>NC_139231.1:32170260-32666166 GCF_977018435.1 Lepisma saccharinum
TGTAACGATGATAGAGTGGGTGAGAGGACAAGTCTATCCGTTCAGGCCTAGTCTTCTAACATACAATACCTTTCCCACCTAGTTCCACGTGATTCTATCGAATTGACCACTTCCTTCTGTAAATCTATGTACCATTCGTTTTACTTCAATTTTTATCAATCAAATTTCCCTACGACTCATGTTATCATCACAGATATCCGTGTTATCTTCTGAATCCTTCATTCTCAGAGTTGGAACACTGACGATAACTTTTCGAAGCCTGAAGATATGCAACCCAAATAACGGCAGTGTTCTTATGGGAAGTCTACCTCGTAGGATAAGGTCATTTCTCACAAATCAACCCGTAAAGAGAAGAACTGGAATCGTTACTTCATTGTGAAGTGAACCTATCAACGAAAATGTCAAACAACAGTGCTGCAAATTGGTAGATGTTCGGCAAAGTAGCATTTCTGAATGTGGTTTCGTATGTTCAGTTGTGGCATATGCAACACTACCGCAGAGATTATTGTGGATAAGTTCACAATTACTCAACTTCTGACAAAATCATCGATTTTTAAGTTTATTTATACCAATAATTGTCGAAGACTGAACACGACCGGGCACAGAATATAAACCCGGAAAATTAAAGTTAATAGACATAAATCTTGGAAAATTTCGAATCTGAAGCTTGTAGTGAGACTAGGTACTTTCTCCCTTTTCAAAAGGAATACCAAGGATTATCTCAAATTACTCAAATCACACTTGCAACTTGAGATGAAATTAATTATCTATGCTGAAAATATCTTTCAACACAAAAAGAAAAAAAAATGCAGTGCATATATTCGGTAACTGTATTAACAATGAGGCGAGCATTGTCTTTCAATGAACAAGAGGCTCTCATAAATTTAATTGAAATTCCAATAATATAATATCATCACACTACAGGGCCCGAAACTTATCACCGTATGGGTGGTAGATAAGCATTTGCTAAACCCGTGCAAAAAATGAAGCCAATTGGATTTAAAACCTCCAGTGTCAGTACGCTGGCGTGTTTAGTTTAAAATTTCCGCCACTAAAGCGCTGCAACCATTATGACATATTTTCAGACTTTCGTCTGGCTCTTTTCTTGTTTAACAGATAACATTCAGACATGTTTTTGTATTTATATTTAAGTAAATTCAAACAAGGCGAACTCCCATCATATCTCCTTCTAAAATATGCTACCGAAAACCAAATGACGGAGCTATTTATGCCATGTTGATTAAAAAGCAGCATTATGCCAGAAGAAATTTGTGAAGTGAAGAATCCTTTCTCCCATCGCTTACTTAATGGATTTAGGATAAATTGTCTTTCCTCTACTGTTTACATAGTGTTGGTATTTTTACTGTTTTCCTTATTGTCAGCACTGTGTTAAATCAACACAAATAGTGTATATGGGCTAAGAAATAGGAATATGTCTTTATTTCCAAATAATAATGAAATTTGGGTAAATGCTTGCATAACATGCACCACACAAATAAACAAAACCTATTAACTCGCACCATGCCACAAAAGCGATTTATCTTATCCAACTGTTATTGGACTTCGCTTACCACACACAGAAAATAAAATACATGAAATGTATTTTGTGCAACTCAAATGCATCAGTTCATACATGGTTTGCTAGAGACAGTCTATAAGTATTTTTTTATTTTATTTTGGGGGCAAGTGCGATTACTTTTCACTGTACACTGCATCAACCATAGAGCTACAAATATGCAAATGTATAGTCACTCTGATGCTGGTGGCAGAAGCACTAAAAAAACATTATGTCGGCCTTCCCCCGTGGCGGGGTGGTTATTATAGCGCGCTACGACGCAAGGAGTCCCGGGTTCGAGTTCTGGTCTGGATGTTGTTTGTGAGTGTCCCCTTCTTCAATTTCATATCATCATCATTCATCCTCATCGTCGACATAGACATCGAGTCCCCCACCCTGGAAATTTGCATCGTTCATTTCAAGTTACAAAAAAAAATAGAAACCTTCTTATTTTTATTATTAATAACCGAAATGAAGTTCAGTTAGTTGGTATTCGAACACAATAACGAGGTACGTCATAATGCGTGAAATCGAAAAAAGAAGTGTAGAAACAGGAACCAGTTTTTACATGAGAGGTCATACAACATAAAGCTTATGACCAAAATTTCTCCCAAAAGTTTAAGCTTTTTCTTGAAAGAGGTGAGTAAAAGTTAATAACAAAATGGAATAACTATGTATTTCAGTACACTAACAGTTTGTAGTGTAACATAAAAATAATAATAATAATAATAATAATAATAGGACGTCTAATAACAATAATAATTATTATAGCTAATAATAAGTCTGATGATAATTATTATGATTTCTGGCGACGCCCATGATCGTAGCGATAGCCAAAAGTGAATAAAAAGCGACTCTAAATAAAAAGAATAAATCAGGCACATTATGTTGTACGGAAGTTTTCTGACTACATGAAATCGTGCTGAAACTGAAGACTTTCATACCCAAATTAAAACGAACTGTCTCGTGGGTAATGGTATATCGTATACGAACACCCTGCAGCATTCACACCAGAGTCCGGCACCGGTACAGAGCTCTATTATATTTTATTGCCACCGAACCTGAGAAAGGGTTGTTTTTCCAGGCCCCGTGGATCTTTTTTGGCAGCATCCAATACGACAGGCCATGTCTCGCGGCCATTACGAGGTCGCAACGGTCATGTACTTGCTAATTTGGGCAGGGGCACTAGTTTGTTCCGGTGACAGCTCGTTGACCCCTCTCGGGCTGATTTGCTGCAGAGAGAACCTCCCGTGGGGGATTGAGGGTCACGGTAAAGGGGGAGGGGGGTGTGCGTGGACGTTTGAAGAGCGGCGTTTTGCAAATGGGTGAAATTTACCAGCTGCAAACGCGGCCGACACGGGGCCGGTACACGCTCGTAGAAGTAGGCGTGACGGTTTTAGATTTTATTGGATATCTGGGCTCTGATCCGAAAAGATGTGACGTCTTCATTACATATTTATTTGTGGCGGATTTCGCCCGCCGACATAATAGCAAGAAAATTGTTATTTTATGCAAATTTTAATCTCCATAAAAATTGGTTAATATTTTTAAAAATAGAGGGCGGTAATTGTAACCACTGTGGATGGCCAGACCAACATCTTGAAATACTCGGGTCGCAGGTACAGTCACCAGCAATAAAATTGGAACATCTAGATCCTGAAATACTGGCTTCCCTGCAAGACATTATGTGTGTTGCCTAACTCTACGACTAAAATTTGCTATTAAATTCCACTCATCTCTGTAGAGATGATTTTCAGTTAATGCATTGTTGTCACAGATTACATACATCCTAAAATAAATCAGTTGGGGCACATACAGTGGCGATTTTGACGACAAAAGTACATTTCCCCTAATAACTTTAATAACAATCAAGTCAACTTGCTCATTTCTTGAGGTGAGCATTTGCTACAAGTTATTGGAAAAATATTACAGAAGAAAATTCCCTCCGATGCAAAAACTGAGAGCAGTAACTGAAAAAGTAACTCTTAATTTCGTTACCAGTCACTTGAAAAAGTAACAATTATAGTTAGTTAGTACTTATTACCGTGTAAATAATAACTTTTTACTTCAAAAAGCCTACTAGTCGTCAATAACAAATGAACGTAGAGTTTACACGATGCTGTAATGGCAACACTGTGGCCTTGTAGTCAAGAGGACCTGGGTTTGACACATAATACTTCAGATTCCACTCTAAATTGTAGATCCAGTCCCGACTAGCCTATCCAGTGGCGTGCCCAAAAGGGGTTGATGGGGGTCATAAGACTCTTAGGCCCTTCCTAAAAAATAAATGATGGCAAAGTGAGGAATGACTACTAAAGGGTCTAGCAATTTGAACGTCAGAACTTTGAAAGAATGTTGTGGCAACACTTGACTGAAATGACGAGATTGAACTGTGACATCTATGTGCAGTAGTGGCAAGTTATCATGGAGAGATACACAATGCAACAACGCATAGAAATTATTCGAATTTATTATCAAAATTCGTGTTCAGTTCGACAGACATTTCGTGCATTGAGAGGATTTATGGTCAACATAATCGACCGACAGAACGCCATACTTACCGCCTCGTAGAGAAATTTGAACGAACAGGCTCAGTAGCAAACGAGCCAACATCTGTCCATCGTCGAGTTGGTCGTTCAGCTGCGAATATTGCTTCGGTAAGCCAAAGCGTGGTGGACGATCCAAACCTGTCTGGTTCACGACGTTCGCAACTCGGCCTTTCACAGATGACAACATGGCGAATTTTGCGTCACGATCTTCACCTAAAAGCTTATAAAGTGCAACTGATCCAAGAAAGATCATAGTCTGCGTCGGGAGTTCGCTAATCGGGCTCTACAGCAGTTGGATGCCGATCCAGATTTTGGCCGGAAAATCATATTTTCCGATGAACCACATTTTTTTTCTTCATGGCTACGTTAACAAACAAAACTGTAGGATTTGGGCAGATGAAAATCTGCAAGTGATTCTGGACGTACCCCTTCATCCTGAGAAAGTGACTGTGTGGTGTGGTTTTTGGGTCAATGGCGTGATCGGGCCTTATTTTTTTGAGGACCAACATGGAAATCACGTGACTGTCAATGGGGAACGATACAGGAATATGGTGGTGCAGTTTCTGTGGCCTAACTGGCAAATCTTGACATCAACAATGTGTTTTTCCAACAGGACGGTGCAACTTGCCACACAGCTCGCCAAACAATGGAATTATTGCAGGAAAAGTTCCCCGGACGAGTTCTGTCCAGAAAGAGTGGCGTGAACTGGCCACCAAGATCATGTGATCTAACCCACATGGATTATTTTCTATGGGGTTATGTCAAGTCTAAGGTCTATGAGACGAAGCCACGCACAGTTCGTGACCTGAAACGGAACATCGAACGAACCATTGAGGCTATGCCGCTCAATATGTGCGCAGACGTGCTGGAAAATTGGACATTCAGAATCCATTCCACCCACCGAAGCAGAGGACACTTGAACGACACATTGTTCAAAACTTAATGTCATTGTTTGCTCTTCAAAATAAAAAAAAATATATGTCATTATCAAATTGGTAGCCCCTTTACAAAAACGTACACGTAAAATCCTGGGCACGCCACTGAGCTTATCTGTGCGTAAAGTGGACTCAATACCAGTCCTAATTCGGCCACTGAGCCATACGATACAAACACAACATATTCCAACTCGTAGACCAAGATTCGAAAAGAGAACTCCTGTCAAATTCGCGACACAACGGAAGTGTTACCATGTCGTGGCGAAATTAGCAAAGTCTGACTCCTTAATATCATGCCATGCCGCAAGATGTCACGCTCGGCGAAGACATACCAAAGTTGACTCGGCGATGGTTTGGCATCATTTGATGTCACAGCCAACACGGATCTGTTTGTATTTTTTCTTCTATTTTATTGTTCATCTAGATCAAGAAGAAAGACAGATATAGAAATTTGTTTTCTTCAGAGAATATCAGTAGTTCGGTGGAGGGTTTTCGACTTTTTGCTTCATGTATTGAATTGTGTCGAAATGTGTTCGAATGTTGAACAGTGTCTGTATATACTATGTGTGACTTTGCATCTCGTGTGGTAGTTGCAAGCTCTTTGTGTCGATGTCTGATATCTTATTCTTAAACTTTCTCTTTCCTCTCATTTACTTTGTGCAGTTATGTTAAGTAACAAGTTCCTCGAAAAAAAAAATGTCTGCTCTCGTTCGGCTCTTCGCCCTTCGTGAAGGAAACTTCACCTCTAGTTCGACTCTTGGCTCTTCGTGTACCTCTAATTCGGCTCTTGACCCTTCGTGTACCTCTGGATCGGCTCTTGGCCCTTCGCGAACCTTTAGTTTGGCTTTTGGCCTTTCGTGAACCTTTAGTTCGGCTCTTGGCCTTTCGTGTACCTCTAGCTCGGCTCTTGGCCCTTCGTGTACAGTTTGGCTGTTCGCCCTTTGTGTACCTTTAGTTCGGCTCGTCCCCTCGTGAAGGAAACTGTGCCTCTAGTTCGGCTCTTGGCTCTTTTTGTACCTCTAGTTCACATCTTGGCCATTCCTGTACCTCCAGTTCGGCTCTTGGTCCTTCGTGTACCTCTAGTTCTGCTCTTGGCCCTTCGTGTACTTCTAGTTCGGCTCTTGGCCTTTCGTGTACCTGTAGCTCGGCTCTTGGTTCTTCGTGTACCTCTAGTTCTGCTCTTGGCCCTTCGTGTACTTCTAGTTCGGCTCTTGGCCTTTCGTGTACCTGTAGCTCGGCTCTTGGTTCTTCGTGTACGTCTAGTTCGGCTCGTCGCCCTTTGTGTGTGTACTATTAGTTCGACTCTTGGCCCCTCTTGAAGGAAACTATACCTCTAGTTCGACTCTTGGCCCTTCGTATACCTCTAGTTCGGCTCTTGGCCCTTCGTTTACGTCTATTACGACTCTTCGTCCTTCGTGAAGTAAACTATACCTCTAGTTCGGCTCTTGGCCCTTCGTATACCTCAGTTCGGCTCTTCGCCATTCGTGTACCTCTAGTTCGGCTCTTGGCCCTTCCTGAACGTTTAGTTCGGCTCTTCGCCCTTCGTAAAGGAAGCTGTACCCCTCTATCGGGTCTTCGCACTTCGCTAAGAAAACTTTGCACCCTCTCGTGGCCTGAACAGTGAATGAGTCCATATAATACACAGGGAATAAAACCCTACGACCGTCAGTTTGAAATGCCTGATACACACTGCCCGTAAAGAAATTAAGAGAATTCATCCCTTCAGAAAGCGCATCTTCCCCATCCCCTCCCGCCGCACACCTCCACGCACTTTCCCAGTTCTTTCAGCCGAGCATCCATAAACCTTAACTCACCATCAGAATCGCTCTTTTTTCTTGCCTCCCGCAGGGAATGATAGTCCCATCTGGTAGCGTCGTAAAACATGACCTTCTGGCTCGAAAGGCCATTCTGGTGATGTGGTGAATTCCATTCTCACAAACGCTCTAATTGAAGACTCTCTTGCCCCTCTTCCCCCCGGTTTTTCCTGGTGTTTAACCTTTTACCTGGTTGTGGAGCCTCGTCGGAGTCCGCGCGATCCGTTTGTGGATGAACGGTTCTCGATGAGCTGTTCTCAGTTAATATTATGTACGAACGGTGGTTACTGGTTGGTGGGTTAATTCTTCAAGCACATTGATCTGCGGACAGTTTTCCATGAGTTCTCAACGAATAGCTTTCTCATCAAACCACTCTCAAAGACTACTCTATGAACAGTTTTCAACTAATAGTACCCTACCAACTTTTCTCAATGAACAGTTCTCTACGAACGGTACCAAACGATTCTTTGGGTCGTCTCGGTGCACGTTAAGTGGAAGACTTTCGATATCGCGTTCTAGTCCCAGCCTGAGATGGGCGTTCTTTGTGAATGTCCCTGACCCAATCACCACTTATCCTCACTTTCGAGACTAGCCAAAAATGGCAGAAAAGCGACACTAAATAACCAAAATAAAAACACAGTTCTCCATGAACGGTTCTCAACGAACTGTTCACTACGAACGATTTTAAGCCAACAGGTCTCGATGAACAGAATCAAACCTATCAAAATACTGGCACGTGTAGCGACACTAATAAATCATCGATGGAATGAATTCGGTTTTGTGTAGACAGTCGTAATAGTTCTGTAGCGCCATATGTAAATTTCTTTGAAAATGTGAGAAATTTATGTGTGAGGAAATTCTTTTCAAGGTGTAAGGAGTAAATTTCTTTAAAAATGCGATGAATTTTTTTAATGTAGGAGTAAATTTCTTGAAAATACGAGACAATTTTTATAGTAGGTGTAAATTTCTTTCAAAATGCGAGGAAATTTGTTAAAGTACGAGTACATTTCTTTGAAAATGCAAGGAATTTTTTTTAAAGTTCGAGTAAATTTCTTTGAAATGCGATGGCATTTTTTTAAAAGTACGAGTAAATTTCATTGAAAATACGAGGAAATTTCTTTGATCATGTTATGTCATTTCTTTAACCCCTTCAGACCCTTTTTAACCCTACATGATCATGTACATCAGTTTTATTATTTTTTTAATGCGTGATGGCGAATGTTTCAGCATTTGATTCTGTTTCCGAATGATTTTGTACACTTTGTCTTCTGAGAAATCACTAAGCTACTGCCACCTGGTACTACGGACAGAAAATAGAGAGTAAATAGCAATGATGGTGGGAATAGCTGACATCATTGAAGGTAAATATCCTACATTTTGTTTCACTATAAGGTAGATTTAGATTAGATCATGTACAGTGGGATCCATGAGTATTACCGTGCAAATTGTCCATGACTATTTTCATTAATTTTTCCCTTGCATCCTATGTGTTTTTAAGCGATGGATTCTTATGTATGCTAGTGCAGACGTTGTCAACAGCTTATTTTGAGTTTTGATTCAATGATTGAAGTTCTTATTGGGTCAAATAAAGTGCACGAACATGGTGATGGACAATTTGCACGGTAATACTCTTAGATCCCACTGTACATGCCAAAAATGTATGGATATGTTTTCAGAAAAAATAAATGTTGTTGTTTTTGTAACAGAGCACCTCTTAAGAAAAAAAATTTCGTCATTGAAAAAAATCAGATCTGAAGGGGTTAAAACGACAATTTTCGAAAAAAGGCGAATGTTGAATCTGGTCTGAGGCCAAGAGGAACCTTAATAGTCTGCAGCCTCAGTTGTTGACAAGCTTGTGGGTTTCCAGAAACAATGAAGTAAATGTCCAACACAATTTTGTCCACACGGCGAAAGAATCTCCTCCCCACGGCCACAAAACACAACCCTCACTTTTATTAGAACTCCCATGGTCTTCAGAGGGGTTTTGCTTTTCACCGCAAAAACACCCCCAAAAATGAGTCACCAAAACCCGAGCGGATTGGGAGGGGGTCCTCCTTCCAATGACGGAATATTAATCTCTCGCCCCCCACCCGCAGCCCGAGCTCCCCCAACCCGCAAAGGAGGGTGGTAAGGGGGTGGAGGAAACCGCAGCCAAGCCACGTTGGGGTTACACTTCGGGTCGGGGGGATTAGGGGATAATCTGGAGCTACCCTCTCGCCCTGCCTTTCACAGCAACTGACTTCATATATTATCTGCTCTGCTGTACAAACCAAGGGCGACGTGCATTTGTTATTTTTATCGGGCGACCTGATATGGGAGTGAACTCGGAACGACGCTGTACACCTCTTGTGCGATGCAATGGTGTGCTGGGTAATTTATGTGAAAAGATTTAAAATGTAAAAAAAGAAGCATCCCTGGATCATTGTTGTGAAGATTGGTGGACAGCGGACTCTATTTCTCCAGTTCGAGGAAACTACTGCTAATTTTATTCCTTTTTCGATCAAAATAAATGCAATACTAATGAGATATAAAGTAAGTCAGACCGTATCACAACCCTCGTACTGCATCACTGGTGGCGCCACTTGATGGTTGTCTAAAATTTGGGTGTGTCACATCAACGAACAAAAAGGTATTCTGGTATTCACGTCGTTATTACTATGTTTAAACAAGAAGAGTTTCATTATATGCATCCTTATTTACACAGTTTAATTTTCATCACGAAACTTTTTCCTATTACGTTTTGACAGGGTGACCAACAAGTTTCGTTACAAATTTCCCCCTCTTCTAAACTTTTTACTCCTATTGCGTCAGAATTTTCTTTCTTTGCCTTGTTTGTTTGAAGTCCATTTTACCCACAAATAGGCATAAGGAACTGGACCTATAGTTTCAAGAGGTGACCGAACCACTACGTACCAAGAGCGGGTATCGAAACCGGGACCCCTTGATAACAAGGCGAAGATGTTACCACTACGCCACGGGAGGAGGCTCTCTTTATTTCGTCTACAATATAATATTTCCATCTTGTCCGTGGTTTTCCTCTATACTTCCAACTGGTCGAGTCGAAGTATGGTATGATAACCCATACAACGTCGAGACCGGCACTTAATGCACTATACAGAGTAGACTATTAAAACATTTCAGCACAAATGCAAAGAAACTGATTACGACTTGAACCCGTGATCCACTGAAGTTCCAACCCAAAGCAGAGCTGTGGCGGAATACACCTGCTCCCGGGATGTCCGCTTGGATTGAAAACGAAATGGTCACGCTGTACGTACTCTAGTCAATATGCGCTTCTGATGCGACGAAAAACGGAAACCCACACTACACTGCACAACGGATACCCCCCCCCCCTCCCCCCGGACTGCCACTCCCAATCAAACAAACGATTTTTAACGTGGTAATTGTTGCCATCACGTCATCCTGTTCTCCGTGATTTTTGAAACTGGCTTTTTTTTTAATGTATGTGAACAGTGGCGTATCCAAGGGGGGTAGCAGGGGTCATAACCCTCCCGTTTTGGCCCAGTATTCCTTAAAAAAGGAACGTCAAAGGCAGGAAAAGGTGGCAAAACGAGCCTTCCTCCTTTCGAAAATACTGGGCACGCCACTGTATGTGAATGGCACAATTATCGAACTGTAAGTTTTAAACCTAAATATAACCTCGGATAATTGTGAAAACATACAAGGTTTTATTTAAATATTCATTCTGCAAAATCAAAACAACGCGAGACCTTGACCTATATGTTGGCTTTTATAGTGGATTTCTTTTAATGGAAATTACCACAAATGCCACGGACTAAAACCGCACAATGTTTTCGAGCAGTACTGGTTTCACATTATTCAATGAGAGAAGACGATGTTCAGATTGGTGAAATCGTTGTACTTAATATACACGAGAGAAAGCACGAAGAAAGCTCTGTGTCGAATTTCTTCCGGTAGCCTACGTTAATTATAGGCTATGCTGCTTCAAAACATCTTTCGCTGTAGTCTTTTTTCTCTTTTTTTGATTCTCGGGATCTTAATGGCTCGACGCTTGTGTCTTATTGCTTGTGGCACGAATCCGATTCTCTTGCGAGAGAGGAATGTGTCAACACGAACATCTTAGAAACAACCGGCTCGTGTCCTTTTCTTCTTCTCGCATCTTCTTAATCTATCTTTTGCAGTTTCACCTCGTTTGAATCATGCAATGGTGCACAACGAGATCTGGTGGCCGGTCTATTTACAAATCCCGTTGCAGCTCCCACCAAACAAACGACATGCGACACCTACGCTCGCACTGCCACCTACCTACCGGTCTGAAACCCTCCGCCGAGCTAATTCCCCCTCCCTTTTGGCCCCCGGTGCAGAACGTTGATATTGGGCCGGATCCAAGCTACCTAGCTCTTCCTTTTGCTCTCCCGATCTCTATGTTATTCTTGTTCCAGGGTCGTAGGTCGAGCACTAAATGCAACAGGGCCGTCAAAATATAGCATGAATCTGTCAGAAACTGTTCGTTATATCGCCTATCAAGACCAGTCACGCTGTTAAATGGTTTCTGATGAAGATTTTCATTATCTTGATGTCCGATCTGCCTCCGACCTCAGTTTAATAAGCCCCTTCGATAAAAAGTGTGCACACTTCTTGCAACATGTAACATTTCCATTCTAAATTACCGCTGATAACAGGTATCTTTGATTCAAATCGAATCTTTCCTCCTAGAAATGCACGTTATAATTTCATTGCATAATAACAACAGGTATGTTTGATTCAAGTCGAATCTTTTCTTCTCAAGAAATTCACTTTATAATTACATTGCCCTTGTACAAAAATACTCATTGCATTGATGTATTTTTTCCGTTCAAACCAGATGTCCATTCAAATAATCTAGAAATGTGTGCACACCATATTTCCCAAATAAATGTAATACTAACGAGCGTGTAGTGGTTATGGATGATAGTTGTGACATCATGATAAAGTGTATGCGTCAAGAACAACATTCCTCCCGAATTTCATATGATTACCTACATATACAGTGGGATCCACGAGTATAACCGTGCAAATTGTCCATCACCATGTTCGTGTACTTTATTTGACCCAATAAGAGCTTCAAGCATGAAAATAAAACTCAAAACAAGCTGTTGACAACTTCTGCACCAGCATACATAAAAATCCATCGCTTAAAAACACAAAACACATAGGATGTAAGAGAAAAATTAATGAAAATAGTCATGGTAATACTCATGGATCCCACTGTACTTACAAACAGCCTTATTCGGATATAACATCAAATTATAATGGTTCAAGATTATCATATTGTAATTAAAGCTGTGTAGTTGACCTGTTTTTAACAGATTCATATACTTTAGAAACTAAATCAAGGATGTTCGTTAAGATTAATTTCTACATTTTTCAAGCGTCAACCTAAAGTGAAAATGTTCATCAACTGTTCGTCAAGAACGTTTAAATCCACAATGATAATAACTATTAATAATACACTATATTTTTTAGTTATTTGATGTAGCATGTCGTCTTTATTACATATTAAACAAATAGAGTTATGAATATGAGATATTAATGAATTTATACCATATTTAACTAAGTCGACTGGCATTAAATAAATGCCTAGCCCAGATGTTATGCTATTTTTTAACTTTTAGTAGCATATATAAGTTCAGTAATGCTCAGTTGTGGAACTAAATATTCCGGTGTGCATATTTAATACTTATGATTGTAACTCGTACAAGAACATTTAACAGTTCATTAACATAATTTGCCATCTGTTTGTAATATCACTTTAATCAGCCAAAAACTCGCCATTTCTTTCTTTTATCAACTTTTTTTAGGTCGCAATCCCTTTCTATTGTTCTGAAATTATTATCATTATCATTATATGTACAGTTTTCTAATATACTTTGTAAAACCCGTAATAAATTACATAATCCGGTTAAGTTTATGATGTAAACATTAACAAACAAGGAAGAGCTGCACCGTTATCTCAAAGTACCTATGCGCCAAGGTGGAAAGAAGAAGGAAGAACACACAAAAATGCGATCTTGTCGCCACCTCGTGGCAAATGCTTTCACGGAGAAGAGCCGTTACCAAATCACTTCATCCATGCGCTAGCGTAAAATAAATTATAGACTCCCCCCCCAACTTCCTTTCTTTTCCTTGTTGCTGAAATGCAGTTTCTAAATCGATGACTTGCAGGGTTTTTTCATTATTTTACATCCCCTTTGCCTTCCCGATGCAAGAATGAGATGAAAACTAATCACGGCCGGTGCATTCGCATTCTGATGGCCGAAGTTTGCCGAACTATTCCGAGCCTTGGCCTCCGATAAATCACGAGGAACAATAGACCCCGAGCGACCCGGGAGGTTAGGCGACAAACACCAAGCGACATACCAGCTGAGGTCTGGTTGTTCTTTTTTTCCTCTCATTTTTCCCTCAAGAATAGAAAACCCGTTCGCCGTGGAATTCTCGCTTTTGCACGCGTCTTCGGGCCGAGGTGAGGGCGCCACTTGTTCACCTTTGCCAGTTCAACTAAATTCCGTAGGCAGGAGAACAATATTTGTACAAAGAAAAGGTTAAACATAGGTAGGAATTTAGTTCTACCTATCTGGCTGTGTTTATATGTTCCTGGAAAGGCCCCTTCACACAGTGCCACCATGTGAGATCATTTCAGTTGCAAAAATGGATTCAGATGATGAAGATAAGCTGCTTTCTTTAATGATAAGAAGGAACAAAAGAAGAAATCCTTAGGTACATTTTTAATTACTTCCTTTCAGTCATTTTCTTTCAATATTTTGTTGCATATGGCAGGATGTCAGCAAATTTTTATTATAAGGTCCTCTGTATGGATTTCCATTGTATAAAACAGTGCTGAATATAACAACACAGAGAGACAATTTTTACATTCGCACAATAAAAAGATTGACATGACACTAGTTTTTATTCACTTGGTGTCATTCAGTAACGCCACGTGAGCCAGACACCATTGTGGCCTCGTGTGAAGGGAACCTAAGGCTAGGGTTTATCCTGAATATTCAATCTTGGAGGGGAAAAAACATTTTAAACCTCGCGTTAAAAAATAACAAACGATTAGTTTAAATAGTCGAAAACTGAATTTGAATTCCACAAGAAATGCTTGGTATTCTGCAAATATTTCTGAATAATCTGAATTGAATACTAGGTTCAATCGATTCAATCAAACCCATGCACAAATACTGGTCCCTTTTCCTAATTTACGTCGCGTGTATGAGGATGTATGATAATTAGATTAAATTCATGAAGGAACACCAGTACTTAGGTCAGGAACTTTCGGTGACAAGATTTTGAATCAACGACACTAAACGTTTTGCTATTCATTTTTGGTGAGGTGATTCAAGGGTTGCACAACCCAAACTTTGATCTTTAAAGAAACAAAAGCCGCGAGGAATATTTACACTGCTTTCTTACGCATTAGAAACTTTTCAGATTTTGAAAAGAATCTTTCTTCACCACTCTGCAAGAGGAGATCTGTAAATTAAAAATTGGAGTAAAAAGAGTCCACGCCCCCCTCAAAATGTACACATAATGATTCACATAATGAGGAAGATATAATATACTCGTATTAAATGCGTCATAGAATTATCAATAATTTTGGAAAAATCTCCAAGTTCTGCAGCAAATGTTGCTAGAGCAAGGAAATTGAAAGTAATTAAATATTACTACGCAGCCGGAACGTGTCATTTAGGACCAGGGCGCTCCTATTGGCGTGCGACAAATTCTTCAGTCACAAAAAAATGAACAGAACTGAGAGATTCGGGCAATGATGAAAAAATTATACATTCACAAGCTCCCCCGCCCACGACACGACCATTATTTGCATATAGCCTGTTGTTTTAGTGCTAAAACCTCACCATCTGTTGCCAAAAGGCATTTTCCAATGCATCCGATGCAGGTGTTGCCTGTAATAGGCCTTCTGACAGGGGTAATGGGGAGGTGTTCCAAATCCCAACGAGGTGAAAGGTGGTACAGACGGCTCAGCGCAACAAGGGAGTGAGAACAACCTCTTTGCACACAGGAATCTCTATGCTGGGTCGTGACTGGACCCAGCTCTCTCCTTAACTCACGACTTGACCCAGAATCTCTACTCTCACAAGTGAACCCGATTGATACCGAAGTGGTCGCTTCGTCCAAAGGGTGTTGGCTGCGCGGGCTCCTGTTTTCATAATCCTGCGGCGGACACCAGGAAGAATCTCTTTGGCCATTGCTTCCTTGATAGTGTCGAGGTGTCATGGACCGCCTTGCCTACCGGCATTGGCGAAATTCCAATAAAGAAGCTCACTCTTCTGATCAGATTAGTACCTAAAGGGTAAACGTGACCACAGAATGATGGTACAGCTCACGTGATGAAGTGTGTCTGCACACTGATATAAGCACACAGCCAAGGTGTATCAATCTGCCATTGATTTTGAACTGAAACTCATCAAAAATGTTAGTGATACATCAGAAAAAGTTCTCGCCAAAACACAAACGTTTCACATTCTAATGCGTCAATGTCACCTAAACAATTTACGCAATAAAATATTTTCATAACCACTGTTATTTTATATACACAAATAAGATGCCTGAAGAAGTTACTATGGTAGGGTAAAACATTCATGTCAATCCAAACATGTTCTTATTTTTCTGTGTTTAACAGATTTAAACTTTCCCCAATGTGTGTGTCTTTACAGTACAGGGTCTCCCCGATGGCGCAGTATCTTGTCGCCTTGTAATCAAGGGGTCCCCGGTTCGATACTGGTTCGGATCCTACTTTAAACTGTAGGTCCAATCCTGATTAGCCTTACTGTCCATAAAGTGGACTTAAAACACCAATTCAACTCAAACAGACAATCTTTTCAGTACGATTACTCTTGGAATAAGACAAAATTGAAGAATACGAGGGACAGTCAAAAAGTTATATCATTCGCCCAGAAATTTGTTTAAAATAGATATTTTGATGACAGTTGTTGGCAACATTGATTGTACTTCTGTTTCACAGTCATGGTAACGTTTATGACGTAGAACAGTATGCTCTTTAACAGTCGAGTCTGATACCGTGCACGATATGAAAATTTTGTCATTTGTGTGTATTGTATGTGTGGTTCAATGTGCAAAAACGTACTTGCTTATATTTTACATATTTTTTTTTTAGCAAATTCGACACGCAGTTGAGACTAACCTCGAAACGAAAACTTTCTCGAGACGAAACTGCCGTTTTGCTTTAATCACTACTTTCGTGACATTCCTGCCCGAGACCATTCCACTCTCCTGTAGAATGCTCCTCGAAACCACTTAGGTACAAATACAATATAGAAATGCCGATATTTCGTTCGAAACTTATTTTGAAAAATAATAATGCCGATATTCCGTTCGAGACTTACTTTGAAAAATAATAATAAAGAGTGCAAGGGCTGTACAGTTTCAAAACGCTTTCGTGTATTCTGTGTGCTTTACAGCATTATTTGAAGTGAACCTAAAAAATATAACTTAATTATGATTTACAACTATATTTAAAAATCTGAATATCTAGAACAGTGTTATTCATCGCCTATTGAAACGATTTCACTAGTTTTTTTACCTGGCCACACTGGACAGGAAATCTCGATGTAATTTTGTGCCGTCTAAAAATGTCTATTGGGCCAGACAATGAGAGCATGTACAATCAATAAAATTGGTTCTATTCACTTATCATTCGATATTTGTGGGAAAAAATCTTGTTTATGTGTCGACAAACAACTCTGCTATGTGTGTAAACATTCTTAGGTTCTACTAAACAGACCCAGCTCAAATTTCGCCACATTTCGTGCATCTGAATGCGATTCCAATTGGTTTAGGTAACATGTTCTCTGCTTTGCAAGCTCGGAAAGCGAGGCAAGCTCAGCTTCACAAGTATATAAAAGGGGGGAGGAAGAGCGGGGGGAGGGGCGAGATTGTGTAGGCGTACGCTTTTTCTCCGCCGTCTGATCCTTTGCAATGGGAGATGTAACGCACGGCATTCAGGCAAGCAGGAAGGCCAGAGACGGCCTCCAACTGGCCAGGACAACTCGTGCCTCAGCGGGGAATAAAGAAGAAAAAGATAATAGGGGGAGTGGGAGGGGGAGGATGAAAGGAATGCTGAAAAAGGAACAACTATTGCGCATTACATGTTAACGTTTCGCTTCGCGTTTCTTACCTGGCTAAAAAAAAAAGCTGCATGGGATGACCACTCTGTGAAGGTCCATTTGATGAGCAAAGGGGCACATGAATCACAAAGGTTTCCCGGTTACCTTCTTGCAGGTAACCTACGCCCACCTATGTCTACACCAGTATATGGAAAGTTACTTTTGAAAAAGTAACTCAGTTACAGTTACTTCACCCAAGAAAGGAACTCTGTTACAGTTACAGTCACTCATTTGAGAGAGTAATTCAGCTGCAGTTACTTCAGAAAGTAACAAGTAACTATGTTACTTTCACAGTTACTATTTACTAGGTCAAATATGATTTTTGTAACATGTTCCACGTTCGAATTTTACGAGTTGAAACAGAATTTCGTGTGATCAACAGTGGCATCACCAGAAGATTTTGATTTGCTGGGTGGAATCTATTGACGTGCTTTTCAAGTTTCTCTATAGTTTTCTCTTCAATTCTTTTTCCTCCCATTTTCTATCATTTTCCCCGTTTTTCTTTATTTCCTATTTCATTCGATATTTCTCTTCCGTGTGCGAATGTAAGTTCACTTTAATCTATGCATCTCTATTGATATTTTGAAATTTCTTCTATAGGCTATTACGGTGGGCAGATAACGACGCTTGATTATTATTACTCTAATCTAATTTGCCACTGTTGAGTTTGTTCGTTACGATCTTGACACGGGAGGTTCCGGGTTCGAGTAATGGGCATGGATGTTACTTTGACAAAGTATTGTGAATATTCATATATTCATTACTCATCCCGTCGCCACTATATGCAGCTTGGCAGGAGAGGGATTGACATAAAAATAAATACAAACGGTGTTATAATTTGAATTTATCGATAATACTTATACCTTTTGCTTTAGCACATTTGTACTGTGAATACAGTTTGTGTTCGAATGGCAATTAACTTCCTGTTTTCGTGAGTTAATATTATTTAGTTTAATTGACCGAATTGTGTTCTAGCTCGAGACGAGACTGAGAATAAGACTGTCTTATTTTTATTGACGAGTACAGTTCCACCTGGAAATGTTTTAGGGGTATTCACTATTCGGACGCTTGAAATACTTTTTTGGGGAGAAGTGATACTGTTGATCTATTTTCTACAAGAAAATTGAGTGTAAAGAGAGGGGGTTCTGACCCCTCATAATCCCGAGATCAGGGGATGGCATCCGTAACAGCTGAAGGGTGCAATAGCATCAGCGTCGACGCCCCATAAAAATGTTATTAATAATCAATCGATCACCCTCTGTCTCGTATCTAATCATAATTCCATATGCTGATTGAACATGCCTGCCTGCTGACATCACTCGTTCTGATAAAACCTTTTCAAAGAACACTTTCTCTCTTTTCCAAAGTGCCAGCTGTTACGAATAAACTTTCCCTCCCAAACTTTTTGAGTACCTAGTGTGAAAGTGCATTCTGGTATTGCAACGTCTTGACTGCCTGATTTATCCAACATGAGGCCTGTCAAGCAACAATAGGCTTAAGAAAATAAGAGACAGCAACAAAATGAGATGAGAAATCCTTACCGACTGGCAATGGACAAGTTGCTTCAAACGTTTATGTGAGTTATAAATACGAGAATAGGTGGGGGTAAAGAAAACTGAAGAGTTTAGTGCTCTATTGTGAAAATATAGACCTATAAGTTATTCTAAAAGACACTGATCAGTTGCACCTTGAGAAATCGCTTTATTGAAATTGAAATAAAATACAAAGACAGTTGACAATCATAGTTGTCTAAACACAATTGTGTGCTACACAGTATTCAGTAGCTCTGGCTAGAAATTGCTTAAAGTCGGTGTGAGCCAAGAAAAGAAGAAGAAGCTGCACAGAGTTGCCATAAAATTTACAATATTCTGGCGTTGAAGGCTGCCTGGTAATTTACAAAAACGTTTTTATTTAAATCTAAATCATGCATAGAGATTGGTAATGATTACAATTTTCAGCTGCGTGCATCATACATATCATTTTAGAAACTCAATAATTAAAATTGCATTAATTGGAGTTAACTATATAATGACCGTAAATGTCTTAAAAAAACGTGAAGGCAAATTTTTACGGTAGTTGGATGGCAGCGAAAATTAACGGTCCTCGAGCCGCAATATAATTTTTTTCTCTCCTGCAACGCTGTTCATTTATTTAGATTACCACGTTGTCTACTAATTTGATACTGCGTTGTTCCTACCGCGATTGTTTCTTGTTGGGGAAGGCTACATGACACATGCACCGAGTTTTGAGGGGGGTTAGGCACTTTTTGCCCCGCCCACAATTCTCCAACATGGTTGCATAGTACCTTTTAGCCCTCACAATATACAAACTCGTTAAACTTATAAATTTAATTGTATATAGCTACGTTTAAACACTAGTAAATGCTCTCTCTCTAATAAGGCTTCTATTCGCTTGGTAGATAATAAGATTACACTTCTAGAGTTATATAAGGGGTTGGTTAGAACAGAATATCGCCCAAGGCAGACGATTTCAACTCCAGAAAAGAGTAAATGAGGCCAATGTTCTTACAGAGTATTTATTTTTAAAGCTTTTTTGCACTTTATTCTGGTCGCAACTCGCAAGTGAATCTTTTAGAATCCACAATAACGTTTTCATAACATTATACATTCCTCACAAAAACGTTGGAATATTGTTATATTAGGCACAAAATGTTTGGAATAGTGTTATATGTATTAGGCAATAGGTGATAGGCACGGTTTGCATATGTCGGTGAAAACAGGAGAACGTCCAGCAGACAGACAGATACCATGTGTTGTTGCATTCCAAGGCTGTGCTATCACCTAGATATTCCACTTTTTGTGAGGAGTGTATTTTGCTCCTCATTATGTGTGTGTCTCTATGTTTGCGCGTTTATACGCATTCGCGCCCTCACTTATAATCACCGTATTAATCTAACTTTATTTATTTTTACACACACACACACATATCAAAATTCTGCAACCCCGATGGCTCAGTGGTAGCGTCGTCGCCTTGTAATCAAGGTGTCCCGGGTTCGATACCCGATGGAGGCACATAGTGCTTTGGATCCCACTTTAAACTGTAGGTCCAGTCCTGATTAGCCTTACTGTGAATAAAGTTTACTTAAAACACCAACTCAATTAATCAATCAATCAATATCCGCAAGAAATTACTTGAAATTATCACCACTACTACTATGGGTGTGCAGAAGCCATTATTAAAAAAAAGTGTCTTAAGATTGGCCGTCGCAGTCTCCAGATCTAATCCAAAAATGGCCAGCAAGTTCTCCTGATCTTAACCTAACAAAGGCGAGTGAAATCATGCATCAACACTTACCTGTTGTGAAGAGAACGATGGCTTTTAGACAGCTGTACTCCGCCGAGTCCACATGTAGCGCTTTCAACTTTTCCACTTGCTCCTGGAATATCCTAATGTGATCCATAAAGGCCACTACGCGATCCGCTGCCATTGGGGACGCGTGAAGTCCGGCGGCCGCCAACAGCGGCGCCACGTGTAAGGGCATTGAGCACTGCGATGCGTTCAGAACGAACAGTTCACTCCATACGAGTCTTAGAAGCGCGACCTGGTCCGTGACTTGCAGGTCCGGGAAGAACGGGATGTTCCTCGCCCACTCCACAGCACTGAACAACAGACGGGCTGCGAGTTCGCAGATGTTGTCGATCCCCATGATGTTGTTGGGCTGCATGCACTGGCCGTAGCGGGCCGTCGGGTACGGTTCGGCCCTCAGCAGAAGGGAGATGTAGCTGGACAGGTACGAGTGTCCGTTGAGAGCGTCACCGTTGGTCAGGGCGAACTGTCCAGGGATTCCGGGCGGCTGCGATGGTGGGACACGCCCCCTCTGCACGGCTGTTGCGAATCCCGAAGGAGAGAAGAAAAGAATCAAAGTTAGAATTATACAGTTGCAGTATTATCATCATATATATTATTAACATAACTAGGGCTCGGAAGTTGATGACCTAAAAAATCTCAAAAAATTACCTATAGAATGACCTTAAAATTATTTAAAAATTGCCTAAAAATAATTTAAAATGGAAGTTTGATTTTTCATAAATGACGAGACTAGTTCAATAATTTGATAAAATCTGTTGTTTGGTGAACTATCGAAGCAATTAAGTCCTAATGTACTTTTTTTGTTGTTTTTTTCGTATTTTTACTTCATTCCATGCTAGCAAATTCATTTAAAATTCATGAAACAACTGGGAAGAAGAAACTTCAACAATGATAATGCAATGAAACTGAAAAAAAAATACTGAAAAATACCCCAAAATACGCCGGAAAATGAAATGCAAAATAAAAACAATGTTTTCTAGTTCTAACTGAAGGGAAACAGTACTATTAGGTTTAGCATTGTCTTCAAGGCCCAGAAATAAAGATGATTTACCATCAACTTCCTAGCCTCATAGTTGCCAACTATTCCAACAATTTTAAGAGGAATTTGCTTCAGTCCAATCTACATACAGCTAGACAAGTCGGGACTGGAGCTACAGTATAAAATATCAGGACCAATATATATATTCACCGGGAACCAGTGGCGTGCCCAAGGGGGTTTGTTGGGGTTTATAACCCCCTTTTGGTCCAGTATTTCTAAAAAAAGAACGTCAAAGACAGGAAAATATGGCAAAATGAGTACTGACTACTTAAAAAATGTACACATAACCCCTCCCTTTCAAAAATCCTGGGCACGTCACTGCCGGGAACCCTTGATTATAACGTGAGAATGTTACTACCACTACACAATCGGGGAGGTCCTACAATTAACTTGCCACAACAACCTGTACAGACATTATAGATTATCCATAAGTAGCTGGAATGAAATATGTTGTTAGCAGACAGCATTAGATATAAACTGGCAGCTAAGTTTGGGGTGTTGCTGAGGAGGAGGGGGCAAGGGGGTTGGAACCATTCAGTCGATCCCTCCCTGGTAATTGTCAATATAAAATTACAGAAATAAGTTCAGTTAGTATTAAAAAAATTGAGTGTAAAATGCAGGACCCACCTAGATCAAAGCATCCATGTTTCTTCTTTCATTTTCTACCACATAATGCAAAGAAGAAAATGATTCCATGGGTTTTCAAAAATTCCAAAAACAAGATTTTTACTCATCATGTGTATCGCGTAGAAAGGTCATCCCAGGAATACTACAAATACAATCAGTGAGAAATCATGGGGGATCTACCTCCACCAAAAATTTCCTGGGGGGAGAGTTTTTGATATAACACAAAAGATAGCAGTTTGTTTTGGCTTAAAATATCTCTACTGAGGATACTGTCTGTCTTTGTGAGACCTCTGCACCATTAACAATAAATGCACAACAAAAGTACAGCAACAACTATGAAATATAATTGATTTATATTAATAAAAAGCAATCCAATTGCTAATAAAACAATTTCAACTGTTTTGTAATTTATTTACATTTTTAACCAGTTGGTAAAGGAATTAGTTTATTACTTTAAACATACATGATATATATAGTATAGGCTATGTATTTGTACATAAGTAACAATTACTTCGTTTATATATATTTAATAAAATATATTATTAAATATTTAAACTATGCTAAACCTTATGTATCAAGGGCAAGAAAACTCTTTTTGCTAACCCCTTTTTTGAAACCCAACCGCCGCCACTAGTGGTGTCTGTATAAATGCACACGTTTTGCGAATCTTCTGGTCACATGGTCAGTCTACCTGCTCGAAGCCGTCCTCCCTCACCTACAAGAAGACCGAGGAGGTCACGCATCGGGGTCACCCGCGATAAGTGTATACGCTCTCTGCTTTTCCTTAGGAAGCAACAATGCTTCCACTGCCATATCCTGCCTGGCGGGGGCAATTGTTACCTTAAGATCATCGGCAGATTAACAACTGGCTACCAAGAATCCATGTTGCCCTTTATTTTTTTTCAGCACCAAATTAAAGATCCGAGAGCCTTCGCCCGCTTGGGCCCTGCCGTAACCGCATTCCATCGCGTTGCCCTCGGGGGACACTGGAGACGACCTACTTCAATGGACCGGGCCTCCGCCGGGTCACGCATGATTTGTGGGGGCGGGAGTTGCCGCGAGGGAGGGTCCGGTCCGCAAGAACGGTCCTGGCTGATGTGTGAATTCTTGGTGATCTCGCAGATGCTGTGATTTTAATATGCACCTTGCTTAGGAGAGTGTGTTAATAGACTGGCAGGTTCTGTAATTGAAGTGGCGTCATTTTTTTCTTTTTAAATTTGTTTTTGGGTCTAAAGTTTAACGTGGGATCTAACAGGATTTCTTAAAAAAAGTTTATGTGGGTCTAAAGTTTATAGTGGATTCCGGTCCGGAACCACAAATCGGGCACCCGGATCTGAAATCGAAAGTTGGTTCATTTTACTTTTCTGCCACTTTTGGCTAATCGCGAAGATGAGGATGATTCAAGATATGATGGAATTGATGAAGGGACACTCACGAAGAACACACATGCCCAGGTCGAGACTCAACCCACGACCCCTGGCGTCGTAGTGCCAACCACTCCGCCACAAAAGCCGGTCTGAATTTGGAAATCGGGTGCTCAAATCTGGAACCGATTTTAGGGTAACAGGATTTGGCTACGATATTCGGACACCCAGATACCGAACCGAAAGTTGGGTAACCGAATTCGAAACCGAAAATCAGGTGCCCGTATTCCGAACTCAAATCGGGTAGCCGTAACTGGGGTTGAAACTCGGGTACTCAGATCCGAACCTACATCCGGAACTGAAATTTCGGTATTCAGATCCGGAACCGAATTACGGGTATCGAATCTGGAACTGTAATTCGGGTACTCGGACCCGCAACTCAATCGGTTAACCGTACACCGAACTGAAATTCCACGACCCGGATACGGAACTGTAATAGGGTACTCGTATCCGGAACCGAAATTCGAGTATCCGGAAGCGTTGTTCCCTGGGACTGGGACATTTCAGGATTCGGATGTTGCCCTTGCGTCTCGAGTCTGGTTCTCGTTCCTTGTTAAACTATGGTATGTCTTTTTGTCGGCTCAAATATCGAGACGAGGCTCTGGGCTTGACCATGTCTTCAAGTGACGATGGAGGGGGCACGCCCGCTGGTCATCCACAGACAGGGTGCGTACGTATAGTGTTCCCAGATATTGATTGCGTAACTTCACGGCCATATTTATTGCGATACGCAAATGCTATTATGGGCTCTCCCCCTCTCGCATGGGCGAAGAGAATGTCAACACTTGGCCAGCCAGCGCATGCTTCTGAAGTGTGTACACGTCCACGTAAATCAATAAGCGTAAGGTCGACCGGAGTGAAGGAAGGATTTAAGGTGACCTATCTTCCACTCTGTCCAATTCACTTTGAGGTATATACAGGGTGACCCCAAAAACGTGGCCAAGGAATCGCGCGAATGGAAGCATTTCAATTTGTACAATATTTCATAACATTTCGTAGTTATTTCCGGGTTTCTTAGTAATTGCTTAACGTGGTTAACGCCTGCGTCTTGCAATGAAGCGGTACCGAGTTCTAAACCCAGCGGAGACGCACACTGATGCGGATCTCTCCGTAAATTGTAGGTCAAATCCTACTTTGCCTTTGTTTGTTAGAATTGTTGTTCTAAATCCACTTTTAAGTTCAGGTAGAGACTGGACCTAGAAATTTTGCCGATCTCTGTGGCGAAATGGTTACTGGGTTCGAATGCCGGCCTTGTCATAGGTCTTATTTGTGAGTCTTGCTTCGTCGATTTCATATTATCACTTATACTCATCGTCACGATTAGTCGAAAATCGGCAGAAAAGCGACGCTATATACTATATATAAAAAAGTCAAATCAAATCAAGAAATTAAAGCACAGAAGATGGCGCTCAGAACAATTACTAGTCATACGTATGTATAACATACGCGAATGTGTGAATTCACATATTTATGTGAATCTTTTCCTTGAAATATTTAAGGTGAAATGAATTTAAAGTTCTTGTTATAAACTGGCCTGACAGGGTTAGAATACGTATGGTAATCTAAGAAATTCCTGTAAACAAATTCTACTAATTATTATATTTATGTGTACAAATTGAACTAGATGTTTTCAAAATTATCTGTAATGCTGTATGATTTGAATTGTCCATCACTGAACTAAAATTTCACACAGTTGGCAACACTGGGCTCCAAAAAGTACCTGAATGGGGAAAAAAGCTTACCGCCCAAATCCACTGTTCCATTCCTATTCCTTCTGCTTTAACACTTCGGGAATTTTTTGAAAAGGCGGGGATATTTTCGCTCGGTTATTTCAGACAACGGGGGATAAAGGAACAGACTCGAAAACGTAAGAGGCGGGAGGAAGGGGGGGGGGTAGTCCGGATGGGGGAGAGGGGATGAGTGAGAAGGAGCAACAAGTGGGAGATTCAACTGCTTTGTAGTGAAAGATGTAGGTTCCCACTGTTCTGTTTGGGGTAGGAAAGAAACAGATTTGGTTTCCGACTGTCTTTTTTCTTCTCTTCGTCCCAAAAACAAATTCTTTACGCTTTTCAAGAACAACGGCGATATTACAAATTCGGTATCAAATTGAAGGGATGGATCAGCAATGAGCTCGACAAGTACTTATCAGAACATTAGCCTACCGGCTCGGCTTTAGATGTCGCCAGTGGCGGTGATTGGGTTCCAAAACCGGGTACAAGGTGCCAAAACTAGGGGGGTGGGTAGATAAGCGTTAGCATAGTACGGGGGCAAAAGTGGCAAAAAGTAGGGGGCAACTGCCCCCCCCCTCCTCGCCGCCACTGGATCTCACTGTCGATTTTTCCCGTGTTCGGGTCCTGACGCGGACAGCGTGTTACTTGTGGCTCTCCCTTCATCAATGGCTTCTAATCATCATTCATTCTTATCGTCGCGATTAGCCAAATGTGCAAATGCAACACGTATAAAGAACATTGGCTGGACCTCAACAATGGTGTTGGTGGTAACTCCATCGCCCTGTAAGCAAGGGGTCCCGGGTTCGATCACCGGTTGGGGTACGTAGCACAGGCGTTGGGTTTCCATCTTTAACTGTAGCACCTGTCCCAATTAGCCTACGTGAGTATTACGTGGACCTAAAACAACTTTGACAGGACAATATACAGGGTAGATAGCGAAATATGGAAAAAAGAGAAAATTATTGGAAATATGCGGTTTTCAATCTAATGTGACAGTTAAGGTTGTACACCGTAATAGAAC
Source organism: Lepisma saccharinum (assembly GCF_977018435.1). Taxonomy (NCBI): domain Eukaryota; kingdom Metazoa; phylum Arthropoda; class Insecta; order Zygentoma; family Lepismatidae; genus Lepisma; species Lepisma saccharinum. The sequence continues at coordinate 32,196,451 of NC_139231.1, forward strand.
AGAAAATGTGACATCTACGTGGGCGGGGGGTGGGAGCTGCATGTGTCTCGCTTTTTGCCTTGCCTCTAATTATTGTCATCAAACCAAATTTACCTAGTGCAGTACGGTATTGCAATAACGTAACAGTATCCTAAAATGTTACATTGAAAATTTGCGGACATTAGATTGGGTGCCTCAGATTTCCAACATAACTTCTTTCCATTTTTAGCTATCTGCATTAATAACGGAGTTGTCCTATGGTTCCTGACTGTTTTAATCACCCTATATGCGAAACCTAAAATCTGCTTCCACGGTTGCAGGGATGTCGACATGGATTGTTATTCTTCACGGCCTGAGACTGTTTGATCGGAAAATCTATGATACTCTTGGCTTCTATTTGACAGCTCTAGACACTATGATCAATCATCTAGAGGTGCTGATGGGGTGCGGAATGAAATTTAAGGGAAAGAAAAAATGAAAGCATGTGTGCTTTAGCCATTACATCAAATACCAAAGAACTTTTAATAGCCTTCTATGATAATATGTCAGTGAAACTGAAAATTGTTAGCGACTTCATTAATTTTTCTTGCTTGCTTTGCCGACAACAACTTGTACAGCGGCTCAACTGTAGCAGACAATAATAGTGGCATTTCTTCAGTACCTATGCTCAGTATCACCACATGATTTTCATAAGTCTTATTGTTCCTCTAATAAAATAAAGCCATTTCAGCCCAAAGTAAAATGATATAATGAAGGTGCTTCCGGGTGAATTAACAACACACGTTTGATTAAGTTTTTTTGGTAAGCAAATATGCAGGGTTACTAAAGAGCATTTAGTACTGATGAATAATCTACTTTGTTTATCGCCTGTGTAAACAAATGTTTAGTTGCCAAAACTATTTATTTGTTATTCCAATTTTTTTGTCTGAAGAGTTGCAACAGTATTTGGGTGCTGAAGTGGATGTGGAAGAAAAATACCTTCGCACCCCCTGGCTCTAGGGGTCCACCATAGTCTTTGTGGCTGTGACAGTGACTGGGAGAATTGAGAGAATCGATTATTTCAACCAATAACGCTCAGTAGCAAGCACTCGTTGCCCACCTGTATATACCTGCCTTGCCTTCAAAAAGCGTCGGTCATTCAAAGTGAGGGTAGCAATCGGTCCAACGAGAAAAAACCTACCTCCTCCGCAACGAAAAGAATGCATGACGTCACTCAGACATCACGAAGACCGATGTTTCTCACAAGCATGTCCGACACCATCACTCTTGCCATAAAGTCTGTGAAGTCCAATGGTTATGAATGCTTGTTGCGACCTTGGTCTGTGAGCTCCATCACCTTCGCTGCACGAAAAGGGCAGATAATGTCGCCCACGCGCCGAAAGTAGCGGGCTCTGGTGTCGACAGCCAGGAAACAGCAGCGATGGGACTCAATGTGCTGACCGTGCATCACTCAGTCGGCCCTGGCCCATGGAGTTCTTAAGCCACTGATTTGGTCAAATTTCAAGAATTTCGCTTTTCAAACTTGACTGATTCCAAATCAGCTTTGAGCATACGTTATTCATTCCTAATTTAAAGTTCCCTATTCTTCCTTTTTCATTCAGGGTAAAGGAGGGGAAGTTCGCCACCAAAATGCTTTTCATTTTTTTCCTTCTAAACGAATTGGGGGAGGACAAAAAGTAGTCATTGTGAATTATGAGGAATATAACATAAATACTGTTTTACTTATACTTTTGACGTAATATTTTAAAAAAAAGCTAAAATGAGAGAAAGTGGTGAAATTCCCGCCACATGCTGGGAAATTCGCCATATAACTTAGTATGAAATACCAAGTTGTTGCCAATAAGTGAGACAACAAAGTGTAAAAGACTTACAAATGACAATACAAAACTGCTTAAAAATATACAATACAAACATGTTTAAGAAACATAAGCCTAAATGTCCATATGCATTGTGAACACGTTGCGTGTGAAAGATCGCCTGTAAGAAGGGAAATTCGACACATTTTCTGTTACTCTGGCGAATTTACCAGCAAATGCATAGTCGAAAGAAAACAACTTATGTTTACTTGTACGTGCACGCTTTCCAAAGCAAATCTTTTCACGACATTCTTACGGTATGAGGTTACGGTATCAATAATTAAAAGGAAGAAAAATAATTCTTATCTGCCACGAAATGACAATTTTCAACGTAGTATTGAAATTCGGCACCTTTCTTTGTCTTCCGTGTAGACACAACTGGGCATTCCAAACTGTACTGCTTGCTTGCTAGTTCGCTTACCACAGTACAGTTTTCAGTGGAAACAAGGCACATGTTACTTGATTTTTTACAGGCATCAGTGAGTGTTTCCAGCCTATAGTTTCTATCTACGATTAAAACAACCACAAGTACGGCGAAATTCCCAGCATGGCGAACATCCCTTCTTTTACCCTATATTTACCTACAAATTACTCGCATGCATAGACATAAATTAATTAATAAATTAAAATTTGTTTTTCAACTGGAATGTATCTTCACACTAATTCATAAAAAAAATTATAAATTATATAAAATTTCCCTTATTTTTCCAAGAAATTTATGTTTCAGTTCGTGCATTTGGGGAAGGGATGAATCTCCTCCATTCGATACCCCCCTGCTTCTCCATGAGCTTGTGCGTGTAAAAAATGGTGAAATTAAGAAACAAAACATTGTTCATAATGTATCAGTTTCGTCGCCAAACAAGCAGTATGAAGCTTTTGGTGCGAGTATCAGTACTACCCTCACATGGCCTCTTGTGGGTTTTCCATACCTTAGAGAGACAAGAGCATGGAAAGTGTCCATGTGTGACATGTGTGAAAGAGAACGCCGGCCACGCAACACGGAGTGCATTGAATGAGAGGAAATGGTCAAGATGATCCCCCTCCACATACGCACTTGCATGTATCTTATCGCCGAATCCCATCGCTCTGGGGCAGGAGGGGGGACCGGGATTCCTCAAGTCATCCTACGTCACGCTCCGGTTCCCCCGCCCCCCTTGCGCTGGTCACTTGTTTCCACTACAATCCTTGTACCTTTTCCCAGCCCAGACGGTGGGGAAGATTGGCAATGAGGCAGGAGGGATGTGTTTTGTACCTGAAGGTTCCCAGGCATCCCTCTTTTCAATTTCTTACCGGTTCGATGTTTGGGCATCAGGGACTTCATTCTTATGGAAATGGTTGGGTTACATGTCTCTCCCCCTTCCATTCCCCATCACCCGATAAACAACAGCGGTAAAGGTACGGTTGTGCAGTGATGGTAACTCATTTTCGTAAAAATTCCCTCCTGAAGAGCAAAATATTTCCCTCTCGTTAACAAAAATTCCCATTGTAGAGTCAGATTATTTTCTGAAAGCCTCCAGCTGACTGCGCGAGTGTAGTTATGACGTCAACGGCTCGCTAGTTGATTTGTGGCTCCAGCAGGAGTTATGACTCGCTCTCAAGCTGCAAATTCAGAATAGGCAGAGATGTTACGGATATAATACAGCCCTAACTGGTGCTACACGATGTCAACTAAATAAAAAATCAGAAAACGGATTTATGTGTAAATACATATCTTATACGATGAAAAAATCAATGGCGCCAAGGGTCTCTTAAATCGAATTGTTGTTTTAAGTCCACTTTATGCACAGAAAAGCTAATTGGGACTGGTCCTATAGTTTAAAGTGGGATCCGAATCACCATGTTCCACCACCGGGTATCGAACCCGGGACCCCTTGATTACGAGGCGATGACGGTACCACTACGCCATCGGGGAGGCAGATATCATCATTCATCCTTATCGTCGGTATTAACCAAACCTGAATCAAGATACAATCAATTTTACACTAACTTTGCGAGTCATGGAATGCAAGCTCGGGAAATGCTATTTATATTTTTCATGTTTGTATATATTAGCTTTTAGCACATATATTAAAGCATAATTTCCATATTCATGCGATATGAACACAGTTTCAGTTGATATAAACCTATCTTTAGGGACAACAGAATGAGATTCACGTTTCAGTACTTGAAAAGCGAGTTCGGTAATCCGTTGTTTTAGTGACACAAAGTAGCTTAATACGCATTTTTTGTATTTGAATTTTACATTACAATTAATGTCATGTAAACTTTCTAAAGTTCAACATCGCGAATTGAAATGCAACGCGACATAGCATTTTTTGACTGACTCGTTCGTTTGTCTATTATAAACAATATATTTGGTAACATTTGAAGGTTTTAGTGAATCATAAAATTATAATAAAAATGTACTCTGCCTGTGGTAGCTACAATACTTTTTTAAACCATTCAAGTTGTTCCATCTGTTGGGGAAGTTGGTAATCTCTGATTTTATTTTACGGTTACGAGGGACAGTTTCGCAACAGGCGGATATTTATTTCAATAACGTCGAAGTGTGAACTGCTGCTGAAAAAACGACAGAAGCAGATACGGGGTGTTAAAAATTTAATGAAAAAGTATTTAGAATATCCCATATATTCCTTAGAGAGAGGCAACTTCAACTTTAAGTTACGTTTAATCAAATGGACAATTCGACTTTTCCATCCGCAAATTAAATCTTGACCCTGTTCTGTTCCCGTTCATATGTTTTTCTACGCCATCGAAAGTTTGGTATTCCGAAGAGAACAACTAAAAGAATACTTCCATACGGGTAATGCTAAGTTTTCTCCTCCTACGACAATTCAGCGCACAGACCTATCTTTCCTCAGCTCGGCGCAGCGAAAGGTTGATGGATTAGGAGCAGTTTCGAGTCTTAGCTGGACACAAACTAAGGCTCTGTCCGAAAGGTACAAAGTACAGACTTGAAGTATGGTCTTGGCGGAAGTGACGTCACCTAGTACAGTTCGAAAGCGCCAAGACGCAAGTACACAGCTCGCAGTACAGATGGTTGGTGACTAGGTCACGTGGTTTCCGCACTCGTTGTTCATTTGTTTAAAATCACGGAGTTAGAAAGCCAGCAGCACAGGTAGATATACGTTATGGGCAGCTAGTCGTTGGTTATAGTTCTCTTAATGTGTGGAAATGTATGTGTACGAGTATTTGAAAATTATATGTGATTTTAATAGTGAAAAACAAGTGTTTAAATGGCGAGGAAAACAACGAGTACTCAGTTTTATCTACTGATCGTATTTGGCGCTGCAGTCGAAGTGCAATTCGCAAGACAACACTTCCAGTAACAAGTACGGTCTTGCACCTTTCGGACACGGCCTAAGAGCTAATTTAATAGCACAAAAAAACTTTAAAAACTAAATAAATGCGGGGTGTAAGGGGTGACCTTCCACGTATGCGCCCAAAAGTCAACCTCACTTCCACGTAGTGCACCCTGGACTAAAGACTAACGAGGCTCTGGCGACTGGCACTATGGCCAGTATAATTTTGTGTGTGTTGTCCTGTTTGTTGTCCTTGTGTGTGCTGAGTGCCCGTTTACGGCCTCAGCTTTTTACAGAAGTCAGAACATTTTAACATTTTTAGTTATGCAACGCTAGAGTTGTTATTTGTAATGATAAGGGGCTGGCCCCCGTATAATATGACGGGAGCAAAATAGCCTCAGTGCTGACGCTCCCAAAATTTTAAATTCAAAATCAAAATCAAAACTAAATAAATGCCCCAGTATACTATAGACTATATATTCTCGCAGTTGTTTTCTTGTACATTTTTCAACAAATTTCCCTTTTTCCCTCTTTGTTTAAAATTTCCCTTGCCATCTTTCGAGTAAAGAGAAGGGCGTTGCCGGTACAAGATTTTGGAACCATTCCTTGAAGATCCTAGGACAACCAAGCCGGAAGTCTAGAGAGACTTACTTCTTCAAAATCCTCAGGAACTCTTGCAGTCTTGAAGCCAAACCGTACTCCAAGATCAGACCGCGGATTGGGATCGCAAACCTAAAAGGCCGCGAAAAAAATCAGGACTTGAGGGACGGGAGGCCCCCTGGTGGTTATGGCCTGGCCGTGGGAACCGAAAGAGGCCGCCGCGAGCTGGTCTCTCCCATCCACCTGTTTCTAGGGGAATCACGGTTGTGATTGTAGCGGCCGGTTGGGCTGGGTGTGGGGTGAGGACCTAGGGAATGGGAGGTGGGGAGTAGCCACCCGACCCTTGCCCGTGGGCATGTTTTCCAGTCTGTGGAGGCAGAGGTAGCCAGAGTTCCGGCAGACCCGAGGAGTCACGCGATGGAGAAATATCTCTGGAAGCGTTCTTTTGTCCTGTTGGGGGCGGTATACAAGGTGAAGAGCAGAACAAACCTTCGCTCGTTAGTAAAAAAGTCCGGTGATCATTTGAAATATCTGGAATTGAAATTTGCTCAGGTCTTCAATGGTTGTTGAACCTAGAATTGACCACCAGTCATCCAAATCTCAGTCATAGTTGTGGAGTAACGTAACGCAGTTATTAGGGCGTTCACGAAATCACAAGAATAATTGTGACGGGCATGGACGTCCGGAAGGGGGCCAAGGAGGGTCACGGCCCCCCTGGAAAATGAATGTCCACCTAAAAATTATATATTTCACACATAATTTCATTTCCGTCACAGTAATTTATGTTAATTATTATAAATAGGAACAGGATAATTTCAGACTGAAATAGTGTTTTTTGAGGGGGCATCACTACTATGGGGGGAAATATGCCGCCCTGGAAAAAATTACCTTGCCCCTCCCTGGAAAAAATCCTGCGGACGTCCATGGTGACGGCACTTCACTACTTTGCGTTGTGCTTCATCTTGATAAATTCAGAACCGGAAGATTTTTTTGCCACTACGAAACAGCTTTGCTGTTTGTTTTAAACCTGGGCATGTAAAGTCATGCAATGGGAAAACACTCACTACGGAGATAAGGTATGATACTTGGGTAAACAGTTAAACTTACATATTTGTATGGCAAAGTAACGGAGACGGTTACTTTACTTGTTATGAGTAACTTACTCAACTCATCATTCAGGTCAGCGTTTTTACCTCGTAATCAAGAATCCTCAGTAATCCTCTTTCGTTTCTTGGTCTGTCGCTTCTCTTCCACTTTTGACTAATCACGACGATGAGTAGCAGTGGTTTATCACACTCCCTAAAATTCTTCGCAAATGCCTAATTCATGGTCATTTTAACACAAAATTTACAGCCCCTTAAAAACGGTCTTAGATCCACTTCTCAGATGTAAAACTTTGAATAAACCCTTGACGACTACATAAAATTGCTGCAGAAACACCTATGCAGCGGCAGACCCAGGAATGGCAGACACTCTTTGGATACGGGGCGTTTATGGCCGAAAGCCTATTTTACATAGCTTACAGCCTTTCCCTTATACCCAAGCAGACTTTTTCGCACAGACCCCTAATTTACGATATTTTTGAAAAACCAGAAGAAGCGCTTGCGAGCTCCAGTATACAAACACAACAATGACCTGTTTATTTTGATCGTCGCGATTAATCAAAATCTAACGCATCAGGCCGTCGTTGGGGGCGTGCGACGTCTGCCACCGCACAGGGCCACACATTTCCGAGATAGGTATATAATATTATTGCATCTTTTATTCACATTCACTTCTTGTGCAAACGCGATCACCTTAGAACAGACGAAAGAAAAAAAATTGTAAAAGGAAAATTTCCGCTGATCGTAGCACATTTGAATTTCTTGTTTGTGACCGAGCGAAACCTTCTACCGATTTCCTATCATAAACTTATTGTTCGAGATGTTACAGCTAAAGCACTTTCTTCATTCTTTGTGTGGAGGTCGAGATACACAGAATTGAGGGTCGCCCCCCCCCCCACCCACTTTCTTGACTATACTGTGAGGGGTAGACCAAGGCGGTAAACACAGGTCAACGAACCTTGGAGTAGAGGTAGACCGTGACACCAGACACTTGTCCAGTCAGCCAGCATATTCCTATTCGTGTGTAACAAAATTGCTGCTAAGATTGAAATAAAGAATTGCAGATAAAAATAATTTTTATTTCCTCAAAACCCAGAGAAGAGACGCTTACAGATTTTGTCGGATTCTTTACCACTAAGTCAATGCGCCAACAAGTTTCAAGTCATAATGGTTTGATTGAACCAGTAGTGCGTGCGGTTTGTATCCAAGTATTATATTCGCAAGCAAGGACGTATTTAGGGGGAGGTCCCCCAGAAAGGATTAACAAGTACTAAAATTAAATAATGAAAATATGATTGTTTAGCATTTGTTGTATAATTAATGGTTATTAATTCCCTCTGAACGTATTGAAAGTCAAGGATTAAATTGGGATCATACAGCTTTGAATGACATTACAAAGATTTATACACACTACTACTCATAATAATTTGCATGAAATATTAATCAGAAACTTTACTTTTCTCCAACTGCATCTAACATTGTTTTTCTTATTCAATAAATATTCAATTCTTCATGTATTTTGCATTAATTTCATTGCCAGAGCATTTGTTTTTATATAAATTATTCCGATCTTCACTACTGATAAGCTACATAATGAATCTGTGCAGTTATATCTTTATTCTAATACCGCCTCTTTACCTATTCATGTAATAATAATACAATATTAATTTATATGTTGTAATTAGTATTATTTTGATTTAATGCAATTATTTCAATTAAAACAATAATAATAATTCATATTATTAATAATATGATTATTATTGAGACACTTGGTTCGGACGCTCCCCGAAACATATTTCTAAATACGTGCCTGTTCGCAAGTTACGTTAATAATAATGATAATAAAACAACAGCAACTAGTGCTGAAATGAGCATATCCTGGTTCATCTTTCGAATGGATTAAAATTAGCGGTTTCATCCTAGCGGCTTCTCTGCTAGCATGATCTCGCTTCCAAAGAGTACTAACCGTCTTTAGTGTGTTATCTGTTAGAAAAAAAATATCAGTGGCAGAATGCATCTGTAGTGCACGGCTACAGGGTAAAATATTGTTTCTCGAGTGGTGGTTGCGCCGAAGCAAGACCTGAACTTGCTGCCAAGTTTCGTCGCTGGTTCTGGTCATTTAATTAAAAATCCGGAAGATAAATAAGGAAGGTATCATATTCACTCAAACTATTTCATACTACCATACTGTCCTGAAGAGGGGCAGGGTGGAGTTTGAATGGAGTTCTAATTCATTTAATGCACAGAGAGGCTCATTGGGACTGAACCAACAGTTGAAATGGGATTCGAACCAATTCCCGGAACCATTGATTACAAGACAACGACCCGTTATCACCACGCTATAGGAAGAGGAAGGCACAAAATATGAGGAGAGGGGGGGTTCGTTGTAGTGCAGACTTTTAAGAGGCATGGAAGGTGTATATATTTTTATATTTTATAATATTAGGGCCTCGGCTGGGTGCGAAATCTAAAACTGGTGGGGGGAGAAAGTTCTTCATCTTCAAACCCCCTTCTCCACAAACATATGTGTATATTATGCGATATACATATTTGTAATGTTAATAAAAGTAAAAATAAATTACTCAATTAAAAATATATTATTATTAATTACATAAAGAAAATTAATTTGTTACTTCCAACTGGTTAAAGATGTTAATAAATTATGAAATAGTTCAAGTGGTTTTATTATGTGTAAGTTTTTGTTTAGTTTGTGCTTTATGTTAATATAAATCAATTAGATTTCATAGCTATTATTGTTTTGCATTATTTTTTACTTTTATTGTGTGTATTGATGTAGATTTGTTAACGATCTCTTGAGAGAGAATGCATTCAATGCTCACAACTACACTAATTTGTGTGTTTTTTCGATATTATTCTTAGTAAAGTATATTTGAAATTAAAAGTAATTGCTTATCTTTTGTTTGTTATAACATAAACTCTCCCCCCGGAATTTTTTGGTGCGGGGGATTTTTGAGGCCAAGATTCTTGGTGGGGGGAATTCCCCCCGTCCCCCGCAGGGTTTCGGACCCTGCTCGCGAAGCATAGTTCGCACAGAGCCTCGCGCTTCAAACTGCATCTCTGACACGCACATTGTCGAGCGTGTGTGGATGGATATTCCAGCTCCAGCATTCTGCAAGATGTGGCGAGAAAGTTCGCACAGTTTTCGCACAAACAAGTGTCTGGCAATAGTGCATCCAGGTTTCCTTCCGCCGGCAGATTGGAACGACTTGAAGCTCTCGATTCGCCCAAGAGCGGCCGTAACCGCAAGTTGGAAAAAAAAATCTTGCCGCGGGGCACCTCGAAGGACTCCGTAAACAACCAAGCAGATTTACTCTCGTCCTATGTTGCCAGGCAGGCTGCGTGGGAGAGGACCTGGCAACGATGCCCCGAAGAAAACATCTGTTAGATTTTTCCTCCCTTTGTCCTCCTCCTACACCTTCACCTCAGTCACGTGATGCGAAAAAAAGAGGATGCGGCACCCACCTCGTGGGAACTCGCGTGGTGGTTATTGCTGGGATGAGGACTTCTTGCTGTGACCGGGCTGGAATCTTCCCTCAATGGGCCAAATGGGTTCTGGCCCGCTGGGTTTGCCCGTGGGCCAATTCTGCAAGCGATGGGCACACTATTCGCAAAGCAGATTGTGGGCATGTGCGGGTGTGACTCTGGGTCATATACTGACCAAGATTGGACAAGCGTTTATTGTTTGACGCTCCCACCCCAAGCATTGTGAGAATCAAGGATGGATTTAGAGGGAGGAGGTCCACCCCCCCCCCCTCCCGCCGAGTAAGTTGTCAACTTCTAAAATAGGCTTTATGTGTTTAACAAAACTAGAAATGTGCCTCCCCGATGACGTAGCGGTAACCTTGTCGCCTTGTAATCAAGGGGTCCCGGGTTCGATACCCGATGGAGGCACATGGCACAGTGTTTCGGATTCCACTTTAAACTATAGGCCCTATCCCGATTAGGCTCTCTGTGCATAAAGTGAACCTAAACCAACAATTCAAACAAAAAAATCAAAACTAGAAATTGGTTTTAAAGCTCTTAGAATGTTTACAAAAACTTGCTTTAGTTGCACCGAAATAAGAATTCGAATGGAATACATATTGTACTAACAGTGCCTATCAAAGTTAATTCGTAAAGTAATAACAAAAGGGGGGGGGTAGAATCGTAGATTATGTATTGACGTCATAAAATTGTTTATTTGGGAATTTCATTTCCATCTAATGACTAAGTACCTTGTATCATAGGCGTTGACTACATGGGGCTTGAGGGGCTCGAGCCCCCCCCCAATGTTATCGATGTGGGGCAGAGCCCCCAAAATAATTTTGCTTAAGAGAATCTAATGTATTATTTTGCTTCTCTTGTAAAGTTTACTCTGAGTTCTGCCACATGAACTTAACTTTAAATACACATTTGAAATGTTCTAGACCATTAACTTTGGGGGACTGAGACCGCTAAACCATCAACTTTGGGGGGCTATGACCAGAGACAGCAAAACACATGACTTATTACTATATACTAAGTATATAATTATGAGTATTGTTAACATTTTTACTAAAAAGAGTTTCAAAATAAGATGTGCATGAACTAGGAGAGTGGATGGTACGTTTGGACTACAAATGGCTCTCACATGACATTCAGAACGAGATCATTGATATATTAGGGAGATCTGTTTTGCGCTCCGTGGTAGCAGATATTAAAAGTCGGGAATATTTTGCTATTATAGTTGACGAAACTTGTGAAATATCCATCCGTGAACAATTGACATCTTGCATTCGAACTGTAAATGAAAATTTTAAAATTTTTGAGGAATTCATGGGCTTTTACGAGATTCCGAACACTGAGGCCAAAACTTAAAAAAGGGAGGGAGGGAGTCATTCATTATTTATTTCAGTGATCAGAGCCCCCCCCCCCCAAATAATTTTGACAAGTCGGCGCCCCTGCCTTGTATTGTATTTTGTGTCGTGGCGTCGATTCACAGTTAGGCGAAATTCATGAGAGAACGACCACAAACAATGCTTTACTCTCGATTCCAACCCGGGACATCTACATGTAGCACCAATTAATATCAACGCCATCAACATCACCTTTCAAAACAGTGAAGCACTATTATTAATTAATTCAGATTGAATTAGGTTTAGTCTTCTTTGCTAGTGTAGCATGTTGTGAAAAAAAGGGGGTTAATATACCGTACAATCACGTCTGCGAAAAGGGGGGCTGTTAAGGTATTATTGCCCCCACCTTCACACTTGATATACCTGTGATAGTTCGTGGGTTTCAAATTAATAGGTATCGTATTTAACCTGCTCCCTTCATGTCCTTACCGGAAACACTGTCACGGTTGAAACCCTCCCTCCCCTTCGCGGTCACACGTCGCCCACACCACCTGCATTTAACCCTCTGCTTGTCTCTTCCCGTGTAACCCCTGCACCCAAGGTATGCAGCGACAGTGGAGAACGGAAATGTCAGAGTTTATCCAACAAACGAAAACGCAATGAAAAGGTTACCCAAGCGTGACCCTTGTATCAAAAGCCCCGATAAGTTATTTGGGTTTTTAGTGATATTTGTAGAACCTGAATTTCCCTTAGGTCCTTTTCTCTGAGGCAGCTGGGAGCACTGTTCCCAAATTAGCTCTTTTGGAGCCAGATCTGGCTCTTTCGTGCACTCGTTTGGCTGTGAACTGTGACACCCGGCCTCTGCCCCACTCTGACACCATCACTAGCCCCTGCCCACAGAGCAACGTTTGCCATGCGTATATATTTTGAACGTGACGTGATATTATTATATTGGCTGCATCGCCCCCCCCCCCTTCCCAGCTACTTTTAGCACCGTGGCTGAGGTGAAGATGACAATATTGTTATCCGGTAATCCGTTATTTTCGATTTCATACGACCATCAGTGGATTATTGAGATGGGTGATGCCGTTAGATCTAAACGGTGAAAACTAAGAATAAACTGTCATCACTTTAAAGTTACCGGTAATTGCAGCGCCCCCTCCCACTTAACAACTAAAATGACCATGGGAGGCACTTCATCCAGCCTTCGTAAATCTAGCTCCTTGAAAGTCAACTTCACCTCAATTTAAGGTGAAATTTAGCTCTTTTATGTGCATCAGGTTTAGCAACACTGTCATGATGGCCGTAGGAGGCAAAGAGAAATGCATTATGCTTATGCGAGAATTATTTTATTCGTTTTCTTGGGGATATCAAACTTCCGATGGCAGAAAAAAAAATATGACCGGGTAGAGGATCCATTGAAGATGATATTTTCGCTAGAAAGAGTCTAAACTCCCATTTGTTTAGCCGCAACTTGAATTTGAAGTTCTCTCCATAAGGAATAAAAGGGATTCTGTAAATCCTTATTCATCATATTTTTCAAACACGGTATCTAGCTTAATAATCAACTTTAAAAACAGTTTCCACTTGCAACATGGGGAGAAATTCATACTCTCAAATAATGCGTGGATTTTCTTTAGTAGCAGTGCCCATTCCGACGATATTTAAATAAATGCATGCCTGGTGCGAAATTGTCACACCTCACCTTATGTTCACATAGGCTAACCGGGACTGGACGCACAGTATGAGATGATATCGAACCCAGGACGGAGAGAGAGGAGAAAAAGTAGGGCCTCCCCGATGGGCTAGTGGTAACGTCGCCGTCTTGTAATCAAGGGGTTCCGGTTTCAATACCCAGTGGAGACACATGGTACAGTGGTTCGGATCCCACTTTAAAATGTAGGTCCAGTCCCGATTAGTCTTTCTGTGCATAAAGTGGACTTAAAACGACAATTCAGTCAATCAATCAAGGAGAGAAAGTGGAGCACTCAGAGTATGTGTCAGAAAGAGAAGACGAAGTGGAGAAAAACGGAGAAATGATATAATAAGAGATTGTTAAAGGAAGAGAAGAGATGTGATAAAGAAATTAGAAGAGCAGGAATGTGTGAGAGAATGGAGAACAGAAGTTGGGGTGTGCGGGATCACGAGAAGTCGATAATGGGATCGGGGGAAAAATTTCCGTCATGATGACTTCAGAAAATGATTTTCAGACTTTTCGGGATCCGAAATTCCAAATAATCTTATTTTAAAATGATTACGATGTTTTGTGTAATACTAGTGTCTGAACCTTTCTGGAAATGGCATTTTTTTAAATACAAGAAATGCACAAATCAATCACTCGATAGGGTAAATTGCGTGGAGCCCCATTTCACCCATATTCTGTCGTCTTGCGTGTGGCATCCTTCATAACCAACCCAGGAACCGCTGTTTATCCGAGTTCCTTTTTCTTTCTTTCTCAATTTCTTTCTCCCAGATTTCCCCTCTCCCACAACTGCCCTTTGTAGAATATTATTTTCACTTCCTTCCAAATGTATTGCTCTCTAATACACTATTTCATAGGCACGCTTTCTACCAGGGAGGAGCTGGACCCTGTGGCCGAGTGGTGTCGCCCCCTGTGGCGGAGTGGTTAGCACATCGCGCTACGATGCCAGGGGTCCTGGGTTCGAATCCTGGCTCGGACATGGATATTTGTGATTGTCTGTCCTGAAAAGTCCTGCAACTGAAATATGAGGGAAATGATATGAGTGAATGAAGTGTGATGGGGGAAGCTTCCGCATAGGGGGCTTTCCTTTATTATAATAATATTTTTTTAAAAAAAAGTGGTTAGCACATCGCTCTGCGACGCCAAGGGTCCCGGGTTCGAATCCCGCTCAGGGTTGGTTGTTTGTGAATGTCCATTAATCACTTTCATCATTTCATCTTCGCAAATTAGCCAAGAGGCACAAAACGCGAAGTAAAATAAACTAAATCAATCAATCAATTATACCAGGGAGGAGCATATTTTCAGGAGGTGCCCCCTTAATCCCCGAGAAAATCTTGATAAATAAATAAAATGTGCCTCCCGCGATAATCGAATTCGAGACCCCAGCTCCTGGTTGTTACCCCCACGGAAATTCGCGAGAAATCTACTTCGCTGTTAAGGAGAGTTCATTTTGGTCTAGGGCACGTCGGGATTTAAAATTCTTCATCTACTCATCCCGTTTTGAAACAAAAAAAATCGGTCCCGCACACCCTTAGTAGTGCTGCCCACGAGACGAGACCCTGCTGTGAAATGCTGTCTCGTCTCGAAAATATTCGTTTGTCAAAGGGACACATGATCAATCTCGTCTCGTCTCGAATTTTTAAAAGCCTGTCCCGTCTCGTCCCGTGGGCAACACTAACCCTTAGTAAGAAGAGAAGAACTAGAAGAGAGACGGAGAATGGGAAATAGGAAAGATGGGAAAAGGAATGAAGGGGAAAGCTGAAAGGAAGAAAACAATATGAAAAGAGTTTAACAGAACCATTAACATTTCTTGTGTGCTCCGATGTGAGTTGCATAACCTATCCTGGATCTAGATAGAGGAGGGCGGGAACAAACAGAGCGGGAGGAGACCCGCTGTGGGCACCAGATCAGCACTTTCTCAGGAAACTGGTTTCTCTGATCAGCAAGATCACAGGTGCGCGGGAGGCGCCTGTTCAATTACCCAACAGTGCACAAGGAGCACACAGAAGAAAAGAAAAATAAACTGTTACAAGTGGGTGGGAGAAAGCGGTCCCACCCCTGGGGAGGCTGGTGGTGATACGCACCTTCTCTCCGCATCCCCATCTTGAGACACTTCTTCAGTCGACAGTACTGGCACTGGTTCCGATGGTGTTGGTCGATCGGGCAGTTCCTGTTACCCCTACACGAGTACGTCAGGTTCCTCCGCACGCTCCTTTTGAAGAAACTTTTACACCCTGCAAGAAAAGAAGAAGAGAACGAAATTAGCACCCATGCCACTATTACCTGGTGGACTGGAAAGTTAACACAATAGGAAACAATAAGTACATTAGGCGAAGCCTCAAACATCGCTAAATCCTCCTTTACAAGAACAACAACGTCTATTAGTGGCGTATCTACGGTTTTATTTGGGGGGAGGGGGTACGTACTTTGGGAGTTTCTTTGGCGTTCATCTACTCTAGCGATGGTATTGAGACAACATCCTGTCTCGTTCTTGCTCCTTCAGTGCTCACGCCAATGTGATCACAATTTCTATATATTTCTACACAAGTCTCCCAAACTATTCCAAGAACAAAGGTAGGATTCAAAGTACATACAATTCAATAATGATCCAAGATTTCACCTTTCCTAACAAACTTCCTCCAATAATACTGATTTTATCGTTGTTTTGTTATTCTTATACTTCATATTTTTATTTTTACTTGTTGAAACCTGATATAACATGTAACCGCTCTGAATGGAGGATTTTTTAAATACTTTTAAAAATCAGAAAGGTGGAAGGAGTGCCATTAATTTCAATTATATGAAGGTTCCACCTGTATCAAAATTATTTTACTTTATGACATAGACATACAAAGTGGATGGTTATCTGCTTATTTTAATATATAAAAGAGTTTGTTCTCACTCACTGATTCAGCTCAAACCCACTGACCTCGAAACTTGAAAGTTTAAGGGGTGTCTCAATTCCTGGACGTAAATACATGAAAATAATTATAAATAAAAGTTTTGAGCAGATGGCGCTGTGTGTATTATACATATCGGCAGGATGGATCACTAGTTTATAAACATGCTACCGTGTTCTTTAGTGTTGAAAAACCACCACCACGTCTTTAGTTGTTTTTAATAAGTTCTCGGAATATTCTCTGATATTCGAAGACATATGAGAGACCAATCCGGTTCATCGATTCCATCTAATCTTTATCCATCCTCATCGTCACGATTAGGCAATTTCTACAGAAACGCGACAATTTCTAACGGCGATACTGACTAAGAAAACCTAGAAGTAGACTTTAATCTCTAGAATACAGGCGATGAGAGTCAGGGTTCAAATTAGACACTTCTGCGATCTCCCGATCGAGGCGCTGCAATAACGTTGAGCTCCTCAAGGAAGCTCAACCAGGAAGCACGGACTATCCCCAACCAGCACAGGTACACAAGAAAATCTACGCTTCTTTCTTCTTCTACTAAAGCGATCTCTGAGTGCATGCCTTTATGCGTTGCCTGCACGAAGTCGAGATTTCCTCCTCTTACGTGGGCTGTCTGATGAGAAAGTTGCCACACCAGTCAACCTTGGTGCCATACTCCCCCGACTGGTTAAAATCGGCCTCCTCAACGTCAAACCGCAATTGCATACTATGCCATGTGCGCAGGAGGAAACGTTTGCAATCTGGCTTTCCCGATCTTCACATACTAGCTTCTCCCCTCTGCGACGTTTCTTTTTGGCTTCCGAGGTGTACTGTTTTTGGGTACCGTGGAAACGTCCACTGACATTGCCAGGGAATTTTGTTTGGGTGGGTTCAACGGTGGACGAAATATTTGGGGTGGAATTTGCTTCACGGTGGTCATTTTGTTCATACGATTCTCTCTAGATTTTTATATTTTTCTCTCTTTTACTTTGTTTCTCCCCTTCTTCCTCGTTTTCCTTCTGTTTCTGTTCCTCTATAACTTTCTTTCCATCGTTGTTCCTCTGTATCTTTTTCATTCTTCTTATGTCTTCCTTTCAACCTGTTTCTCTATCTCTTTCTTCCTATCCTGTTGCTTTCTCTTTCTACTTCTGCTCATCTTTCTCTCATTTTCTACCTCCTCTAGCTCTTTCTTTCTACCTCTGTTTTCTATATATTCCTTTCTACCCGTTTTCTTCTCTCCTTTCCTTTCTACTTCTGCTCATCTCCCTCTGTTCCACTTTCTATATTTTTCTCCCTCTGTTCCTCTTTCTCTCTCTTTGTATCTCTGGTCCTCTTTCTCTCTACCTCTTTCTTTCTACCTCTGGTCCTCTCTCTCTCTCTCTCTCTACCTCGGTCTCTTACTTTCTACCTCTGGTCCTCTTTCTCTACCTCTGTCTCTTTCTTCTACCTCTTGGTCCTCTTTCTCTCTACCTCTGTTCTTCTATCTCTTCGTCTCTTTCTACTTCTGTTCCTCTATCTCATTCTATCTACCTCTGTTTCACTGTCTCTTTTCTTGAACCTCTATTTAATCTGTCGCTCTCTTTCAACTGTTCCTCTCTTCCTTTCTACCTCTGTTCCTCTATCTCTGTCTTTCTACCTCTGATCCTCTGTCGCTCTCTTCCAAGTTCTATATCTATATTCCTCTATATTTTCCTTTGAAGCTCTTTCCTCTATCTCTTTCTTCCTACCTGTTCGTCTATCTCTATTTCTACATCTGTTCCTTTCATTCTATCTCTGTTCATACACTAGGCAAATCTCTTTCTACGCACCGAGAGTTCTTCTCAAATACGCACCACCACATCCCGCCTAACAATAACACGTAATTTCCAACGACTTTTCTTTTGGAGTTACGTGAAAGGTCTTGTGTCCGCGCCACCACTGCCCAATGATTTGAATAGGCTATACTGAAGAACCGAATAAGTTTTGAATTTAACTGCCCCTCTCGTTATGCCGGTGTGTGTTTGAGAATAACTTGACTGTCATGTATAGATGGTGAACTCTGACGTGTATTTCAACGCTGGTTACAAAGGAGGGGAACTGCGAATTTCCCAAAATATATTTTAAGATTGGGAGATCAGTGTTCGGCGATGCGCGTCTCTTGCTGATGGATTGTGCATGTGTGAACGCATCTATTTCTCCACCACCCCTGCCCGAGGGTATGAATGACAGAAACGGCTTTCTCCCCCTCCCCTTCCGAACAAAAATTCAATCTTACCCCCTTGATCTTGCGAGCGTGATTTTTAGCATTCCCTCTGGGGCTAAAAGGGTAGCATCTGCTACACGACCTGCATTGTTGACGGTCTTGTCTGAAAGGGGATCAAAACGTCGGTGATCTCAGAGAGAAAACATGTATTAGAAGTGTTCTCAACTTGTGGTCCGCGAAGCAATGGTGGTCCTGTACATGAGCTACTTTCTTAACATATCGTATGACACGTCCACAAAAAAGTTTTAGTCCCTGCTGGTTCTCATCTCGAGTTATAAATCCCTGTCTCGTCTCGATTGATAAATAACAGTCCTCGTTCTCGAAGGGCTTCCATTCAAGTCTCGACAAGCAACATATTCAGTGTTTCACCGACAGTGCCCTTTTTTTTTCTGGGAAAAAATGTTTTGGTACTTATTAGGTGTGAAATATCGTTAGACTTTTGTTTATGGTTTGTTGAAATATGGAGGTGTTCAATTTGGAAGTTGTATGTTAAGCTGTGTGCCAGTAAATCCATTGTTAAATGTTAATTAGTAGTCTGTTTATATCTCAAGTTTAAGTATGTACAACGCGTGCGTATTAGCTTGCATACACGACAGTACTCTTCAACTTGGTTTGTTATTGTGTCCATCATAATAACTCATGGGCTGTCTCTTCCTTTTATTTATAATTCTCTTTCTCTCATTCTTAGCTTGTATCGTTTTTCCAGCTTTCGATCTTTTCTCGCTTTTAATACTTATTCGTTCGTGATTACTTCATCTCTTCTTGAGCATTTCTCTATCTATGTTTTCCCTCTTATTTCCTGTCAGTTTGCTCTTTATTCTTTCTCTCTATCGACCTATTACTATTCCTCTTATTTCTCTATCTCTCTCCTTGTGGCTTTTGTTTCTATATTTTTTGTACTTCTTGCTTTTCGAATTTCTTTCTTTCTAGCTATCTCTCTCTCTCTCTCTCTCTCTCATTTGTAACTACATACGTTATTACTGTTAAAATTCTTATTTCTGACTACACATTCTTTAAAAGTAGTTAAAATCCTTATCTGTGACTACAAACGCTCTAAAGCTACTGTTAAAACTTAAAATCCTTATTTGCGACTCTAAAACGCCTGTTAGAATCTTTATTTGTGACTACTAAACTCTAAAACTATTGCAGAAATCCTTATTTGTGAATAAATAAGCTCTAAAACTACGGTAAAGTCATTCACACGTGGCCTAAACTACAAACAGAAACACCACAGGAAAATTGAGGTGACATCAATGCAGGCCTGAGAATGAGGAAAGAGAATAATCTTCAATCAAATTATATCATCGTTGTGCTTCTTCCGAATTCAATTGTTTCCGAAGCTGAAATTACGTCACGAAACACCGTGGTCGGAAAGCCATCTTGGTCATCGCCCACTGTGCATTATGGGTAATTCTTCGAATCGGTTTAGTTTTCTTGCGCCATTAAAGGCATTTCAACGGGCCAACTCAGCAGAAGTTATTACACCGACCCGAATTTTTACACTTGCACATGTTATTCCTGAGCAGGGGGTTCGCCTCGAGGGGGGGTTCTGGGCGTCATAACCCCCTTCCTTTGGACTTCATTCTTCAACAGTTGAGATTTCCCACCTTAAAATTTCTTGCTGCCGTTCGTGTTTCAGGGCATATTTAGGTTTTTCATGCAAATATATGGTTAGGAATAAGATACGCACCTACAACCAGGGTTGAGTTCAATGGTACAGGATGAAATTCAAGTAACTGCAGTGACACGGTATAATCATTTGTAAAATTTTCATTATTTTGTTGTATATGTTTACTAGCTTCACGTAGCATGCTGACTAACGGTCTCGCCTTTGGTGCGAACGGTCTCGGTTCTACTCCCGGTAGGAGCTTCAAAATTTTGGCGTTGGTCCAGAATTATGGGGACAATTGGGGTGCAACGTGAAATAAATTGTAGGTGACTCCTGTCTCGAATGCTAGAAAACAGCGGCGATGTGACACGATGCAATGACCACGCGCCACCCAATGAAAAAGTAGCTCCGCAGGCCATGGTTTTCAAACGATTGTTGTGCCACGAAGTTTGTCTATTTATTAAACGATAACTAATACATACTCATAAGTTTTAAAAGTTCGAAATGCTTCCTGTTGCTGGTAAGTTTATTGGAAGAAGGCACTTACAACGCAAGACGAGAACGAAACAGGTATTTACAACTTCAGACGAGAACGATACAGACACAACGCAAGACGAGAACGATACAGGCATTTACAACTTCAGGCGAGAAAAAAAGCAGGCAATTACAAATCAGACGAGAACGATGCAGGGACTTACAACTTCAGACGAGAACGAAACAGGCATTTGCAACTTCAGACGGGAACGATACAGACACAAGTAAAACAGGCATTTACAACTTTAGACGAGGACGATACAGGCACTTACAACGTAAAACGAGAACGAAACAGGCACTTACAACTTCAGACGAGAATGATACAGGCACTTACAACGCAAGACGAGAACGAAACAGGCATTTACAACTTTAGACGAGAATGATACAGGCACTTACAATGTCCATTTTAGTTGCCTTTTTTTAAAAAAAATTGAGCCAACGAGGCGAGGTATAACACTACCACTCCTCCTTTTGTGTATACCATTGCTGATTTTCTCAGGTTCACATTATGCACAGTAGGAACTGGACCTGAAGACTAAAGTGGGATCCGAACCATCGTGCAGTTTGGCTCCACCAGGGATCGAACTTGGGACCCTTTGATTCCAAGGCTACAACGTTACAATTAAGCCTCACTAGTGATATAGTTGATAATGGAAGTGGAACGCAGTTACTAACTCCATCATTATCTCTTCGATAGAGGTATAATTCCATTATAGTTCTGACAAATTGATACCGGGATATTTTTACCTCCTTTTTTCAAACCCCCATCCCTTTCGTCCATCTCGTTATGAGTATGCATGAAGGTAGGTGTTGGCAGGACGCTGATTTTATCATCGCGGAAATCACGGCTCCATCCCCGAGTTTCACAATAATACCGACAGATGGGGCGA
This sequence comes from Lepisma saccharinum, assembly GCF_977018435.1. Classification (NCBI taxonomy): domain Eukaryota; kingdom Metazoa; phylum Arthropoda; class Insecta; order Zygentoma; family Lepismatidae; genus Lepisma; species Lepisma saccharinum. Next base: position 32,218,006 of record NC_139231.1, read on the forward strand.
CAATCAGACCCCGATTAGGTAAACGTTAATTCAATCTGCAACTCAAACGATGCCAGGCGTCGGATCGAAAATGGGCGGCATTCATTACCGGAGCGAGGGATCATCTCTCTCCCCTCTCCCCCAACTTCCCCCTCCCCTCCTGCCCCTGTCGAGGCTGCAAAAACCAGCTACGTCCCCTCCATAGTCTTTCTGTGATCCACAAAACGGCACCGAGATAAACAGCATGTCTCCTCATAACCCTTGTGGCTTTTGTGGTTCATATTTGGGAAGCGCTTGTGTGTGTTCCACCGTGCACCTTTTTTTTTGTTCTCTTTTGTCTGACCCATGTATTTTTTTTCCTTTTTTTGTTTGTTTGCCTCCTATTGAAAATGAAGACATGAAAATAATGCTCCTCGCAATTACAAGCCACGGCGTTGTGGCAGCAAGAACTCGGCTTGCATTCAAGGGAATGTGCCACATTTTACGAGCGCCAAAACTTTAAAAATTGACAGGGTGTTTCAAAAGTATCAAACACTTTTTGTTAACCGCGAGAAGAATTTTGCCGTCGCGGATGTGAATAAATATATGAGCCAAAACAGGCGAAACTGTTGCTGATTAAGTTGTTAAGTGATTGTTTACGTGTAGTGTAGAAAATTTTGTTTCCCACAGCACACTATTTACTGAGAGACAAACAATATTAATCTTGCGATTCCTGATCAGGGTTGCCAACTCTACCGTTTTATTTTTGTTCATTGATTGATTTGATTTATTACTGTTGCTGATTAAGTTGTTAAGTGATTGTTTACGTGTAGTGTAGAAAATCTTGTTTCCCACAGCACACTATTTACTGAGAGACAAACAATATTAATCTTGCGATTCCTGATCAGGGTTGCCAACTCTACCGTTTTATTTTTGTTCATTGATTGATTTGATTTATTACTGTTGCTGATTAAGTTGTTAAGTGATTGTTTACGTGTAGTGTAGAAAATCTTGTTTCCTACATCACTCTATTTACTGAGAGACAAACAATATTAATCTTGCGATTCCTGATCAGGGTTGCCAACTTTACCGTTTTATTTTTGTTCATTGATTGATTTGATTTATTTTACATCGTTTTTCTACCTATTGGCTAATCGCGAGAATGAGGATGATAAAGGAAGATTCACAAAAAGCAATGCCCAGGGCGGGATTCGTTGACGAGCGCGCTGTGCTATCCACTCCGCCACGGAGGACGGCTCTGTACAATTTCGGTAATTCCATTTTCAATACGGACGTGCGGTACAGATCTTGGACCGTGTGATAAAAATTATGGACCTGAATTAATTTGAAAAGAACTACCGACGGCATGTTCATAATGAACTGGAATACGAACATTTTAAGTTTTGCAATTTGTAGGTGCTTGTCGACGCATCAGATAGCAGCATACAAAAATGGTAGAACATATGGCAACACTGACATTCTCAAACTGAATAATCATAAAGATGGCTAGAAGGTGCAATTCTAGGACTCAAATTCCACAGAGAACCAAAACTTATAAACAAATTAACATAGAGCCCGGAAAGTTTTGGGATATAATAATTTTTGGGGTGTTTTTCTGCAGAGATCTTGAAAAATGGTTGGCCATTGATCCAAGAAGACTGACTTTTTTCAACGGTTCTCTCTCTCTCTCTCTCTCTCTCTCTCTCTCTCTCTCTCTCTCTCTCTCTCTCTCTCTCTCTCTCTCTCTCTCTCTCTCTCTCTCTCTCTCTCTCTCTCTCTCTCTCTTCTGATACTCTTTTACTCTGCAGTACTAATCTTTCTCGTTGTCTTTCTCTTTTATCTCTGTATCTAGCTTTCCTTCTCTCCTTCTCTCTTCAATCTTTATAACCCTTTCTTTCCCTGATCATCCCTTCTCTTCCTCTCTTCTCTAGCTTTCCTTTTCTCTCACCCTCTCAATAAGAAAGGGATCAAGCGCTTGGAGGAGGGGGAAGAAATAATAAGTCCAGAATGCTTGTCGGGGGATGAACTCTGGACTATTTCAAATTGAAATTAACTTCTCACACTTGTATATATCACAAGTTCAAAACACAATTTCTGTAGCAGCCACCGACTGTGTCAGAGACACGCCACGGACCAAATTCCTTCAGTGAGCCGATACCAGCCGCACAACATATGCCGTTCACAGAACATGCTACTTGTAAACTACGACCTGTCACGTGCCCGCACCAACGACGTTGGGTGACCGCTGGCAGCATAGCTGAAGCATGACTCATCAATTTCCTCCCCCCTCCCCCTTTTCCTAACCCCTGTTGCTCTGATTGGGAGCTTGTCTTTTTTGCACTTGTTTTGTTGTTTACGATTAAGCACTGTGAAACATGCATCAAGTTACATGTTTTAATTGGCCCCTATTGTACTCTGCAGGTATTTTCGGATTGGGTAGAGCTTTTTGTAATTATTTCAAGCATGATACACCTAGAATTGAACCTGCAACACCATGGTGCCCGACCGTTCGCCTCGCCACCGAACATTTCGAGTTCGAGCCCCAACCTGAGCATGAGCCCCCCCCCCCCCCCGCGCACAATTGTCATCCAATTATCATTCCTCATCGTCGCGATTCGCTAAAAGTGGGAGAAAACTGACATAAAATAAGAAGATATAAATAAAATCGAACTTATAAAACCTGTCACGAATATAATAATACTAATAATAATATCAATGCAGCTTATGTAAAACACTGGAAAAATGTCAGAAATGAAATTTTTTGCCTGTACAGTGTACACACTGAAGCACACTCGATTCTGAAAAATTATACGTATACCCTGTCCCATCTAACTGTGTAGCAAGGCTGCGCATTGCGTCAGAGAAGCAAAGGAAATCGATTGGCCACAGCGAACCAGAACACCCTGCTGGGAAGGCTGGTAACTGCAGTCTCTTTCCCCAACTCCGCGCAATTCCGTTCCTCGTGTTCATTGGTGGAGCCGTCTCGCGTCACTACTTGCGCAGAGACTTGTTTTCGTTTGCCTTCTCCACAGTTAGCTGGGACAGAGTTTAGATCACATATTTAAAATAATTTTTAGCATAAAACTTCTGCCTGCACTTTCAACCTGGAAATACATAAATGTATACCAAATTCTCGGAATTTCTGAGAACGTTTTGGCAGTGTTGAAATAAATGCTCACTTCATGTGATACTTTAGCCAGTAAAATATTCGCCATTCATTGAAAAATGGCCCGATATTCCTACAACTTTAAACACCCTATCCTGCAAAACAACCTCCCATCGTGAATTTTTAAAACCTGGCGTGTCAGTCATAAAAGAAATGGGAATGGGAATTCAATTGGCTTCAATGATTCCATGACAACGACAATTTCTCCTGAGCTCATCCGCTACCCTATTACGTGACGTGACTAACACGATTACAATATCTGGTCTTCCCGAAAACGTAGTGATAACGCTAGCGCCTTGTAATCGAGGGATTCCGGGTTCGATACACGGTGAAGGCACCGTAAATAGTGGTTCGGATCCAACATTAACGATTAATATATCTGAGGTAAGTGATTTAAAACAACCTACCAAAAATATCTTCCGATATTCTATTTGCTAACAATCTTGCGTGTTCAGAAAGGCAATTGAATAGACCAAAATTTATTTTTAAAAACGTATAGCTATGTTACATGTAAACAACGTGTCAATCTTGCGGCCTACCCCAAAATTTATTAGGGAGCTTTCAGATTGAAACGACAAGCGACAAGCCGAACTCCGTGGCAGAGTGTTTATCACATCCCGTTACGATGCCAAGGGTCTCGTGTTCGAATTCCGGCCTGGACATGGGAGTTGTTTGTGAGTGGGTGTCCTTTCATAAATTTCATCATACTATCACTAGTTTTCATATTCGCGAATAGTCAAAAATGGTAGGAAAGGGAAGTACAATGAACCAAATGAATCAATCGGCAAGCAACACTTGCCACTTGGAAACGAACCTTCAAAAATAAATGCAACCTTTCATGCCGAAGCGACACGACAAACTGCACTTGTTCGAACTGGACAGTTTCCTCAATAACGTGTATTGTGTTGCCTCGGTCTGTTGGTCGCGTATGCGCAGCGTATGCTTTTCCACCGACCGGCTGACACCAGTGTCGCTTTGGGTCTGAAAGCTTCCTTAGATGTCGACGCTACTCATTTTCCTTTTCAAATTACACCTTCGCCATCATACAGTACCCGCTTCGTAGCATGACGATTTTGCAATCACCTGTAGGCAGATCCATTAGCTAGAACAATACCACCTTCCCTCAAGACACTGAATTGTATAATTGCTGCACTTTTCACACGGAGCGTGGGAACTCTGGCATTGCAGAGGGACTCCGAAGATCCTTACGTTACTACATCTCCGACACTGGTTTTGCTATCTCTTTTTTCTCGCATGATAAAATCGCACGTTGCAAGGTGACCCGGGATTGAATTTCGCAGAAACAAATGACCATTTGGTTTCGTTGTTGTTGCGTTTGTATTGTTCAGCAGGCACTTCAGATAATTCTGTTTTCGTGGCTTAAGTCTACTTTAGTTAGTGGCCATTTGTGATTTTCCAGCAAACACTTAAATCAGTTATTACATTAGCTGAGTTACCTGAATATTTACCACCTAAGTTATCTGAGTGGGTGGGTATCCATGTTGGGCTAGTGTTCACCCACGATCTTCTAAATAGTATTGCTATTTAGTTTTATTTGTTTCCGAACAGTTTCGCATATTGTTGATTTCTAATAGTCTGTAAATACATACATTATTCCAAAGAGTATATACACATTTCGCCTTTGTTTCTAAGTTGGTTGCAAACGGTTTCCGAACACCTGATTGTAAACATTTTCCATACTGCTGCTTGTAGACCGTTACCAAATTGCTGACTGCAAATAGTTTTCAAATATCTAATAACAAATGGTTCCAAAATAACCAAGTATAAACAGTTTCCAAATAACATATTCCAAACTTAACATGTGGTTGATTCCAAATCGTTTGCAAAATCGGTTTTTTTTTTTGTTTTTTTTTTAAGTAACTGTCTGCAAACGGTTCACATACACCAGTGGTGCAATACGAACAGTTTGCATAGATAGAATTGTTTCAAAATAGTTGGCTTTTTAAGATTTTTCTAAGAGATCACGAGTGAGTTGCTCAAGTTGCTGACCTCCACGGGGGAGCGGTTACCATAGCGAACTATGACGTCAGGGGTCTCGGGTTCAAATCCCGGTCTACGCACGCGTGTTCTTTGTGAGTGTCCCTTCATCAATTTCATCATATGATCACTCATACTCATCTTCGCGATTACGAAAAGTGGTAAAAAAGCGACGTAAAATAAACCAAATCAATCAATTGTTCATAGTTTTTGCGGACATGTTTCCGAACAAGTATATTTTGAAATATTTGTCCAGTTGTTAATGGTATTGATGCTACAATAACTTGAAATATTAGTTGGAAGATTTTTATGTATGTTTCGGACTCCTTTACACATCATGTTTCGAAAGACAATGTAACGTATCTTTTGTTATCTTCATGTGACCTATGTTTCTCACACAAATCTTCTGGTAACACCATAACTAGAACAGGAATCCATACTTAAAAGTAATCCTACTCCAGAGATAATCATTATCGTTAGTTATGAAGCGCCATACCTCTCTCTTGGGTACGTAGGCGCCAAAAGTTCTCACAGTAAAAACAAGACCGAATATTTCAAACACCTTTCACAAAACATCTGCATCTCGCAACACAAATTAGTTGGACTGATCTCACAAAATTTCCAGTACTAGGTGATGCTTATCTTCCGTGTTCTCGTCTAAAAAAAAATCAGGAGTCAAATGATGATGGCGGCTGCGTTGCACAACCCTTGTGCCGAGAGAGCTATAACGTCTGAGAAACGACACAAATTCTAGAGTCTTTCCCTTTGTCTTGATGCGTTGGAAGATATTCATTGTGTAATGTTCAAGTTTTCGTGTTCGACAGGAACAGCTTTCCCTTTCGTTTAATTCTCACCAGTCTTAATGTTTTTCTCTGTAATTGGTTTTTCACACAAGTCTGCAGGAACGGGTGTATTCTTTCTCTACCACAGTGTACAAGGGGGACCGTAATTATACGGTAAGGACACTGGCAATTTGGACGTCACCAACGCCGCCGTTAAACTGTCGTTGGAAGTGGAGGGTGAAAAGGCCATTACAGGGGTTTAGCAAAGCTCGGAGGATCCAGGCGTTCAGGGACAGTTTCGTTCTCGTCTCGCGTTGTAAGTGCCTGCTCGTGCTCGTCTGAAGTTGTAAATGCCCGTTTCAATCTCGTCTGAGGTTGTAAATGTCTGTCACGTTCTCGCCTGAAGCTGTAAATGCCTGTTTCAATCTCGTCTGAAGTTGCAAATGCCTGTCTCGTGTTTCGATCTCGTCTGAAGTTGTAAATTCCCGTTCCGTCCTCGTCTCGCGTTGTAAGTGCCTGTCTCGTGCTCGTCTGAAGTTGTAAATGCCCGTTTCGTTCTTGTCTGAGGTTGTAATTGTCTGTCACGTTCTCGCCTGAAGCTGTAAATGCCTGTTTCAATCTCGTCTGAAGTTGCAAATGCCTGTCTCGTGTTTCGATCTCGTCTGAAGTTGTAAATTCCCGTTCCGTCCTCGTCTCGCGTTGTAAGTGCCTGTCTCGTGCTCGTCTGAAGTTGTAAATGCCCGTTTCGTTCTTGTCTGAGGTTGTAATTGTCTGTCACGTTCTCGCCTGAAGCTGTAAATGCCTGTTTCAATCTCGTCTGAAGTTGCAAATGCCTGTCTCGTGTTTCGATCTCGTCTGAAGTTGTAAATTCCCGTTTCGTCCTCGTCTCGCGTTATAAGTGCCTGTCTCGTGCTCGTCAGAAATTGTAAATGGCTGTTTCGTTCTTTTCTGACGTCGTGTCTGTCTCGTGTTCGTCTGAAGTTGTAAATGCTTGTTTCGTTCTCATCTGAGGTTGTAAATGCCTATTTCGTTCTTGTCTGAGATTGTAAATGCCTGTTTCGTTCTTGTCTGAGGTTGTAAGTGCTTGTTCAGCTCTCGTCTGAAGTTGTAAATCCCCGTTTTGTTCTTGTCTGAAGTTGTAAATGCCTGCTTCGTTCTCGTTTGAAATTATATATGCCTGCTTCGTTCTAGTACGGCGTTGTAAGTGTCTGTTACCTTATCGTCTGAAATTATAAATGCCCGTTTCGTTCCTAGCCTCAGGTTTCCCTGATAACTCAGTGACTAACAGTTTCGTCTTCTAATCACGGGGTCCCGTGTCCGATTCCTCAATGCAATAACATTAGACAGAGCTTCGAAGAGAACATTAAACTGTAGGCCTAGTCAACGAACATTAAAAAGCTATAACTTGCAGCAAAGAAGTTCTGGATTACTCGAAAATGTAAAGTTTTGAAAGAGTCAAGTCGTATTGAATAACAAACAAGATCATTCAGCTAGGTGAAATAATGCCGAGAAATTGCACAAGGATCATGATGGTATATAGTGTGTTCGCATTCAGGAAGATCAACCTGTGGTATGTACACAATGATGACTTCAATTAACTGAAGTCTATACGCTTGAAGCCCCTCCTTGAGACGTAAAGTACAAACATAAATACAGTAAGGGACTACAGCCTGTCTTGACGCTTGGTGGAAGTCTAGTGTAATTATATATTCGTAAAATTAGCATTTTCCAATTAAAATGGCGTAGTTAGTTACTCATTGAGATTCGAGAGCAGAATATATTCGTTAGTGGCGAAGAAAACCACCAAAAATTTTTCGATTTATGTCTTTTATGTCTTTGATAGAAAAGTTTCTACAGGTGAGGATGGATGAATTCTGTTTCTCAGTGTGCACTGCTTCTAAATTGCCCTGTTGTTAATGGCCAAATACAGAGTGTATGATCCTCCTATACTCTCTTCACTTTGTGGAGGGTCTTGTAAGAGGCGTATTGAACAAAGCATGCCTTTATGCTCAGCTGATTGACTCGCCCATTTGCCTTCTCCTTCTAGACTCAGACAGTGTTGCTAACTATTCCACTTTTTTCTTTTATGCCTTTCGTAACTCTTTTGGTTATTTTTACATTGCTTTTTTTACCTCAAAGTCTGTTTGAAGCTCACTTTATGCTTAGATAGGACGATCTGGTCCGAATCATTGCACAATGTGATTCCACGAGGGATCGAACTCGAGACCCCTTGATTACAAGACGACAACATTACCTCTCCAGGTTAATCGCGACGATGGCGATAGATTATAATTGAGGAAACGTTGCAGAGGCAACGAAAAGGCAATGGCAAAACAATATCAACTTTGAATAATTACTTGACTTTTCTGTATCGTTCTACTGCTGATGATGATATGAAACACACAGGATTCAAATTTTGGACCCCAATCTTCGAAACACGTTATTATAACCACTCCACCAGAGAGGTCGGCTACAGAACACACAATTCGAATTGCATCAATTTTTTTTAATTTTTTTTTTTACACAATTAAACATGTAATTTTGGTTTGTCTGAAACGACCGATTTTCAAACGATGCATTTCTAGTCGTATTTTGATGCTTCAACACCATTAGCAGTGTTGGGAGTCGAATAATTGAATCAGCAGTTTGAAGAAGGGAACAAGCGCCAAAAAATCGAAATTCGTTTTTTTGCTCCAAACGTGTCTTAACATATACCCGCATCTAGGACGTTAGGAAAAGGGACCGAAATCCACACGCTTGATGGTGTAATTGCCCTTGAAAATATTCGTACGTTTGAAGAAGGGAATGAATCCAGGTTTTGTTCCCTTCTTCAAACTGATTCATCCGTTTCCCACTAGTGGCGCTAAGATCGCACTTGTTAACAGCTGTTGCAAGTTGCGATGGTATGCAAGACCTTGTTGAACCTTGTGTATATTATTGTACATTTCTGTTGTGTTTACCAAGGTTAACCTGCAATTAGTATCTCCGTTACAATCTGCGATGGTCTAAACGAGTAATCTAAATGATTGTGAAGTGTTTGCAACTTATTGGAATGTCTGCTAGTTCATCGGACAGCGATATTGTTCTTACGACTAAAAAGAGGAGGAAAGGTGTTCGGCGCCCAGAAACGTATAGTTATGTAGTGCAGAAAAACAAAAGACTTCGAGGTGAAGAGTATGTAAGTATTAGAACTGGAAAGACAGTGCCTGCAAAGTCAAATAGAGATGGGGATTGCTCTTGTAAGAAGAAATGTAGTAAGAAATTCAGTGTAAATGACAAGGAACACTGTTTGAATACTTTGCGAGGGTTTCAAACGAAAAATGAGCAAGACACATTTTTAATGGGACTCATTGACCGTAAATCACCAGCACGTAGGGGTTCGAAAAGTGCAGTTCCACTTAAACGTGATAGCATTTTTGTTTACCACGTAATGAAAGGCACTGAACGTGTACCTGTGTGTAAAAAGGCATTTTCAATTTTGTACGGTATCACAAATAAAGCGCTGTTTAGGTTAACTTCATTGATTACGTCAGGTAAACTGGCCGTTGATAATAGAGGGAAGCCGCAGTTCTACAAAAAAACAGCAAAGTCCCTTGACAAGACCACATCATTTATGATATCTAAATACAGGCAAGTGGAATACTCCTTACCGAGAGGTTATTTGACCACATCTGAGTATATCGATGGCCTAGTGAAACACACTTTCCTGCTGCAAAAGCCAAACTCAGCAGTAGCCCAGATTCCAACTGATCTAGCGTATGATGCATACATCCCCATTAATCACAAGAAGATACAGGATGTAGCCAAGATAGTCACGTACATTCCCGATGAATACAAACAATTTTATGAAGAGGTGTTGACAAGGCCAATGACTGCGACAATGGAGGATGATGGTCTGAGTGAAGGGGAGCAATAGTTTTCTGTGTACGTTTGGACACTGTATTCAATAGTTCAAGATTCCTCAATGTTGAAATCACAACATAATGTATGCTACTTAACATTTCTATGATATTTTGTGACAAATAAATATTTGGATTTTTTTCAAATCCAGCATTTATCTGCATAATACCTAATGCGCATCTCATCAGTTTGAAGAAGGGAACGAATCCTTACTTTTATAATCCTCGTATTCCTTTTTATTAAAGTCCAATACCAAAAATACTACGCACTAGGATAGTAGGTATATGTAACGGATTTCTTATACGATTTTGATTCAGCCATAATGAACAGTAACGACAATAGGCAGTTTTTTTTAATTTCCCAACAATCAGCTTTTTGGATTTGTTCCCTTCTTCAAACTGCTGACTCAATTTGCGTCAAGGGTTCTGTGTGTAGCTCAAAGCAAGGGCAAGGGTACATAAGGTGCAATGGCAAAGGAATGGACAAAAAAAGAAGTGCAAGGGAAACAGCTTGGAAACAGATGCAACGTAGATATAAAGCAAATAATAAGCACGTGCAAAGGAAAGACAATTAAGGACACTGCAGAAAGGTCAGAAAAAAAGAAGCAGTGGTGCAACAACGGCAACATATGGAAAAGAAAGTCCAACGGAATGGAAAACATAAGGACAAAGCAGGTGCAAGGAAGTGCAAGGGCAAAACAGGATCAAGGATAAATCACGGGCAAGGGCAGAGGAAGCGCCTTCCTGTGAGCTTCAATTTCTCCGACCATTGTTTATCTCACTTTTGTTCGTAGCTCTTCCTTCCCCGTTAAAATAGATATGCACTTGATGAAAAGTACTATTACTAATCAAATAAATCCAAGTTCAAGATCTATTGAGTTCGCGGTACTCTGTTAACCAGTAGAACGTCCTGATATCCCGTGAAACTTGGTGCCAGGTTCATACTAGAAACTAGTTTTCGTTGTAATCCTACTTTAAATATCGTACCAGTTCAGGCAGGCGCAAACTGTTTATACATCAAATAGACACAAGCAGAGAAACGACAGAGATGAATAGCAAAACATGGAGAGGAAAGAGAGGAGCAGCACATACTGGAAAAAGAACAGAAGGAAGGCTATGGAAGAAGGAGTTTAAGTAGGGTCTGTTTCGCGAAGAAATCAGTACAAGTTGAACAGAAAATGCGCGAGAAAGAGGAAGATTGGAACAGAGGAATAGAAAGAGATGAAAAAGGGGCCGGGTAATACAATGGCGGATCTACAAATCTTGACCACCCACAAAATATTATAAGGCACCCTCTATAACCTACCTACTTTTACACACACATATATATATATAAATAAAAATAATATATATATATATATATATATATATATATATATATATATATATATATATATATATACACACACATACATACATACACATGTAATGTAATGTGTAATTTTTGATCTCATAGTCACATATAAAGGCCTAGAGGGTGATTCAAAAGTCCCTTAACACCCCCTGTAAAAATTATAGGAGTTAGGCTGGGTACAAATGGTCATGATAGAAACAGGTTAGGCTTAGGGGGAACCACATTGGTGTGTTCCAAGCGGACGTCCGCCATATTGAATTCAACTCAAAATTTTTAAATGGGAAGGGGGGTGATGTGATTGACGCTGTTTTCTCACACCTGGAAAATGATACATTTGTTACAATCATGCAGTCGTAACTTTTTCCTGATTAAAGATAAGTTAAAGAAACCTTTACCACTGCATTTCTCGTGAAATTCTAGCCTGATTTGATTCTATGACTTCCACGCGGGAAACCCGGGATGGGTGATCTAAGGTGGGAATTTTTCCGGCTTGTCCTCATATAAAGCGGCTCTAGGGCTCACTCAGCCTCAAATCAAATAGTACCGGGGGGGAAAGGCGGCTGCAGCATGGTGCTGATCACCTCACCTCCAAGATGGCCCGACATCGAAAATATGTGGGGCCCACATACCCTAAATGTGCCTTCATGGCACGATGCTATATGCACAGTGAACTTTACCTTTACCTGTGTATATTGTACTTGTTCCTGTACCGCTGAGTAACTAACTACGTTTACTTTTTATATACGCATATACGAACCCTCTACCATGGCCCCCTAATGGCTTACTTGTCTCCAGGTCCCCCCGCACTGAAGGTTTTTGCGGCTTGTAGATCCGGCACTGGGGTAATACGTACAAATATAGAATATAAAGGAGAAAAGAACTCATAAGGACGAAAGAGAGAATAGTAGACTCAGAAAGAGGATAGGATATCACATAGTGGTTCGGATCCCACTTTAACTGTAGGTCAAGTCCCGATTAGCTTTACTGTGCATAAAGTGGACTTAAAACACCATATCAATCAATCAATTAAGGATAGGATACATGGTGGGGAAGGGGAGAAAGCAAAACTCTTGGAAAAAAAAGAAAGGGCCTTGCTCAGGTAAACATTTGACTGAGGCAAGCAAATATATTTTCGAAATTTCCTCTTTTTTCGAAAAACCGTTATGATATTCCACAATCTGGAAAATTACATGTACATAGAATTCCTTCTAGAGCATTCACATGAATCTTTGTGTGGTTTGCTTTCGCTGTTGTCTAGATATATTGCGTAAGCCCATTAAACTATTGCGATAATCTAGAGTTTATTTAGAGGGGGGTTCATGGGGTCCGCACCCTCCTCCAAAATCAAACTTACCAAGTACGAAAATCAAAAAAATCATAATATACTTATTTAAAATTCGTTGTATGATCAAGGACAAGGGTTATTTACTTCCGTTGACTTACACGAAGGCAAGGATTAGTTTGGGATTGAAGATTTATGCGCACCATTTGCGGCGATTAGGGGGGAGGGGCGAGGGGTAGGTAGTTGCCCCCTTCACTCACTTTTAACGTAAACTATCCTTGCCCTCTTAGTTTTGGAACCCAATCGCCGTCACTGATGAACACTAATATGCAAATTATCAGGAACTTTAATTTTCATAAACTAAATATAACACCCTTTTTTGTTATTCAATAAATATTCGATTTTAAAAAAATTGACATATATTTCCTTGCTAGGACAGTTGTTTTTATGGGATCCTAATTTAATAATTATTACGAATAGACCAATTAATTGGTATGAACGTATTAATTATAAACACTGTTATTATTACTAGTGAGGCACTTGGTTTTGACCCATCCCGAAATATATATCTAGATACGTGCCTGTAATCGTTGGTGAGTTCAAACGAAGCGATTGCACGTAAAAATATAAAATAAAGGGAAGTAAAAAAATATATCAAAAGGGTAATGCAAGAAGCGCTACTGCGCATCGCGGCATACATCGAACAATATGTTTTTCCCACTGCTTCAACTCAAACATTCCCACGGCTGGTTATTTTTTCTAAAGAAAAGAAGAAACCTTTTGCTTGGAAGAAAAACGCCTGCAGCAACATTGCCTCATTTACACTAAGCGATTCCGCAAGAGTTTTTGCTTCGCTTGTCAGCTCCCGTGCTTGCGTACCGATGCGTGGCGTACAAACACAACACACAGCACGCAATTCTTGTGGCGCTCATTACCGATCGGTGCTTTTCTTCGCTCCGAGACGAGACCTTTTGGGGGAGAGCGTAATATCCACATCGTCTTGTCTTCACTCTCAGCAAGTCTTCTTTTTTTATATCCTCCTCTTCCTGTAGCTGTTTGAACTCTCCTCTCCACGTGCCAATATTCTTTTTGCACGTTTCTCCCCATTCCTTTTCCTTTCGTGTTGTCATACCTCCAGCTTTCTTTCAACCAAAACTTTTAACTGCTTATTTCTTTTTTTACCACTACTGTCTCCTTCACCTATTCTTACTTTTGCGGATTCTCAATCCAGTTTTCTGTTGTTTTACATAATCCTCTCCTAGGTTCCTCTCTGCCTCATCGTTCTTCACAAAGTTTATCTTCCCTTTATTTCTCTTCACCTTTGTTTTCTCCAATCTTCTTAATTCTCCGCATTTTCTCATTCTGTCCGTTCCTGCCTCATCGATCTTTACACTGCTTCTCTTCCATTTATTTCTCTCCATCTATGTTTTCTCCAACCTTCTTATTCTCGGCGTTTTCTCCTTCTGTCGTTCGTGTTTAATTTCTCTAAGCTTGCCTAGTATACATATTTGTATAGTCATTTTAAAACCATTTTAATCTTTCCTTATTATTACTTGAATTTTCGGATGTTCTCATTCTTGGTTATCTCTTCTTTCTTTCTCTTTCTCTGTTTGTTTCCTCTCCTGAGTCTTTATTTTCTACATACACACACAGACAGACAGATGGACAGAGAGAGGGGGGGGTAAAGAAAGGAAGGGACATTGTTTTGGTTTGCATTATCCAAAAAGTAGTTCCTGGTAACTAAATATTTGTTTCAATAGGCAACCAGCAAATAACAAATTGTTCACTAGATTCAATTTCTGTCAGTAATCGTGGACTTTTGCTGAGAGTTACTAAAAAAATTATTAAATATTTCCCAATTTAGTAAAGGCTACCACATTTTTTTTGTTTACGGTTACCAAAAAGTTTGACCAAATGTGTTAATTCAAACAAATAGTCTTCTTCCTGTGCACACTCTTCCTCCCTTCCATGTTGTGTTTCTCAACCTTCTTGTTCTACTTTACACTTCTTCTACAGCAACTTTTCGGTGCTACCATTCTCTTCTTGTGCAGTAACCTTCGATTTTCTTCAGCGACTTCTCATCGTCACCTTTCTCATACCTTCATATATCAATCTTCTAAATCCATGTGCTTCTTTATACTCTTTGACTGCTCACATCCACTCTAAATCTGTCTGCCCAATCTTCAACTTTCTCTTTGCTTTTCGCAGTTGTGTTCTAGTATGATGCTCATGATATCCTGTGTCCAGAAGGAATAGGGGATGGAAAGTGTCACACATGGATACTCAATGTGCATATGCAAAATTGCTAATCAGCATTTTTTTCCCTTCACATGCAGAATATATTACTACTCTTGACGACAATTACACTGGACAGAGGACCTTTTTTCCCAGCTTTGTCTACACAGGCTATTGTGTCTGACGCACACACATACTCATACACAACAGAAGATCGTTCAGTTAGAAAGCATATGGTAGTCAATGTTCAAGTATTTTATTTCGTCAGCAATTCTGTTCAGATTTGCTCTCTTTCTTCTTCCATCCACACCATTGCAGTTTCTTCTCTTCAGTTCTGATGTACCTTTCCAGACTTTTATACTTTGCTGTTTCAATCTATTTTTTTTTTCATATCTTACAACCTTTAAACATTTTCTAAACCTCTCCTCACCTTACTTCAGGTGATTTTTATTTTTTCATGGCAGTTTTTGCCCATTACCTCTCTTTGTTCTACTCTTCCGTTCGGGTTATTTTCATATACCTTTCTAAATTTTACTATTCTGACTTCTTTTTTTCAATCTCTTTCTCCTCGTCTCCTATTGGTTCCTCTCTACATACGATTTCCATTTCTCTCCTCTTATTTTCAACACTCTTCTATCTCTTTCTGCAACTGCATTTCAGTTCACTTTGTTAAATATTTTTTTTCTCTTCTGTCAAAGTAAATTCACAATTCTAGCTTTCTACCCTCCTACTAGGCAATCGTAATTCTTTCCTTTTCTTTCTTTATCGTGCGCTACCTTTCTGTCTAAATTAATTATAATTTTCTTTTCATATCCTGTTTGTCGAAGTTATTTTCTATCTCTCTTTCTTTTCCGTACTCTTCTATAATCCTTCGTTTTCTTTCAATACCAGTTTGTTTTGAAGTACTCTTCCTTTCTGTCTAAATTAATCATACCATTCTTTCCCTTTCCATGCACCGTTTGTTGATGCAATTATCTTTCTTTTTCTCCTTGTCTTCTCTTTCGTGCATTTGGCTAAGTGTATATACATGTGGCTATAAGCTGCTAAGGTTTCCCGTTGGTTACGATTTCCAAGAAGACCGCTCTCATTATCTTCCGAAGGTGGAGCCACTAAGAACCTTAAGAGTTGCCGGACAGTTTATCGTCGCCATCCAATAAACTCTTGGTTTAAAGAGCGGGTAATTTTATAACTAGCCGAACAAATACAATACTCCCAGAGCCATAACAACCGCAATAGACGCACAGGCAGGAAGAATACGTCCCAAAGACTGTTGGAAAGGGCGTGAACGAAACTTTTAAAAAGTACGAGGAGAGGGCTATAACCAATACGGCTGAGCATTTCCAAGGAATTATTTCATTAGAAATTGCCGTTATTAAAAAAAAAGTATTATGAATCATTGCTCTGGGTAATGCTGCATAATATAATGTCATCTAGAGGTGCTGTGAGAACATGTTAATGACTACTTCAAGGGCGTGGATTATCCAAAGTGCCCATTACTGAGGAACATTAAAAAAAAGTACTTTATTTTTTTTCTCTTCGATGGTATTGTGGAGTTACCAATGCTCAATTTGATCCTTGCATATTTGATATAGCAACTCTCAGATCTGCTGTTAAGAAGTCGTCAAAAAGATGCTTATAGCTTGCTATCGGATGGAATACGGCGTATCTTACTCACACTGACCCTTCGTATCTGTGTTTTCAGAACTTGTGCGTACGGACAATTGATAAGAAAACGATTTCGCAGAAATAGCGGGAGTTCTTATTTCTTTTCTACGCATCCGGAAACAATCAGTTCTCTGTGAAACTGACCTAAATGTGCTTGGATGTATCGTTACGTTTACCCAACTCTGAACTTGTGTGGAGAAGAGTTTCTTAAAGTACCTTTCAAAAATCAAGATGGGAATGGGATTGACATCTGTAAAATCGATCGCATCAGCTTTATTAGTGGTTTATTATGTGGTTTCACAGGAAGGAAGGTAATGGAATAAAGTTGGAAAGCAGAATAAGAAAAATATGAAAAAAAGAATAGAAAAAGAATGAAAGGAATAAAGGATAGAAAATGAAAAAGTGGATTAAATTAGGAGGAAGAGACGGGACAGAGGGATATAGATTTCTTTAATTCTCTTCCTTTCTCTCATTCCAAAGAAGAGAAAAGAAACAATGAAAGTCTTAGAGAGAGAGAGAGAAGAAAGAGAGAGAGAGTGAGGGAGAGAGAAAGAATGAAAGAACGATAAAGCGAATGAGTCAGGGAGAGAAAGAGAGAAGAGAACGAAGCAAGAGAAAGAGATGCCCTTCTCTCTCTCTCTGACTTTCTTTCTTTCTTTTCTCTTCTTTGGAATGAAAGATAGGAAGAGAATTAAAGAAACCTATCTCCCTCTCTCCCCTCTCTTCCTCCTCATTTAATCCACTTCTTCATTTTCTATCCTTTATTCCTTTAATTCATTTTTCTATTCTTTTTTTTTTACGATATAATATTGTAAATTTTACGAACTTCTAACAGTGTGGTGTCGGAAGTGAATGAGATCGTTCAGTGGTGGCTCTGTTCGCCTGCTAATTCTGTACCCGACACTCGCTCAACCTGAGGCTGACGCCCACAACACGTGATGTATTTGTTACAGACAAACTGGATTCCATTTGATGCCGTTACAGCAAAGCTAGGTTCAAAGATACCAACAGTCTATTCTTAGAGCCTCATGATGTTCAAACATATGAACGAATATGACACGTGGTACTCTTTCATGATCCCCGAAGTAACCGAGAATGGCATAAATCAGAAATAACGCAAGTCTTACAGAATTAACAGATTTCGCCGTTTTACTTCCGTCATTGGAATTACTTTTGCGATTTTTCGCAACCGAGCATTGCGTTCGCGCTGTAGTGTTTAAATTATCACACGAAAGAATTGGCACTTGTATCAAGTGAAGATACAGTGACAATTACAAACAAAACATTATTCAAGTAAACGCTTTGAAAATGTAAAAAGTGGATAAATGAGATTAACAGAAAGGGGGAATAAGAAATAAGAAAGCAAAGATACATGAAAAGGAATAAGAAAAGAAAATAATGAAAAGAACAGGAAAAGCGATGAAATATAAAAAAAGAAAAAAAATGGGGGGAAAAGGTAAGAATGGGAAGTTCAGAAAACGGAATGATAATACGTACGAACCTGAAAGAGAAAATGGATATAAAAGACATAAAATGTGAAGAACAGGAAATTAGTAAAAGATACGAAAGCGTTTGAACAAGAAGGGGAAAGAAACGTGAAATAGTTCTAATAGAAAGTAGAAAGTAAAAATGAAAAAGAAATAACAAAACACCAAAATGATAGACACATAAATGAATGAAATACAGTATAGAGGAATAAAAATTAGGTAGGGTAAATGAGTAGTTTCAATAACAAAAAATTGCCGACCTCTGTGGCATAGTGGTTATCACAGTGCGCTACGACGCCAGGGGTCGAAGCCCAGCCTGCTCGTGGGTGTTCTTTGTGAGTGTTCCTTCATGAATTTAATCATATCATCACTCATCGTTGCGATTAGCCAAAAGTGGCAGAAAATCGACGCCAAATAACAAAAATTTATAGAAAATAACAAGAAATAGCACACAACATTCGAAAGGAAAGAGCCTGAAGAAGAGAATGTAAATTTTAGAAATTACGAAAAGGGAAATAGAGAAAATGATTTAATTAGCGCCACTATTCGTGTACACTACTTCGAGCGCAACGTGAAGGCAAGGCGTCGAAGATAGGAGGAAACGTCGGTGGCATTCGTCAAATGTATCATCCAAGCATAATCGCAACTTTAACTTCCTGCGTACTATATCCTTGCGCAAAGAATATCCACACTACTCCTGCTTCAAATTAAAAGCCCAATTTCCTGTGACAGTAACAAAGGAAATTATCACTCGCAGATCCTTCCAAAATATTGAATGACTGCTTCTTCCTCCAATTAGGAAACAAATTATTATATTTTGGTAAGGCTCGTAAGAGAAAAATAAAAAAAAATGGCTAGTTCATTACAGCAGCCAAGGTCACACTCCCATAATCCGAGTAAAGGTCCTGCTACTAATTAAAAAACGCAGGCGCTTTGAAATCGTGCTGTACGAAAGGTCATGCTGGTGGGAAGGCGATGGTTTGAGGGCAACTTTGTGGAACAAGAGTCACGCAGTATTGAATCTGGTGCAGTTGTGGCGTGTTTCTTGGAACAGCGATGGCTATAACACCGAAGAGTGGTGCATATCTACAGCAACATCGAGTTTGTCTTGAGGTACTATTGTAACTACCATCCGAGCCTGAGGGTACAGTTCCAGCATATATCTGCAGCTCTGACCTTGAATCTATAGATCAAATTTGCAACCTTAGTTACGAGGAAAGTTCAAAGGCTTTGAGAAAAGTGAGAGTGGTACAGAGACAAGTCTCATTCTCATTCGGGAGAGACTTTAAGCCTCAAAGGATTGTTGCGCCAAAAAAGTCAGTATAAACTTGTTTAAATAAAGTTTTCCGACAGGACGATGAATACATCTCTCGATCTTTGCACGAACGGCTCCTCCTTCTATCTCCAGTATAGACCCAAATTTAGAATCCGATTTCCAGAGATGATACCTGAATCTCGAATTCTATAGATCTCATATTCTAGTCTTGGATACAATATCCACATTCTGCTAACAATTCGATATCCGAATCTCAATCCTGGATTATATAACCAAATCTGAAACCGAATATCAAATGCGATATCCGAATCCGAAATACTGGATCCGAAATTAAAATTTCAAATACTGGATCCGATATTCAAATTTCAAATCCTGGATCTGATATTCGAATTTGAAATATTGGATCCTATATCCGAATCTAAAATACTGAATACGATATCCGAAGATCACATGCTGGATCCGATATCCCGATATGAAATATTCGATCCCATATATTCAAATCCCAAATACTGGATCCTATAGCCGAATCTAAAATACTGAATGCGATATCCGAATTTTAAATACTGGATCCGATATCCCGATATGAAATATTGGATCCGATATTCAAATTTCAAATATTGGATCCAATATCCAAATCTTAAATACTTGCTCCTATAGCCGAATCTGAAATACTGAATGCGATATTCGTTTCCTAAATCCTGGATCTGATATTCGAATTTCAAATATTGGATCGAATATTTGAATCTGAAATCCTGGCTTGGATATCTGAATCTGGAATACTAGACCCGATATCCGAATGTATTTGAAAATTTGGATCTGATATCCGAATCTGAATTCCTGGAACAAGTACGCGAAATTCTAATCTTAGGTCAGATATTGGAATTCTTGGATCCGATATTCGAATCTTGATTCCGATATCCAAATCAAGGATCCTGCATCGGATACCTGGCTATCAACAAAACATAGGCTTTCACAGGCCAGCAGTTCTTGATTTCTTACGTCTGTGTGGGCTCGTATTCAGTAGTAAAGAATCTGATCCTGAATGCAGCCATTGGCTACTAGCCTTACCACAGAGACCCAGATGAGTCCTTGTAGGATTACTTTTGTTTCAAATGACGAATCGCTCGTGGGAACTTCAACTTCCAAGCAGTGTTAAATTTATGCAGACGGAATCACGGTGCTGTGCCTCATTATTAGCAACGGTAATTATATAGTTAATATATTAACAGTAGGATTACTCAAGTTAACGAAGTGCGCCCGGTAGCACCATCACGTACGGCCTTCGAAGCGCCAACGAAGGCGGCTCGTATTACGCAAGCAAAGTCAAGAAATACACTCGGCCTGCTTTATTGCCGCACAAATGGGTTCCGCTGAAACATATACAGTTATGGTAGGGATTAGGTAAACACTTGGTGATGTTTTATGCCACATGTGAACCCGGGAGTTAATTAAGAATGTAAAAAGAGTACAGAAGTACCTTCAAGATGGTTTACATTATAATGTTTATGTATTTCACTGAGATGTATGTATGTACCTGTGTGTGTTTGGATTTGCAACTGTTACCCCGATACTTCTGAGGGTTAAGTCGTATCAGTGTTGCCACAACCACAAAACAAAATTTCCCCTTTAAAGGTGCAAAATTTCAACCTTTACATCCAAATTTTCCCACCATCTTAACACAATTTCCCTTTAATAGGTGTAAAATTTCCCTTTTCAGCCAAAATTTCCCACCGTCATAGAAAAATTGAAAATAGTACTTATCGTGGTAGTACTAGAGGAATTACTATTTCCACTGGCGCAACAGCCCCTGAGGGCCAGGGTACCTGCTGGCTTCACTCCCACATGCCTCAGCAGAGGTGGAGGATTATCCAACCAGTTACAGGGTGGCGTGTGGTCAGCACGACGAACCCCAGTACTTGATGTAGGTTTCAATGACCGGGTATAGGAAAAAATAATTCACAGAAATATTAGGGATGAATAGATGAAAATTACTGACATAGAAAATTGTAATCTGCGAAAAAATATCGTATTTTCTTCAAACAGCACATTTATAGTAGCTAAGTTATTACAAACAATTTCAACTTCGATGTGGAAGATAACATTTTAAATTTGAACTATAGCTCAGTTAGAGAGAAAAATTACGCGCCGTTTACTTTATACTTCAATCAGCTTTTGTTTCTCATGAAATTTCTCCCTTTTCCCAAAAATTCTGCTTGAATTTGCCTGCATATGGCAACACTGGGATTCACTTGGACGTGACGTAGAGCATGAAGATAATGTGGGAGACTGGTTGCTCTGCGGAAAAAAGTTGCAATTCATGACGGTCATGGTTATTTTTAAGCCTGGTATACCTGTGACTGCTGGGGGAGGGGGGTGGGACATGGGCTCTTGTGTCTGAGAAACTTTTGCCAGCCTCTGTAGCGAAGTGGTTAGCGTTTGTTCCTAAATCACGCCCCCTCATCCACATATAAACCTGGGAGGTAACGTTTTCGTCATGCAGGGGAAGGGGTGACAGGTCGTTGCTATGGTGGAATTCGCCACATGGTACTCAAGTTTAGAAATGTATTAATGTACAGGTTCCTAGCAGCACCCCCAACTGGTAGTGCTAGGAATAAGTATCCATGTTTCAACTTTTGGTGTGCAGACTGTACATGTATTCCGTCAATTCATCCATTCATCCTCATCGTTGTGATTAACAAACATATGTACAGAAGCGACGTTAAACAAGGGGGGAAAATCAGAGGTCTCTCAAATTTATTCCCCGTGTTTGAAAAAGGTTCTTTATACCATTGATGGATCAATTTCCAGAAGGTAACACTTTTGTCTTCAATGAAAAATAGCTATGAAAGTTTGACTCTAAAATGGCCTTCGGTGTTGTCGAAGGGTTGGGGTTCTTCTTTAGTGCGAGCGATCCAGATTCGATTCCCGGTAGAAACCAAGGTCAATTGTGGAGCTACTTGAAAAGAGGAAGTAGCGAACTCCAGTCTAAAAGGACAGAACTCTATGCAACTTTCGATCCCGGCACCGAAAGGCATTGATGTTCTTTGTGAGTACCCGTCACTTTCATCTATCACTCATCTTTATCGTCTCGATTAGCCAAAACTAGCAGGAAAAGCGACGCTAAATTACAAAAATACAAATACAAATAAACAATATGCAGAAGATAATAATTAGGGATGTTTACTTTTCTTTAACGATCAACCTTTCTATTTATTGTGAGATTAATTTTCTTGGTAGAACAGCTGTTTTTTTTACAAATTTTAGTAGTCCTAAGAAATAAACTAGGAAATACATCATCTTAACTATTTATGAAATAATAATAAAAATATATATTTCTGTTCTGTTTGCTTTACGTCCCTTTTCTACCTCTTATTAAAGCGTGACGGTGAGGATAAATGACGAACTGATGAAAATGTTGATGTTGCCAAGGGTTCGTACCTGGGACCTTCGACTTCGCAGAGCGTGACTAGGGCGCCGACGCCGACTGCAGCAATTAATAAGACCTAGTAATATTAATAATACCATTATTATTGTTTGTGGTTGTATTTACGTGCTAGTACACCGTAGACTTGTACCAGGGTTCTACACCTGGCGGAGGCAAATTGAACAATGATACGGATCCCACTTAAAAGTCCCGTCCCGATTAGTCTATATGAGCATAAAGTGACGTCACACAAGTACTAGAATGTGGTGGTCTGTTCTGCAGAAGGCGCGCAGAAGTGTTGCAAACTGTAATCTCAATAATTTCCTATATCCGAACAGCAGGTGTAGCAACAATTTTCTTCGTGACAAAGAGTGAATGACCATATTCACATTCTTCCCGTAGGTGTCTCTGAGGCTTGAGGAAGAGTCCCAGATCCCTTGTCCGTGTCGGCTTTGCGTGTCAAGACACCGTCCCGTGCTCCTGGCATAAGAGCGCTATCATTTCTAATTGCTTAACTCACTCCTTCTTATTTCCACAAACAGCATAGTTCTCATAATTGAACACAGGTGGATTCTAGTTCCTCTCACGTGCGTACAGTGGCGTGCCCGTTTCATCCAGCATCCCTGCCGACCTCCTTGACGGAGTGGTTATCACAGCACGCTACAACGCGAAAGGACTCAGGCTCGAATCCCGACATAGGAATAGGTGTTATATCTCTTCATCATATCATCGCTCATCCTCATTGTCGCGCGTGTCAGAAAAGATGCCTACTTTACCGTCATATCCTCGATTCATATCATCCTTTCCTTAAATCCTGGGCACGCTACTGCACGTGTGAGAACGCCCTGTGCTAAGGTTGGTAAAATAAGAATTAGCCTGGTTAAGACTAGGGGGGGTTCAATAATGGACACGAACGCTGAAACGGTAGTATTGCTAAATGGAGAAGATCCATTCTCTTCCAAAAACACTACTGGAACTAGTTTTGATTACACAGTGTTCCAACTGAGACAGCGAATATACATCGACACGTTTGTACAATTCGGAATGTAACTTCTCTTCTATGCGAAAAGAAAAGCTGAAATCAAAACTTTCTCCGAATTGCGTGGCGGAGTAATTAGCGTGATGTGCTACGAGACCAGGTTGGTCCTGGGTGAGACGTGTCATTAATTTCATCATTCATCCTCATAGTCGCGACTAATTTAGAGAAGAAGAAAAATCCACATTCTGAATTTTTGTGTACTCAACATTACCATAACTTTGGAAATCTTTGCACAAAAGTACCCCTCCATTACACACACTTCGGTTATTTATTCTTGAAAATAAAGAAAAAGGTGCGCATAAAAAAAATGAAGATGTTGCTAAACTTCATTGTGTAAATAGCGTTAACATTTCTAAATTTGATAATTCGTTATTTTCTTTTCACAGAAATTTTCATGTTCTAAAGGAAATCATATGTTTGCAAACACGCTTACGCAACACGTTTCCCACACATGCAATAACACATCAATTACCTCTTGAAAGACTATAATTAAAACACATTCTCATCTCAGATCTTCTTAATTAGTAAAGTACGTTTGGTCTGCGTCATGAATGAATAACCCACCATTAAATATGCACCCTGGAATTTACTCGTGTTTCAAATTTCCGCCGGTAGTAGCGCTGCGAACTATAATGCTGTTCATACCAGACTACTATTTTCAAGTTCATTTGCAAACCATGTGTAAGTTCAGCTAGGAGAAATGTCTTGGATCTAAATTCAGATTGGAGGGGGGTGGGGCACACCGTGAGGAGTACTGTCCGCACCACTTGCACAGGTGTCAGTTGAATTCACGCATAGTTTCCACCATGTATTGCGATTTTTTTTATTTTTGGCTGAAGGCAAGTGAGTATATTTTTAATAATATATATTAGTGACTTAGGTTCGAATTCTGGAAAAATTATACATATTTCAGTGTAATTTGTCTTTCATCTATTTCGTGAATTCATCCTCATCGTCACGATTACTTGAGAGAGGAAGGGAAACGACGTAATCAGTAACGAAGCAAAATTAAGGCCATCCATTTCCACTGCCACACAACCCACAGAAAATTGATTATGACGATTTCCAAAGTATTAACCGCCATTACATAATTGACCTAATTAATGTAAAGGCAATGATTCGTTTTGATTTTTTTTTAAAAAAATACATACAGGGTGGTGTAAAAGTAGGTAGATAGTTCACAGTTGATGCCAAGTAGATTTAGTATTCTTTGAAATACCTTCTCTTTCACCACACCCCAGGAAAAAAGGTCCATGGGCGTAATATATGGGGATCGTAGAAGCACTCAATGATAGCTACGACTCAATGTAAAATATAAAAAATACAAAAGAAAGACAGTCAACCTATTTTTGCACCACCTTGTATATGTTTATGGTGAAGGCTACTGCAATTTATAAAATTATCTCTATCTTTATGCGTGATAAAATATTCACATTCAAATTACAAACTGTTGCGTTCCGTGTTAATAAATTACGCGGCAGAAAGTTAAATTTTAACTGTAGAATACTGTACAATTTTCGGTAACTTTTTGACAGTGTTCATGTCAGTTAAAGTTTCTATATAGGAGAAATAAATGTGTAAATAACACATGGAAAGATTATCAAAGGAGGTACGTGCACTTCCCGCCTACGCCTTAATCCGCCCGTGCTTACTTGATGACGACAGTTGAATCTTCAGTCCGCAGAAGACGACCTGTGTTGCTTGTATCACTCAAAATGCCCACTTTTCTTTTCTCCTCCCGAAAATTTGCATCAGCAAGTGCCTTTGGCTCGCCAGAAGATCAGTTATGAAACCCACAACCTTGATACGAGGGCGGTGAGATCCTCTCTGAGTCGCTAGGAAGTCCAAAGGAAACAATCTGAACCAGAATTCAAGATGCCAAGAGAAAGGTGTCCGCCGTGAACCTTTTTTTTGGATCTATAGAAGCTGTGGAAAGGTTCGTGAGTTGTTTCTTGTGCAATTTCTCAAAGATTTGAAACTGTTCGCCCTTCTCTGCGCGTTTGAACACGGAGCTAGCCGCAGAGCCTACAGTGCTTGTAAACGATACTCTACTGCGCAGTGACGTACCGTAGCGTCTTGCGCATGCGCAGAACGATCAGGAGTGGGTGGGAGGAGCTTTAACTACTACCCCAGGGCTAGACTCGCACGGAGTGTGTGAATGCATAATATATCGTCGCCAAAAGCAGGAGATAATTTAGGCTTGACATTCCTATATCATAATTGTTAACTAACTTTCCATCAGAAAAGATGATTCTTTTTAACCGCATCATGACAAATTCCCCCACATAAGCTTGCAGCATGTGCAACATAAGTGAGTGCGAATCCCAGCCTGGGAATGAGTATTCTTTATGAGTGTTCATTCATTAATTTCATCATATAATGGATTTGATTTGATTTATTTTATTTTTACTTCGCGTTTTGGGCCTCTTGGATAATTTGCGAAGATGGGGATGAGTGATGGAATGATCAAACTGATGAATGGACATTCACAAACAACCAAATGCTTCCTAGAGTAATGCTAGTTGTCAAAGGGGTGGGGCGCTGATATTACCGTTAACTCTAAATTGATGACAATTTAGTTTTCACCATCTAGATCCGGCGGCATCACCCATCTCATGGTCGTACGAAATCGAAAATAAAGGATTCCCTGATAACAATATTATGCCAATTTCACGTCAACACGGTGCTATAAAAAAAGAAGCTGGGGATATAAGAGGGGATGGGGCGACGCAGCCAATATAACAATATCACGTTACGTGCAAAATGTATAATCATGGCAAAAAGTTGGTCTATGTGGGCCGGAACCAGTGATGATATCATAGTGAGGCACAAGGGCGGGCGCCCCAGTTCACAGGCAAACGAGTGCACGAAAGAGCCAAATCTGGCTCCAAGAGAGCTAAGTTTGCAACACTGGCTCGGAGGGAAAAGCCGAGCGGAGACTGTCTCGCATGCCCTTCACTGTACATGAGGTATCGACCTCAAGGCTGCAACACTGGTCAAGGGAGCTTCACAACACTATTTTTGTCACTTTAAAGATGGCGCCTCCTACATTGATTGATTGATTTGGTGTTTTTAAGTCCACTTTATGCACAGTAAGGCTGATCGGGACTGGACCTACAGTTTAAAGTGGGATCCGAACCACTATGTGCCTCCACCGTGTATCGAACCCGGGATCCCTTGATTACAAGGCGACGACGCTACCACTGCGGCATCGGGAAGGTCCGTGCCTCCTACATGTACATGCACCAGCAAAGAGCAGTGGTTTCTTGCCCTCCGGAAGCATAAAACCTAATGTACATTATACAGCAAGTCTCTAGGCATGCTTACCACGCCAGCAAGTTTACAAATAGAGGAGGAAGTTCGACAATGGTCTCACTCCGCACACAGATGGGTGGAAAGGTTTTCGCGGTGGCTCATAAGTGAGTGCACATAGATTCCAAATATTCTTTTTCTCGAGCTATACAGGCACAAACACAGACTTGAAAATATAAGTGGATCAGCAATGGGTCTATACTAAAATGCAGCAAACTTGTGAAACTTACATGCAGAAATCTACTAGTTAAAAAATATCACCACTCATCCTCAACGTCGGGATTAACCGAAAGTGTCAGAAAAGAGACGGCAAATCAAATAAGTGAGTGAGGACACTGACGGACAGTTTGTTCTATTTTTGTTTTTTTTTCGTCACCTTTATACTTCTCCATGTTACTTGCCGGAATGATGATTCGGGATTCAAAACTTACTCCCGTCGGAGACAATTTGTAACTAGTTATCTTTGAACTTGACTACACAACCTCAACACTGCTACGGTGCAAGGAGGGGTGTTATGTAACACCAGAGGTATCTTGGAAACAACCACCCACACAACTACGGATGAGGTTCAGCGATACAATAGGCGTAGGTGCGTAGTGTAAGGAATCAAAAAGTTCCCAACGAGAGTTTCGCAATATCCTTCTTGACGGGTGCTTCATACTGTCTTCGCGTGCAGTACGCCAGTTTTTTTTATTCCCATTATTACATGAGGACAGTAAGAACGCAGAATGCTTTCCCACGACGTCAACAAAAGGGGAGAGGGAAGGAAAAATATAATTTTTCCTCATCATATTGCAGGAACATTACTTTCTGAGGCGCTGAGTATATACAGAGAAGTCTACAGGCCATCAGAAGCCATAGTTCATATGTACGTACATGCCGAGACAATGGTCCGTCATCTATCTTTTTAGAGAAAGATTGTATGTGGGTAAGCTGGCAAAACGTCTTTCGCCAGGGTGTACTGTGCGAGAAAATAGGAGTTGTAGAGCGATTTTGTGGTAACTCCGAAGGCTAAGCTAAACCTAAACTGTTTCCAGCTTTAAAACGAAATAGGAGTGGCCAATATGTTACCAACATTTGTATTAATGCGCGTGGTGCTCACTTTCTATTCGCCAGTACTTGCCCCTCCCTCCCAGCGCACGTGTTAGCTGTATTTTCCACAACGTCTCAAAACTAGAGTGACTTTTTAAACTGCAAATATTTGTTTTTAAAATGAACAATGTTGTAAATATGAGAATGAAGAAAATATAATAAAATAGAGGTAAACACTTACCAACGATGTCAGTTCTTACATGGTATATTTCCATTGACGAGAAGAATTCACACAGCTGGCCGTTGTAGCGCGCTACGACGCACGAGTCCCGAGTTTGAATCCTGGCCTAGGCATGGATGTTCTTCAATTTCACCATATCATCACGATTAGCCAAGTAAAATAAACCAAATCAATCATGCAATAATTTAACCAACCTAGACAAACTCATATCCAGGGGGGAAAAACATCCACTTTCCTGCTGATGGCAGTAAGTCCAAAATCGGTTAAAATGTGCCATCCGCGTTTTTGTTCGGCTGTTTTTTTGTTTCGGAGTAACCACCGTATCATTCGGCTGAATTTCATTGCGGGCTGCATAAATGCTTGCTTTTAAGACACCTGTGCATTCAGAAGTTTACGATGCAACACAACACTCTGGATTCTACTGTGTCAGATAATTGAACATATTCACCGCAATTTTGTTATCGGCACTTGTTAAAGGTTTCAAACGTAGATGCGTTGTAACACTTGCTGTTGAAGCCACATCAACATTCAACGATAAACACTACGCAAAATCTCGAGAACCACGACACGGCAACCAATGCCAATGCAGCAGGTTTTGCAGGGGTCGAGGAAAGAAAGCTAAAAAGGCAGTGTACTTGAGGGTAACCACGTTTCGGAGGATTCTTAACCACGAGAAGAAGTGTCTCCAACTGTTATTCTTTCCATTATGAATTAGATACAAGAAATGTGAAGAAGGTCTTATTACGTATACGCTTGTTGGAACATTAATAAAACTTTGTAGTTGCGAAGTTGGCTGTATAGCAATTAGAAACAATAACAGCTTTGTAACATTACCTATGTTTCTATAAAGGTCGGGTAGTAACACTGAATGGCAAAGCTTGCCCATCTGTAACGCCAAAAGCTGGTGTCCCCGCCCTCTACAAATTCCTTCTTGGAAGCAGTTGCCAGTGTATGCATCTGGCATTTTTCTTTGACAAGCTACGGGAATTCAGGTTCCTGAAATCTGAGCATGTTTTATGTGGGAAGTAAAGGAAAGGAAGCGTAGGTGGATCATTTAATAAATGCTAAAGTAACATTCCGTAAGATTTTAAGCATCACTGGTTGTATTTGCACCAAGTACTTCGGCTTTCTCAAAGGTTTCCCTACAATATTTTGTAGTGCGTTGATTTTACCGGTCTAGATAAAACGCATGAAGTTGAAAGTATGTGTGTGCGTGTTTGTAGTATATACACGTACATCAACGCGTGTGTAATCTACAGATTCCCACGTCGGTCACTTTCAGTCGAAATCAGGTTTTCTAATTATATCTAGGGTGTTTCAAGACTATAGACTCTAGTTAATATGGCGAATTTGCAACACTGCACAACACAGTGACGGACAAGTAGCGGGAATTTCGTTAATTTGAATGAATGAATGTCACCGTAGGTGCTTTACTAAAGAATGGTTTTGAATGAATAAGCAAGGATAGGCTAGTAAATGCTTTGAACAGCATACAATGCTGTATTACTCTAGTTTCAAGACGGCATTGAATGGACTATCTATCAGGGTGCAAAAGAAATGCGGAGGGACTACTGCCAGAATCCATCAATAGGGCTGCACTGGCTTTGTCTAGAACACGTGCTTTTGTTTACATCCACTTCGTAGTGGAAATAGGTCGATGTTAGAAATGGAACCCAGAACTTTCGAAACTTATTGTCCAATTGTATTTTCCAATAGTTAAGTACAATTTAAGGCATATTGTAAAGCAAACCTCGTGGTGCAACCTTTGATGGCCGCGTTAGTTAGTTAGACTTATCCAAAAGTACCAAAAGGGTTATGAATGTTCTGGCGTGGAGGGGTGGGGGGAGGGGCTCCTGCCTAGCGGAATGGTTAGCGTTGTCCTTCAAAATTTATTTTAAGTCCACTTGGTATCGAAACCAGGGCCCCGTGATTACAAGGTGGCGACCACTTACCACTATGCCATCGGGGAGGCTCATTCTCATACTAGCGATGAGCCAAGAGTGGCAGGAGAACGACGGAAAATAAGAAAAATTGAAATGAAAAATTCTGATCTGAATACTGAATAAGTGTAGTGTTACGGTGGATTTTGTTTGTTAGCAGTCTTGCCTTTGGTAATTGTTTAACTCAATACTTCTTACTTCGACAAACAGCATAGTTCTTATTATTGAAAACAAGTGGCTTTTAGTGACGTGCCAAAGAAGAGTTGGTGGGGGTCATAAACCCCTTTCATCCAGCATCCCTGCCGACATCCGTGAAGGAGTGATTATCACAGCGCGCTACAGTCCCGGGTTCGATCCGGTGAGAG
Organism: Lepisma saccharinum; assembly: GCF_977018435.1. Taxonomy (NCBI): domain Eukaryota; kingdom Metazoa; phylum Arthropoda; class Insecta; order Zygentoma; family Lepismatidae; genus Lepisma; species Lepisma saccharinum. The sequence continues at coordinate 32,248,461 of NC_139231.1, forward strand.
CTCCAAAACTTTGATGTTGACCCAGCATCGTGAGAACAATTGGGGAACTTAAAACCCACTGAATCCTTTGGCAGTGGGTTAAATATTTTTAAACAAGGTCGTCGTAAGTATCTTCACAAAGCTTCTTATCTTCAGATTCATTTTTCCCACGCATCTACAAGCCAATCTCACAAAGGTCGGCAAATAATTTTCCTTCCACTGCCGCGATTTGTCTAACCGCATTCCCTCCCCCACCAAGAAGGGGAAGAGCATCTGCCTCATGGACTTATCAAATCCACTTTTCAATCCCGGAATTTGTCTTGGAGTACTCCAGGATCAATACACGGGTCTTCCCACGGTAAATGGGGATTTATTGGGAAGCGTCAGAAGTTGTCGGGGAAAGTGAGAAAGAACCAGGGGGAGGAGAAACCTAGGGAGGGGGGAACGAATAAAAAAAAAGGGGCGATAAAAAAGATTGGCGGAGAAATCCAGCTTCTTCATATCAAATGCCCTTTTTTCGGTTGTTTTAAGTAATCTACCGAAAATCACTGCCCTTAGAAGAGATTTTTCTTTTTTTTATGGGAGGGAAAATTGCTGATGGCAAGGGCCAATTGGTAGCTACGACCCTGTCATTTTTGGGAGAGCAATTTTGAAATTAACCACCGTGGTAATTAAGTTTCTCGTCGAGAGTACGAGTTAAGGTAAGCTTTCTGATTCTCGGAATTTAATTTTGTATATTATGTAGTTGTGGTGGCAGTTGTCGCTAATTAACTTGACCGCCTTGCTTACGAGCCAATCAACGCAAAAAAGTCTAATCGCAACTGAATCCTTTGCTTCAATCAGCAAAATTTCGATCATACGGTATACGTTATGTTCCGTATTATGTATATCCTCGATCATAGGTTCAGGCTTAATATAATGTAGTAAAACTTTGAACATGTGAATTTAATGTTATATTACTTTTTTAAAAAAACTTATTTTAAATCCATTTGATGGCCAGATAAGACTAATCTGGACTGGACTAGACTGGACTTGGCGCCAATGCTGTGCTACATGGTACAACTCTTGTTCATAAATTAAGCCATCTCTATGTATATGTAGCAAAACTTGAATATAAGTTGAGTCAAGGTCAATGTTACATAGACAAATTTTAACATGTCATGTAGTACAACTCTGGTCATTGATAAATCAAGATCTATGTTATATTATGAAGTAAACTTTAATCATAGATTGTCAATATTTTATGTAATTAAACTTTGATCATAAATTAAGTGGACGTGTATGTTATATTATGCAGTAACTCTTTGATCAGATATAGAGTCGAGATGTAAAAATCTGATCATAGATTGAGCCAAGATCTATGTTGTATTATGTAGCAAAACTTTGATCATAGATTGAGTAAGAATCTATGTTATGTAGTAGAACTTTGATTATAGAAATTGTCAATATGTATGTTATATTTTGTACTAAAATCTTGATCATGGATAAAGTTTGTTATATTATACACTAAAATTTTGCGCATCTTAAGGAAAGTTTTATGTTATGTAGAAAAACACTGGTCAGAGATGTATCCAACATCTATGTTGTGAAGTAAAACTTTGATCATAGATTAAGTGAAGACCTATGTTATGAGGTAGAAAAATGGAACACATGTTAACTCAGTATCTATGTTAGGTAGAAAAAATTTCATCATACATAGGTTAAGCCAAGCTCAGGGAAAAGCACTGGAAATCCAAGATTGTGGCAGGATGACCATCGGGAACCATACACTCTTCCATTAACACCAGAACGCCAACTCTAATCTAGCAGACTAGAACGTTGCAGCTCATACGACTTTCCCTCTCTAATTAAAAACCTTAATTGTCGAGGGAAAATGGCGGAGTGTGGGAGACAAGACGGATGAGAACTTCTTGCTCGAAAGAGAAAAAGGTGGATACACAGTCCACACGCAACTGCTTGAAGGACACCGTACGATGTATTCTTCTACTCAGACTCTGCCAAGAGTCGGCTTCAATCTATCAGACAGCTCGCTACTTTAGAAGAAGGAAGAAAAAAAGGGGAATGTGCCTACATGCCGCAATAAGTTGCACGGTGATGTAAGTTTATTCAAATGAAGGATCAGATAAGAGATGTGGGTATCTATATATATGCTGCGTCATGATTTCTTAATGGAATATTGCGCAAAGGATACCTAGGACGCTCTTCGGCTTTAACCAATACGGTGCTAAAAATGGGATCCAACAATCAGGAGAGCGGTTTATTGTTAATCGCCGGAATAATTTGAATGCGTCCCATTGTGTTGAAACAATTAACAATCGAACAGTTAAAACGTCCGTTAATGAAGGGATTAGTTAGCACAGTTTAAATATAACGACGGAGAGAGAAGTTAAAAACGAGAGACTTTATGACCTTATACATATTGTAGGAATATTAATAGTCGCCGACGTAAACAAACCCTCGATATCCAAGTGGTCACTTATACAAGGCCGATTTACCGGCTCATTTTCCGCCGTAAATTGCCTGTTATATGCTATAAATTACAATGGAAGTGTTCGACCGGAGAACAGGTGTGAGCCACGTATATAAGTAGACGGAGCGGCAAGTAACTATACTTTTAAACTGATTCGCAGAAGGCGGTTGTGAAATCTGATGTTAAAGCCTGCATAATAGCCTTCTTCTCTGCCTAATCCGATTGGAGAAATATTCTTTTCTTGAGAAAGCATAAAGGATACTACCTACACGTTTTACACTGCGTCTTAAAGGTTTAAAAGCTCATATTGTTTCGAAATAAATCGGAATTAACTTTGCGGAGCTAAGAGGATAAATCGGCAGGCTACTACTTTCAGGAAATTTACAGTCTCTTGATAAGGTGGCTGTTGTATGTATAAGAAGAGGCCCTGTTTATAAGTTGCTTCGTGAGATGGAGAAAAATATTGTCAGGCACAACGATTAATAAGTTTGTCACAGCATGGTGTTCCAAGCTTTTGAATGATGTATCGCCCCCTGTCTCCATAACATGGACATTTCATATGATTTTCTACCACCACGTGTGTGGAGTATCATCTTGTGACATGGTTCTGTCCCACTGCTTGTACAGAGTTTTGTGGAGACATACTATACCTATACCGTTCTATCCAATCGCTTGACTGAGTATCGTGAAATATGTTCCATCTCATGGGTTTGAATAAACTGTCGTTCTTTTTCTCTATTCTTTAAAGATTCTCTGTCGTTACAAACATATTTCAATTTCTCTACAAATATAACTCACTTGAGAAAAGTGGTGTCCCGACAGAACGTACCAGCGACAAAACGTACCACTCAGATAAACACCTACCTTCAAGATATTTACTCCGCGACAAAACGTACCACTTCAAGGAAAACGCTTGAACTTAAAATCAAAAGAGAATAAAGTGGTTAGTGGCCCGTCGAGTGATCACGTTTGTGGAGTCCCGAATGATGCTCAGTTAGATGTGAGGAAGCGTATGCAAGAGGCGAAGAAAAGGGTTCGAGAGGAAGACACGCCAATTACCAAGATTTAGAACGATACTCTAGGCAACCTACACGACAAAGGTTCGGTTAGGTTAGGTTATTCTAGGTTAGGTTAGAACTGACATAACTAATACGAAAATCGAAAAAAAAAAGACGAAAAGATAAAACAAAAGAAAAATGTGGACGACAGCTTAACCACAGCTGATTTTAAACACGACAAAATAGCTATATATGCATTATATAGTAATTTTGCCTGTCCAAAGCGTGGATAAAGTGTGATGGAAATCAGCAAAACCATCAAGTGGTACGTTCTGTCGCATCGCAAATATTTTTAGACTCCTTACAAGACCCTTCGCAGGTAGCCGGTCAGGTGGTAGGTACGTTTTGTCGGTGGTACGTTCGGTCGCTTATTCGAGAAAAATACAGCTCCATAAAAACGATTCACTTTATGAACTTCGCCATGCAAAAGAAGAAGAAATAAATAAATATAAATAAATATTTCTCCCATTCTCTTATAAACAGGTGTGTAATAATGTGTTCCTAGACGCATTTCTGAACACTAGTGTGTTAGTCCCGGAATAAACCGTATCAGGACAATACAACAAGTGAGATAGTGCAACGAGTGGGGAGATATTTGTGAGAAGTGAGAGAACGACGAGGAAAGGTGATAGCTGATACCGATAAGAGCGAAGAAACCGCACAAAGTAACCTTAGCTTATAATACGTGGACTGTGGAACCAGCATTATGCAATATATATATATGTTGGTTTGTTTTTGTTTCATATTTTCTAACATGTGTCAAAAGAATAACCAATGTGAATCAACATGTAGTGCGTACAGCCAACGGCTCGCACATATAAGTTCAAATATATATAATATAATAACATATTATTGTTCAATCGCTGAGTTCGCAAGTCTAAAAAAATATATAATCTTATTCCCTGAATGAAGCTTAGTTTCCATTTCCTCTATAAAGTTAAGTTTTGAATGAAATTTTCTAGGTCTATAGAAACCAACTAAATGTTCCAGTTTAACACAAATATGTTAATATGTTTTATTACACATAACATAAAATGCCATCTAATGTGTAGTATAACTCCGAAACTATAGGATGGGGGGAGGGGGAGAGAGAGAGAGAGAGAGAGAGAGAGAGAGAGAGTGAGTGTGTGTATGTGTGAGTGTAGGCCTGTATGTGAGTGAGGGTGGGAGTGGGTGTTCAATGTCGCAACAAGTTTTATCTAAACCTTTATACAGTTACGTGCTGCAGTTTAACGCGGGTTCGAACGGGTCAAATGTCTTATTGTTCGAAATTGGCGAACGCAAAGTTCTATAGGTTGCCACTTTCCGCGACAAAACAGTTCTTTTGCACATAAACAAGATTGAAAATCTTCAAGTTCTCCTGGATCCTTGTGACTCAGAAACCTAGAATAATTATTGGTATCAGATAATTGGATGATTTGCAGTTTCAATTTCATCTCCTTGACCGAATCATTTGTATTACGGCTTTTGGAACTTCGATTATTTTCCATCTCCTTTCTGACTCTACAAGGTAATCGCGACGATGAGGGCGATGCATAATGAAAACTCACATAAGAATGCTTCATTCCGGGTTCGATTGATTGAGTTGGTGTTTTAAGTCCGCTTTATGCACAGTAAGGCTAATTGAGACTGGACCTACAATTTAAAGTGGGATCCGAACCACTATGTGCCTCCACCGGGTTTCGAACCCAGGACCCCAAAATTATCGCCCGCCTCAGTCAGGGTTTGAATCAGAAGTTCCCAGATTCAATACTGAGTTTTGGAAGTTGACCAGAATTGTCACTTTCAAGACAACGCAGAAATGAATGGTTAAATTTATTAAATTCAGACTGCATTGCCTGTGTGAGTGTGGTTCAATTACTCTCAAATCATCAAAACATTATAGGTATAAATTACATACAATGTTATTGCATGCATAATATATTGTTAATGTAATGTAGTTGATGTAATATAATAAATTGTATATATATCATCTCAAGTGCCACAAATTACACATCAGACAGGGGATCCAGTAACCAGAGAGGGGAATTCCACTCATGCCCCGTCAAATACCACCCTTCTTATACAATTTGCTGCGTGGTTCTTAAAAAAAGAGATGTGATTTTCGTATATACAAGTTCTGATACCTGATTTTCTTGCTACTGAATTTCAATTTTAGCGACTACGTTGCCACCTTTGGCGCCTAAATTAGTCGCAAAATGGCGTTTAAAGGTTGAATTACTGATTTGAACCTTGCTTCATCCGAGAATCAAACACGTGACGTCATTTAGGCAATAATGTTAACGATTACGCTATTGGAACTTTAGTACAGTTAAAGCAATTTTTTAGGAGAAAAATACAAGCTGCCGCTAAAATTCGAGGCAATCCTGTAAAATAATTACATGCATATCCGATCCAAGAAATTTTTACAATAATTATACCTTGTTGGCTTAAATATTATTATTTAGTAAAGTACTATTCTTATCTTTTGTGGGGGAGTACAGCTACAGAATAAAAAAAAAACTCAAGGTCCAAAGATATAATCGTGCAGAAACTGTACTCGATACTTACTTTCGTGCTTTGGAAGCGTTCATGTAAGTAAATTTTGTTACAGTGAAAAAAGGGTTCTCAATGCTCACGTGATCAGGTACCTCCTCCTCCCCTTTTTTTTACATGCACGGATTGAAGTATGTGAACAGCATATACACGGAGGACGACGGAAGCGAGTGATTGTATTTATTTGCCCCTTCGCTTCACTCCGCTGCCTCAAAAACTGAATCGCTTCGGACCTTGTTGTGGAGCGCAGCTGCTATGCTTCACAACCGGAAAGCGGTATTTAAATCCATGCCGGATGTTTATATCTTTTAAAAAGAGATTTATTTTTTCACCTGTGCAATTCACATACAAAATCAGTGATATAAAGTTTTAAATGAAGGAGTCATACGTATGTTACTCTCTTAAATGCATTGGCGTAAGCGGGATTTATTTTCGGAAGGGGCTGGAATTGTACTCGTATAAGTGCTTTCAGTGGCGCCAACACATATTGGTCCGTGAGCCCCGAGACCACCCAATAATATGTCGCGTTTATTATTATTATTATTATTATTACTAGCTGATTACCCGGCGTTGCCAGGGTATTTATTTATCCCAATCTTTTATTAGACAGGAAAATAATGAATTCTAATTATAGTGTAAAATGTAATTAATTTTATTTACACGTATTTAAAAGTGTAAGTACAGTATACAAATTATATAGTAAAATCTTTTACAAATTTTCTATAATATTAATTCAACTCAAAACTTGATTATAAATATTTTTAGTTTTACCTACAGGGCTAGAATAAATAAATTGAACGGCAATTGGGAGTTTCACTATTCATCTTACCGACCCCGAAGGCTATGGACTCCACACTAATTTTCGTGGTTTTCGATTATTTTTACATGTCACCCCCTTCCCGCCCCCGCCCCTAGGGGTGCCATGGGTGTTTTACCCCCACAACATTTCTTTCCAGATTGTAAGTGATAGGCTATGTGTACGAAGTTTGGTTGAAATTGCTCCAGGCGTTGGAGAGTTCTGCCGGAACAAACATACATATTGATCGATTGATTGATTAGTTTATTTTACTTCGCGTTTTGTGCCTCTTGGCTAATTTGCGAAGATGGGGATGAGTGGTGAAATGATTAAATTGATGAATGGACATTCACAAACAATCAAGCCCGAGCGGGATTCGAACCCGGGACCGTTGGCGTCGCAGCGCGATGTGCTAACCACTCTGCGACAGGGTCCGGCGGAACAAACATACATACATCCATATATATATATATATATATATATATATATATATATATATATATATATATATATATATATATATATAGTATTATATGCTTCTTGAAATCAACAGATAACAGATTTAAAATAGTAAGAATGCAATGTTGATATGCATTACATAGAAGGCAAGATTGATTAAGTTTTTCTTAATTTCAGATTTTCAGCTCCTATTTGTAATTGTGAAGTTTTGAACAGTACACAGCTCATCTCATAATAATTTTTAGTAACTTAGTTCAGATAGTAAGTGTAACGATTAGAAGGAAGTTCAAATATGATTTGATACGGACATAATAGTACGAGATCCAAGCAGGCAATATTTTATTGGCAAAAACTAATCTCCGTTGCGCAACAGCCCTCAGCCAGGGCCTACTTAGTGGCTATTCATTGACCAACGCGGGGTCGAAGCATTTACTCTCATCGCCGATGTTACCCAGCTTTCCAAACCGGAGCCTGCTTCTACTTTTTTACAAGTAGTTTCCGCCAGTTGTTGTCGCAATGCTGGGTGATGACTGAAAATTTGGAGTTTACACCGCGGATAGAACCAGGGACCGCTCGCATCAAACTGCGAGAGCATTAACCCTTCGGCAAGGCGTCTAATTAGTGAAAACACTTAAGGCGAGGAGATACAGTTACGCACCATGTGTGCATTTATTTTAATATCATGGGCAATGCTACTGAAGAAAAACAGGGGGGTACAAGAGAGTATGAATTTCTCCACATGTGGCAGGTAGAAACGTTTTTCAAAGTTGATTATTAAGCTATATAAAAAATATGACGAATAAGAATTTTCGGAATCCCATGTATTCCTTATGGGGAATCAACTTCAACATCAAGTTACGGCTAATCAAATGGGAGTTTCGACTTTTCAGCTCGGCAATCACTTCTTCAAACTGCCCTCTTCCCGTTGATATCATTTTCTATTCCATCGGAAGTTTGATATTCCCAAGATAACAAATCAAAAAATACTCCCATATGCCCAATGCATTTCTCCTTGCCTCCTGGCAGTGTTGCCAAACTTGGTGCGCATAAAAGAGCTAAATTTCACCTTAAATGGAGTTATAACTGACTTTCAAGGAGCTAGATTTACGAAGTTCTTCCCAGAGTAATGTTAGTTCAAAGGGGTGGGGCGCTGCTATTACCGTTAACTCTAAATTGATGACAATTTAGTTTTCACCATCTAGATCCGGCGGCATCACCCATCTGATGGTCGTATGAAATCGAAAATAAAGGATTCCCTGAAAACAATATTATGCCAATTTCACGTCAACACGGCGCTATAAAAAAAAAAAATTAGCTGGGGATATAAGAGAGGATGGGGAGACGCAGCCAATATAACAATATCACGTCACATGCAAAATGTATAATCATGACAAAAGTTGGTCTATGTGGGCCGGAACCAGTGATGGTATCATATTAAGGCACGGGGGCGGGCGCCCCAGTTCACAGGCAAACGAGTGCACGAAAGGGCCAGATCTGGCTCCAAGAGAGCTAAGTTGGCAACACTGACTCGGAGGGAAAATCCAGGCGGAGACTGTCTCGCGAGTGTGTTGTGAAAGCGCAGGCTCGATTGGCTTTCTGCAAAGTGTTTTAAGAGCTTGGGATTCGATGCTATTATTTGGATAAGTGGAATAAAAATATTAATATTAGCATGATAACTGTCTACGTATTTACATAAATGATAATTACATTGAGCCATAAATAATTTCTTAATGTAAATTGCTAAATACTCATTACATAGAATATATGTCGAGATATACTCTCAACATACTTTCCAGTAGAAAAATAACTGATGCCCGTTGGAAACAATATCTATTCTCTGTTGACTGCAGGAAGGAAGTTAATGTCAACAAAGCCACGTGACTTCTGAGAAAAATTTCCTTTCCTATATGTTGGTTGTGGAGTTATCTTGTCCACGAGTATATTGTTCGTAGTTGTTTACCTTATAACAAAAGGTCCCACAATGTGACCATATTAGTTCCGTTTATCATATGCACTATGTTCCTACGGGCAAGATTTCTGCACCGGTTTCATTGGAATAACAAATAGGATTTACGTTGTTTACAAATATTGTTTACGTTGACTTCGCAAGAGTTTAATAAGAAAATATTAGCTCTTTTCAGTAACTGTCCAACAATTCAAGGTATGCCTAATCTGTATGTTCCCAACTTTACAACGTCATTCATCATCTATGTAATCATTGCAAGCATGAAAAAATACAACACATTACATAAGCATGTACATAAAACAAGAAGCCTTACACTGTTCTCCACCTTGAGAAACTGTGAAAAGAAAATTAAAAGGTTTCTCTGAATTGGCGTATTGAGGCAAAACCGCAGCCGGAACTAGGAAACAGGTTTTTTGCACATCCAGCCGGTCGGCCGCGTAATGGTTGTCAAAAGTTCGGTTTTGTTCGGATGCGATCAATAAATAATGATATAATTACAAACCAAGAAGGTTACCTGTGATAGTGGGAAGGACTAGCATAGATTTAGACAGCTACAAGTATGAATCCTGAAAAAAAATAAAAAAAATTGAGCAAACTTTGAAGGTTTTATTTTGCAACGTTGCTCGTGGCTACTAATGCACAGATTTAAGGTGTTTTCAATATCCTTGACTAAAAAAAGAAAAAAAAACTTGAGGAGAGCAAAATTCTTGGTTTTGTCGGCAAAAAGGCGAATAGAAACGAAATCGTCCGGTATGTAGAAGCATCACGAAGTCTATTCTTAAAAGATTGTTTCTTCTAACAAACATGGGCGTAACTTTGGGGTCAGAATCGAATTTGGGGCTTAGCTTCTCTATCCCATAAAAATAGCGCCCAGGACTATTTTGCTCAATAACTGTTATATTTGCGTAAAAAAACATTACTTTTTTGCTCATGATCTAAAAGTTAATAAAAGTACCATTAACTTGTAAACTATAATGAAACTGACAATTTTGGGGAGAAGGCAAGTACTCCTTGGCCCCGACAAGTTACGACAGTGCAAAATGCCCAAAGCTGAGAGTACCGTAACACAAGTCGTTAACTTGCTAAAAGCGATGATCGTTATTACGTTGTTTACTTGGGTTACATGTTACATATAGTGCTGGCAAATTTAATTTAGTCACTAACACAAACGGCAAATTTAATTTAGTCGCTAACACAAACTCTGAATCTTCATAAATCAAGAATGGTGGGCTTACGTTTCCCATTAGCATCGTCATTGTTATAGATGTGAAGAAACCCATTTATTTATTATGGGGTGTGACATGTGGGTCAGTTGAAATTTCGTATCTATATTGTACACTAAAAAATGTATGGTGTATTATCTAATTGTACAGTGCAAAAAAGTGAGCGAGTGCAAAGTAACACTAAGGATAGTATTGCAATACATACTCAGGCCTGGTGAGTCGTGGAAAATAATGTTTAGAAAATAAAAAAAAAGTATAAATTTATTAAAACATTATATATGAAAAAGGATAGTATAGAAAAAGCTCCATAGAACACACAACCATGTAACACTAGAAATAACTTCTGAAACAATACATCACCACACTGACGTTAGTTCAGGAAGTATCAGAATAAATGCCAAATGCTAAATGCTAAAAAGCAGAAAAGTGCACAACAAGACTTAAAAAAAAACAACTAAAAAAACTATTCTTAAAGCAGGAATATTAGGTGAATACCTACATTGAAAATTATAGAAATCTTGAAATTAATAAGAGAAGCTGTACAACTTGTACCTATAAAATTGACGCACGCGTAGTTTGCAGAATTCATCAACTTCGTTGGCTTGTTAGGCCACTGGGCCGTTAAACAACATTAACTATAGAGAGCTTTAACGCTTGTTTAGGTGTTGTTGCATTAAATGTGGTAGTTTCACGGGTAACTTCGTACTTTCTTTATTCTTGGAAGAAAATATAACTTAAACGGCATTACTTTACAAGGAATTTTCCAACTCCACAAACTCAAGGATTAATTTTGTTTCTGGAACAGTGTTACGTCGTTAATTAAACATGTAACTAAGGTTTTCTACAATTCTAGAGAACAAGAAATTGCGAAATAGAGAAAATAAGAAGCAAATTTCCTTTTTTTCCGTGCATAAGAAACATGTTTCTGAGATGCACTCAAGTTTCCTACAAAGTGTTATTTTCTACAATTCCCACGATATTCAAAGACACAATGGAAGGAAGCTCCTTACGTTGGAAGTACAGTAGTGGAAGTGAAATATTAAATAATCAATTATTAACTAGGAAACTTCAGCTCTGGCTCTTCGATTTCAAGATTCAGACTGATCGGAATTTGTAAGCCCGAGTTCTCTTCACAATTTTTCTCTCCGTTCATATTGATGGCGCAGGTAGAGTTACGCATTGTCCACAAATAAATAAACATTCCGCTATCAATGTAAATTCCTTATGCTGCTAGGGTTCATTCGTAGAACTCCAATTTGTCATCCGTGGGGGAGGGGGCCAAAATTTTAAAAAGTGATAATTATTATGTGACGGAGAGACAGTAAACAAATCTTTTGTGTGTGCGCGCGCAATATATATATATATATATATATATATATATATATATATATATATATATATATATATATATATATATATACACATACATACACACACACACATACAGAGAGAGAGAGAAAGAGAACGATTTGCTGATTTGATTTTTTTTATTTAGCATTGCTTTTCTCCCATTTTTGGTTAATGGCGACGATGAGGATGAGGGAGGATGATATAAACGACATCCATGCCCAGGTCGGAATTCGAACCCGGCACCCTTAACGTCCTAGCACGCTCTACAAAACAAAGATTAGAGAGATAGAGTAAGCATAGGAAATGTAAAAACCCAGAGAAAAGAAAGAAAAACGGGAAAATAATTCATACAAAATAAATTGATAATGAGTCAGTATCTTTTTACATATTCCGGACGCTTGACCCTCTCCGTGCGTGTAGTAGGTCTACTACCCTCACAAGTACACTGTGAAGCGATTGATAGTGACAGACTTACTTGTGAAAGTAGTAAAACTACGTAATTTTTATGCAAAACCTAGCGAAAGTGAACAAATTAATGTTTATCCTTCTTAGTAATCTTTACAGATTGGTAGCAAACACGATACGTAAGGCGACGATCAGTCTTGTAAGATGCACATTTAAGTTTTTCATAAAAATAGGGAAACAAGCAACAATGGTCCCTTACTTATCTGACTCTTCAACTTTGCTTATTCGAAATCCATTTTTTCTACTCACTTATATAGTGCGAGCATATTATAAGTAATATTTCGGTCAGTTTATATACGATTGGTGATTCTAAAACTTACAGTAAAATATAGACTTCTTTTTTTAGAAATGCAACAAGTTAATGTGCACTATAATTACAGCATATCACAAAGTATTGCAGATAATGATTTCATCTGATTTAAATATTCGTATTAGGATATTTTTATCGTATTAGGATATTTTTATAAACACATTTCTTTTCATTTCGCACCGATGAAGTTCTTCCATAGACTTTAAATCAGTTATCGATATATGATTACCTGGTTAGTGGTTGCATCGCCGATTTAACATAATTAATTCTATATTTTGTTTTGTCTTGATTTTGAGTTTTGCACTGAATAATAGCTTAATGTGATGTGTAAATAAACTTCACAGGCAGTGACTTTGAATTCATTACATGAACGCCGATATATTGTTACCAACCACTACTTTATCAAAAGTGCACAACTTAATGCTGTCAATTTTTCTTAAAAATTAAGCATGACTGGGATAATTAATATATGTCCATGAGTTATTACGCTTGATAATTACATAATATTAACATCGTAAGGTGCGAATATACTAACGCAAGATAACATTTTTTGCTGTATGTTCGGCTGATTCAAGTAGTCATATACCATATTAAGAAGACTGACGTTTTCAAATTAATGTAAATATACATATTGTGTTTTACACAATGAAAAATAATACGGTTTCTTTTATAATAACGTTAAATGACTCTCCCAATATAGAATCGTTAATTTGCTACTGATGTGAATGTATTTAATTAACGATGAATTACAATTTTTCACAATCAGTAGCGGAAATTTAACGTTCAGCTTCATATATTATTTCGTTAGATATTAACCCTAGTCCCGAGGCATTAACCAAAGCGTGACCACACTAATTTCTCCCCTTATTTTCAGAGAAAAAAAGATAATTCCGCTTCACGTTGCAGATCAGCCTTGCACCACAAACCCAGCATGAAAATAAGACACCACTCGAAACCCACGAGTATCGATACGAGTTAAAATTAAGCTCACGTAGATGTCCCATCGCTCAAAATCTTAACGAGAGTTTAAAACGCAAGTCACGAAAATGCATCGCCCCCTCAAAATAATACTTGGTACATCAATGTTCATCTAATAATAGGCATTAAGATTTTAAAGATTAAATCTCTTGGAGTTTTATGATAAAACCGTTATTGTCAGTGATCGATGGCTTAAAAATTATTATTAAAAGTTAAGATTCGTTACTACAATTACAATGTCGTTTTGAGGTTTAGATTTGAAATTCACATTGAAATTGATTGCATGACAAATAATTATAAAGGCATCTCTCACAATTTCCTCGCTTTCCTCGAATGATAGTAATTTGTACGGAAATTGCATAAACAGCTAAGTCGGGTCATGTTGCTTATTCGCCTATTTCATGCGTTCATAATGTGATCCAACGTTTACGATGCGTGCACCTCAATTCAAAGAACACGTGTTTCTTTCATTAGCTAATACGTGATACAGTAAAACTGTACACTTTTGCAGAACTTGATGTGTGAATATTTTAACATGGAATAATACTTAATAAGTATCATGATCGATACAGCAAATATCCGCTAGTAAAAAAAATCACTCAGGAAAATGATTTGCATAACAAACATTAGTTGATTTTTTAATCCACTTATGATTCAGTATGATTCCAAAATTTTAAAAAATCACTCTGATTAATGATTGATTGATTTGCTATAACTTCGCTCTTTGTGCCACTTTTGGCTAATTTGCGAAGATGGGGATGAGTAATGATATGATGAAATTGATGAATGGACACTTACAAACATCCATGCCCAGGTCAGGATTCGAACCCGAGAGCCCTGGCGTCGTAGCGCGATGTGCTAACCACTCCGCCACGGGAGCCGGCTCACTCTGATTAATGTCCAATACAAATACAGGCAATTAATTTCGACCATAGTGAAAAACGCATGCTTATGTGTGTATATATAGTATAATTATTTATAATGAAATAACAGTACAATAAACGCACACTTTACTGGTTGTGAATGTGTCAAATTATTTATAAAAATTGTTTCCTCAATAAAATTTTGGAATGGGATATTTATTGTCTGCTCTACGTAATATGATATAAGTCTGATCCAAATATAATAATGTTCTAGATGAAGATGCTATTTAACAGATCTAAAGAAAGACAGGCTCACCGTGACAACTTCTTTTCGAAAAGAAATAAGTACATCATACAATGTCTTGTGCCTTCGATATTCAACCCACCTACACTGCAGCGAATCCAAAACAGTGTGAAACAAACAATGTGGAATATTTTGTGTGGTAGTCGATATATAATAAACTCATATCATATTAACAATTTAATAATTTACTTCAATGATATCCTTCTTGACTTTAACAATTCTTATTATTGGCATCTGGTTGTATCTTTCAGGATTTTTGGAAATCCCAGCGCATATGGCATTAAGTTGGAGGACCGTACATCAGAATAACATGTTTAAATGCATTTTATTTTACCAATACATCCATAATAAAACACATGTCCTCAATAAATTTATATTGTACTCTGGATCACTTCGGTGTTACAATAATGGTGACATAAGAAGGTTTTGGTAATATACATACAATCTAGGTGGTGTATTGTTTTCCTCGTATTTAACATTCCTGATTTTAGTTTACCGAATTATCATTTATTCCACTCTATGAAGCCTGATTTAAACATGAGTTATAATATTAATTGCGCCATACTTTAGGTTTAAATTCATAACATCTAACAATCAATAACGGTTCTATGGCTTTCTTGCCTGGGCTAATGGAGGTGTACACATCTTATGGCAATATCGAAGTAAATAAAATGACTTTGGCAAATTTGTTGATGATCGCGAGTTGCAAAATTATGACTACAGATGTCACCACAAATGGGGCTAACGTGAAAATTATTTTGCATGAGGTACGTGCGTGTCTTACTGTACAACAGATTACAATAATTTACATGATCTACGACATTATGTAGATAACGTTTTCATGGACTTCACAGTGCAAATTGTTTATCAGAACGGATAGTTGCAAACACTGTTCTACTTCATTCTTGTTCAAAACTTGTTCAAAGGTGAAGGTGCAAGCTGCCGAAATAGTTTTTAGTGATTCTGGTGTTCTAAAGAGTGGGATATAGAGGTTAAAAACAAAATTAAGTTTATTTTAGGTACGTAAGGTAGCAATGGAACACAACTGTGTTAATTATATACGCAAGTTCAAGGAGAAACCATGTCTATTATATTCCAAGCCATTATATTACTAACACTGGACCAAAACATGTTCCCAAAATGAGAAAAGAAATTTGTATATTGCACGTTACATTATAAATATAATACAACAACTGTACACTGAAATCCTAGTTCACTGGCGTTTGTATTAACTTCCGTTGCACTAACTTTTATGATCGAATGATTCTATTTCAAGAGTCAAAAAACGCATTGCATTCCTATATAAAGTTCACATAGCTATCGGTGTATGATAATTGCATGTATTACGATAATGTAAGTATAATGACGATTGCCAAGGTTATCTGATACCCACTACTCACTCCTTTTTAATGTGCACATTTATCACATATTTACCTTTATTATTCAAGACTTGTGAATATGCACGTATATGGTACAGGCCGTGTAGTTTATCACAGCGCGGCTTGCGTAGAATTTCAATGGATCGGAGACGTACATCAGATATTTGCTAGCACTTATTTAATTTAATAACTACATTTTCTTACACTTTTAAGGGTAAAACATTTTGCAACAAATATGCACGGGAAGGGCTAGTATTTGGATTAATGTTTTATCATGAGAAACTTCCAATTATCATACTTCAGAGACTGCTTCGAACTGCTAAATCGTTTTCTAAACTCTGCCGTGAGTATGTATCGTAACTTATAATCGTAATCCACCTGCCTAGGCATGTCTGCGGTTGGATCTCTTCCCCCAGCGAGGTGAAATACGCGCCTTTCCACCCGGCTCTTCTTGTCAGACCAGATTGTTGGCATTTTCGCCGCCTCACAGACGAGTTAAAAAGAAAAAGAGTGCGCCGAGGGGACTTGTGGCGAGGAAGGGAAATGGCCAGACACATTACAAGCGAAGCCGTGAATTTGAATTGCATCCCGAGCCCTTTGTATGGGAAGTTTTCTTACTCCCTTCGCGAGCGAACATGCGACGGTGCGCTCGCTATACCTGGCCAGGATTCCCTTTTAGAAAGCATGCAGCGCCGGTGTTTATTCAACTGTTTTTGACCCAAGTCGGCCGGGCCGATGGAGGCGTTGCTGTCGCGGGGATTCTTTTCTTCTGTTTTTAAAAAAAGAAGATTGAAGTGGAGGGGGACGCGAAATGAACAAGAGCCAAGGAGGCACAGCTAAAGAACTCGGGAACAATGCGGACTGATAAAAGCTGGCAAAGGATGCTTGCAATTGTTTACGCTTGGCGCAAAACCCACGAATGTTTACTATTAAACACAACCTGAGCGTCTTTACCAAATTACAGGTATCTTACTCTAATTGTGTACAAAAGTAACGCCTCTATTGCATTCATGCGATAAACAGCGCATAGCTTCGTTATACGATACCCCTGAGTCTCTCACATTTCATGATAACGTTTGGCCACAGTATTTATTTGTGTCGTAATTCACCTGAACACTTGAGCACCGAAGTCTAGTCAAAAATAAACTTGCAGGCAATAGCTTAGAAAGGTTATTAACGTGCTACATTTCTTTCATGAGAATTTACAACAAACTTAGCTACTTACAAATACAATTACTATAAAAAAGGAACGCAAAAGAGCGGGCAGATGTTTGTTACCAGCGAAATGCGCAAAATTATGGTCCGCAGTGCAGCCAGTTTTAGATATATAACTCAAAAAATGCGAAAAGTTTAGAATTGAGATTCCCAGGAGAAGTGTACGTGTGCATGTACTTGTCATTCCCATCTTCACTGGAACTCTGGCAATAAACTAACTATAGCAATATTCAAATAAGTAGGATTTGTCACTGATGAATCGTATAGCGGGGTTACAAGCACGGCATGCTGTTTCGAAAAGTATAGGGGGGGGGGGTCATGTAACGATGCGTCTGCCAAGTGTCACATCGCAGGGAAGAAAATCACTCTAGGCTAGCTATGCGCGCGCGCAATTCACTTAATATTTCTATTTCAAGGAAAACCACGAAACGTGCTTATTGGTATATTTGTACGTTGAGTGCCGGCATATATTTAACGCGATTCATGTTTGTCTTGTACTCCGTAACAAAAATTATGAGCAAAAATCGAACCACCAAATAAATATTATTTTGATGTGTATAAATCCTATGTAAGACATTTACTGTGCACTGTAAAAGGGCAGATGCCTGTTGTGCGCAGGATAATAAATAAATAAATAAATAAATAAATAAAAATAAATAACTACCTACAATCAGAAGAGTGAAACACACACAGAAAATATGTTTTTGGCTCTGTTTCTAGTTCAGCAGCACCTCGTTAGCCTATAAACGTCTTTCAGTATTAGGATACACAGGAAAACACGGTGTTTTTGTCTTAAGTTGTACGATTTATCAGGAAAATGTAAAGTGTCGCTAAAGCTACGTTTTTTTAGGGAAGTACTCACCTTCACACGTAAACTGTCCGTAGTGCTTTCCGCTGGATTTATCCCCACAGACGACACACTCTATGTTTTGGTTCTTGTCCGCAGAGGCCGAGGAATTTGCGGATTGTGAACCGGCAGACTGTTGAGACTGCGTGGTGGTCGACTGGGATCCCGGCGTCTGGATCTCCCGCGAAATGTCCTCCGCCGTTGTCGGGGTGACCGGGGCCGCCCCAACGCTCGGGTCCCGCCAGACCGAAGTCGGGGGGGCTACGAGCGCCATGCTACGAGGAAACCCTAGCTCCAACGTGGTGATAAGTTGTGTGAACCTCGCCGCCCGGAAAACAACCTTTGCAGGTTACAACACCCCTTTTCGAAACTTGGGGGGTGCCGTTCGGAAAGATGAGTTTGGCTTCTGTTTTCGGGGGGGAACCCCTGCGACGATTCTCACACTCGAACTTACATTGAACTCGTAAAAAAAGGGGGGAGGAAGTGTAACGATAGTTTTTTTCCACAAGTTTTCCGTGACCCGTCAATGCGTCGGCCCCATGGCGAGCAGAGGTCAAGCCCGGACGCTGGCATCCGCTAGGAAGGGTCACGTCAGCACACTAGCTCCTCGCTACTGGTTCTTTTTTTCGCCACAATGTTTCGACTACGATTTTCTAGAGGGCGCTATCGATAATGCAAACACGTTCCACAACACTACCAATATCCTCCCTGAGAAACACGCATTCGAGAACACACGAGCAAAAGATGCGTCGACACAGCAGACCGAAGCGTGAACTCTGTGCGGAGTGATATAACGCAACTAAGCACAGTCGGCCGCCTGCGCGGCTGAACCTTGACACCGACCCCCTCGGCCGTCGCCATGGCAACGCATTCCATATATGGCAGGAGGGGTTCGGGAGGGCTCGCGGCGGAGTACAGAGGCCAAGACTGCGGCGCGCGCTGATTGGCCCGATCCGACATCCGTTACGTTAGCAGACGACAGGGGTCTCCTCTCGGGCCCGGCCTT
Organism: Lepisma saccharinum; assembly: GCF_977018435.1. NCBI lineage: Eukaryota > Metazoa > Arthropoda > Insecta > Zygentoma > Lepismatidae > Lepisma > Lepisma saccharinum. The sequence continues at coordinate 32,267,664 of NC_139231.1, forward strand.
TACGCCCGTAGCTTTTACATCAGTTTTATTTTCGCGCTCGCTCGGTGCACCCGGAACGTACGGAGAACCTCGGCAGATAAGTCTGCGAGTGCGGTATCTATAAAAGATCCACGGAAGGATGTCAAAGTGCCGCATCCCGCGCTGTCGCGGTCAAAATCGGCAGCCGCGGATGTCGTTTCGGCAATCGACATGTCATCGTGGCCTTAGACCGGAGGGTACGAAGGGGCGCATGCCACTTTTCCAGGGGTCACCCCCCTCTCCTCCCCCACGGTTCGGGACCGTGGCCAATCGAAGCTCGGAGGTTCGAGGTGCGAAAAATGGGCAGGGCCGTCGGAGGGCGTCGTCCTGCGTCGTTCGAGTCGCGACGGATCACTCGGAGCGTCGCCTTTGCCGTGGAGGGGTCTGTTTGTCTCGACACCCGGGGCACGGGGCCGTCAACTTTGCACCGCGCGTGCTGCGCTCTGCCTCCGTGTGACCCGGCCCTCCAATAAAATGTTCGAATCTGGGAAGCCGCTCGAAAACTTCGTCAGAGTAACAGAGGCTACGCGTCTGCAAGAAGGAACATTTTTTTTCTTTTTTTTTACCGTCATGGCTCCTTATGGTAATTAATGAGAACCATTAGATTTAGACCTAGGGTGTGCGTATTAGGCGCGGCAAATTATCCGACTAGTCTCTACGATGTGCATACAGAGAGAAAAAGAACCCTAGTATGGTTTTTCTTTTATTTCTGATACAATTTTCCTTCATTCTTCTCTTTCTCCACTTTCTCTTTCTCTCCCCTGTTTCTTTTTATTTCTTACCCCCTCTCTTTCTATCTCACTCTTCAACTCTCACTCTCTCTATCTTTACTTCTTTCTTCCTCTTTACCCCCTCTTATCTACTTCTCTTTTCCTCTCTCCCCCTGAGTTTTCGATACCCGGTGGAAGCACAGAGGTTCGGATCCCACTGTCCGCCCAGCTCCGATTAGCTTATTGTGCATAAAGTGGACTTAAAATAACTCAAATCCTTCTACTATCTTCTTCTTTTCTCCATTCTCTGACTTTACCTTCTTTGTTCTTCCTTTTTCCAATTTCCATTTCTTCTCCCTTTCTTCCTGTTTCCATTTCTCTACTTTCCTCTTTCTCTTTTCCACCTCTATCATTACATTTGTCTCTAGTTCTGTCTACATATTGTTTTTTTTCTTTTTCTCTCTCTTCACCTCCTTCTCTCTCTATCTCTCTCTCGCTATCCCTCTCCCTCTCTCCCTTTGCCTTCGTCTCCTCTCCCTCTTTACCTCTGTTTTATTTCTGCTTCTTTCATATCCTCTATCTCGATTTCTCTCTCTCTCTCTCTCTCTCTCTCCTGCTCTCAAGAGACGAGAGAGTGAGTGTGTGTGTGTGTGTGTGTGTGTGTGTGTGTGTGTGTGTGTGTGTGAGAGAGAGAGAGAGAGAGAGAGAGAGAGAGAAATCCAGAAATTGATTTTATACCTACATATACGGATAAAAAATTGAAAACTATTCAATTTGTTGTAATGCAGCTGCCGAACGACGGCACTTAAAATGCGTGCCCAGTGAACTGGATGAAATTGATGGAATGACACTCACAAAGAAGTCAGGCCGGGACTTGAACTCTAAATCTATACGTTATTTTAGCAGTTGGCTGGTTTGAGGAACGTCACATAAGTTGAGAGGACAAATAATTGGGAACGAACGACAGTGAAACAGGAGGAAACTAGCATTTTCCCTGCAGTGACGGATTGGAAACCAGGATGAAATTTCGGTCAGAAAGGGGGGAATGAGTGGAATGAAAAGAGAATTCTCTCTAACCAAGATCTCTAAATGCAGTGAAAGTTCGTGCGGTGACAAGACAGGCACACACAATCATAACTACACACCAAGGTTTGCTTTAAACTCTAGGAACCTGGTAGCAGTGGCATGCTCAAGGGGGTTCGGAAAAATATGACTCGTTTAGATTTAAAATTAGTACAGAAGAAAGAAGCAGAGAATTTGACTTTTAATCAAAGGGTCCCGGGTTCGAATCCTAATTTTTCTAATTGTAATTTATTCTAAAAGCCAAGCGTTATGGCAAATCATAGACTTTACAGTATTTGAAAGAATAGCAAACTCAATACCTATATTAGTGCTGAGTGGTGAGAAAATTGTCGTTCTGCCGTAACAAAGCGTATTTGAAGTATTTTTTTGTCCTCCAATGGTGGCTGAATACCAGAACTTTTGGAGCTCTCACTCGAATCGGCACGACACAACACGAGTTCCAGAGGCAGGCGCGGCTCCATCGGGAGGGCGATTGGGGTGATCGCCCCTCTCAACTTCCACGTTTAGGATTTATTATTATGTGCCATATGTTTTTAAAGGCAAATGTTCTTCCTTCACCAAGTTTAAGAGGCTCGAGAATATTTTTAAAGTTTGATTTAAGCCCACTTTATGCTCATGATAGGCTAATGAAAATTGGACCTACAGTTTAAATGTGTATCTGACTGTGCAGTATGCTTCAAAAGGGAATCGAAACCGAGACCCCTTGAGAGAAAAGTAATTTTCTTTGATTATTTAATTTACTTCTTATAATGATCGTTCGTTTTATTTTGGCAATGGGAGGAATTATGATCACTATTTATTCCAGTCCAGAATTCCTATTTTTGCAAACACTACGCTAATATCTAAAAAATGAAGTCAGCTTGGTTAGTGTTCACAGTACTATACTGTATGCTGTTTACATAAAACAGTGCACATGTAGTTTAGAATTGATTCTCTGTGAGATGAAGTACCTGACTAAAAAATGTCCCTTCCAACTGTAACTTCTCGATCCGCCACTGCACAAAAGATTATACTGGCAGTGAATGCAGACGCCAGAGCCTTGCTAGTCTGCAAAATGCAGTCCAGGTGGTATTGCGTAATTGACATTTGGGTGTCTTAAGAAAGGCCACTTCTTTCTCCCCATGCTGTTTTGTGTCATGCACTGAACTTGCATCCATTGAGATCATGCACGATCATTTCAAAGAAACCAAATTACACGTTTAACTTTGCAACAAACATGCATCAACCAGGACTTCCTTACTTCGGAGGATCTTTTTGTTGTTGTTGTTAGATTTCACATTAGTAATGAACTGAAATGCATAGTTATTCTTATAGGCGTAACTGGTGAGAGCAAGAGGTTACTTACCCCCTTCTTTTAAGGCTTGATTTAGAAGTTAAGGGTATTTTTGTTAACCTCTTGAGAACCGAGGAATAAAGAAACAGAGTTATTTTTATTATTTCTCAAATGTTAACATTATTTTGTAAAATTGTGCTGGATGCAATTTTTATGACGGGTAACTTTCCGATTCTGCCTCCTCAAAGTTAGATCCCGAGTTTACATTTTATTATTAACTTTTAAACACCTCGTCAAGAAAATATCGTAAAAGCTACAGCGAATCCTGAATCTCACACACAATTTTTTTTACTTAATGCTATACTGAAGGCAAATTTGCTGTAACCTTTTGATAACAGATGGCAGCACCATTGTCATTACAACCGAGTGCCATGTTGCCAGATCTTTGCTTAAATATAATTAAGGTTCTACACAATGCAGGTTGATGGAGAAGGGTAATCGTTGATGGGAGATTGTATTATAAGTAACTTATCCGAAAGTGTAGTTAACAAAACGAATCATTTGCATCCAAGAAGTTCATCGTTATAGAATCTTGGCCTATATTAGTGATTGGGTTGTGTAGGGAAATTTCAGCAAATACGTTGGTATAGCTCTAGTATCCCTTAGGGGAATAGGAATATAATTTGGTTCTTGCGTTGGAATAATAATTAATTATAATTGAACTTGATTTATGTAGCCGACTATTAAAATGATGTCAGTCATTTTCCGGGCGTTCGAGCTACTTCTCGACGCCTATGGATACAAATGAAACGACGTGAATACACATACACAAGGGCACACAGCCAGGAAACATTACATATGATCCCCCCGCTCTGATGAAGGTGAAGGATCTCGACCAAGCATTCCGTGAAATTCCACTGTGGATACCGGAAAACTAAATCTGTTTCCTGTAGTGTATTTTCCGGGAACTTTCTTCAAGACATTGCAGAAGCCAGGGCTTCCGTATTTTTTTATGACCTTCAGTTCTGACCAGTGCCACAGAAGATAAGAATCGGATCGATGTATCGGTTGATTTGCTTCCGTAGTTCGTTGAGGTTAAAATAAACCATCTGAAAAAGTGTTAGTACCGAACGGGTCAGGAGAGCGTTGGTTAAAATTTTGTAGTTGGCCATCCGAGCGGGTTTTCCCGTGGTTTTCCCTCAGTCAGCCTAGGCGAATGTAGGATGATTGATGCCCCTTGAACAAGACCACGGACGCTTGTCTTTTTCAATCCTTCTTCCCCTTCTTTTTCTCTATCTTTACTTCCATTTCTCTTTTGATCCCTGCCTGTTACTTTGTGTTTCTGTCTCCATTCCTTCCTCTCTCCTTTCCCTGCTTCTTGATCATTCTATTAATCTTTTCTCTATCCGTCTTCGTTTCATCTCTGTTTCTCTCTTAATATGATTGTCTTCTTCTTTGATTTTATTCTCTTGTCTCTCTACTTCCTTGTCCCTTTCCTCAGGCCCGTAGCCAGGAATTCTTTGTAGGGGGGGCGAAGTCAATACTAGAGGGGGCAAAATTTTAATATATTGTGTCGCATTGGCAGATATAGCAGGTTACACACTTGCCCCTCCCCCAAAAGAGATAAGTAACAGAAAAGGGATGATATCTTGAAACCCCAACGAACAAAAAAAAAACTTCGAGCAACATCAAAAAGCAATATTTCGATAATGACCTTTCCAGATTGCCAAAGAATATAAAGTTTAACATAAATAGGCTAATAGGGACTGCATCTACTTGATATTTACAGGTCGATAATGTTAATAGACGATTAATATGTACCAACAGCTTTGGGCCTCTCTGCAGAACTGATTAAGAGATCCCTTTATAAATCATGCTTCATAATGATTCCCTCTAGTTTTCAGCATGAAGATTTTTATTCACAAAGGAATCTAACAACACCATTGTGTTGTGTTATGCAAGAAAAATCAAATTACTTAAATAATAATGGTTACATATTATCTACACTTTGATGAATTGTGTAAAAATTTGTAATACATTTTTTGTAGGCCTACTTGCTAAAACATTAAAACATGGGTCCCTTACTCCACCATGGATTCTATTTGCTTCAAATGAAAAACTCTTGCATCATTACAGACAATGTTTGCCTACTGGTTACGTTAATCATTTTGCAAAATATTGTGTTGTTGAAATACATCACCCGAAAAACAAATAGGAATCCCTAGATTGATCAATGACTTCTTGGATTACAGTGTCATCATCAATATTTTATACCAAGTTTTATAGAAGGAAATGTGTCCTCTTTACATTATGAAAAAACCTTCCGTAATGGCTATGGTACGAAACCGAACGATATAAGGGGCTTCCTTCACCTTACCCCATTTCCGCAACACAAGGTCTCTGGGCCGCTTATCGCCATCACTTTTTGAGCAGATTTTTTATTTTTGATACTGATTTCTGCCACTCACAGAATGGCATAAGATATATGAATAAAATTAGGAGAGTCCACTCCATAGAAGAAGAGTTGACATAATTATTTGTCAAAGAATTAGGTTGTGCCTGAGGTACTACAGGCACAATGAATTGTCATTTTCTTGAACCTATATTCATAGGGTGCCGGCTGATAGCACCGACAATTTTCACAATCTGTACAGGACATCAAGGCAAGCAAGTTTTCTCAGTCACTATTTGCTCGTCTAATTCTTCTTTCGATGTTACAAGTAATCAAATATGGCATCTTCTGTCTTTAATGTATGCAATCCCATTGATAGCTTCGCAGTTGCAAATGCCATTTATTTTTACTGCCGTTTAACATTCTGAGAGCAAATATATAAGATGCTATGGAAATGATATCATGGAAACAGTTAGGGTTAAGACTTAACTTTTCCTTTATGAAATGGATATCATAACACACGCCTATGTTGCTTATCTTATTTGCGTATGCGAGCGAAGCGAGCAAGAAAATTTTACGAAATGTACTTTTATTTGTATAAAATTTGAAATCGAGGGGGCAATTGCCCCTCTGTGCCCCCTAAAAGTGCCCTTAGCCGTCTGGAAGAAAAATGCAAGAAACACTTGAAAACTAATTCCATCTTTAGTATCCATTTGTCCTGCTATTCTTAGTCTGCTAGTCAGGTTTCTTTACTTCAATGTATACCCCCCCCCCCTAGATTGGACTTCCTTCCAAGATTGGGGGGGACAATGCCCCTGCCCCCCTGTGGTTGCAGCACTGTTTGTGAGTGCCTCATCATAAATTTCACGTCAACACTCATTGTCACGATTAGCTAGATGTGGCAGAAAATCAACGCTAAGTAAAAAATCAAATATGCACTCCCTCTCTCTATCACATGAATCGCTATTACCAAAAGGTAGACTTGGGAAACAAAAAATTATGCTGTTGAAACTTCATAGCAGCACATCCAAGAAAAACATCCAAATACATTAGGCACCTTTAATACAAGACTACTCAAAATGTCAACTGTTCTAGGAAATTGAACTTTGAAAATTGCGAAATCATTTCACGAAGTCTGAATCTGGAAGGGAATTTTCCCCAAATCCTGATACGACATTATATGGAATCCCACACACCTTCATAAATCACAAAATCAATAAATGTCTTTGTTATGTTGTTAGACTAATACAGGATATAATTGTAAAGATTAGTGAGAATTCCAGGTAGAAATGTGTTCTGTATTTTTCACAGGGGGGGCAAAGCAGGCTCTCAGGGGGGGCAGTTGCCCCCCCTGCCCCCCTCTAGCTACGGGCCTGCCTTTCCTTCGTTTGACTCCCCTCTTTCCTGTCTCCCTAGTTCTTGTCTTTCTACCTCTCTCTCTAATCTCACCTATTTCATTGTGTTTCGTCTTCCTTGTGCTTCTATTCCTTTGTCTCTTCTCTGTGCCACATTTTTACTGTGTCTACTTCCCTGTTCCTTTGTTCTGTGCGTGTGTCTTTCAATTCCCTGTCTTTTATCTACTCCGTCGCTACCTTCCCTGCCTCCAATCTTCTATGTCGCGCATTCCCTATCTATATTTCTTGAATCTCTACTTCCATATCTCTCATTTTCGCTCTTCTTTCTCTATCGCACGTCTTCCCTGTCTGTCTCTGTACTTCTCTGTTACTCTGTTCCCTTGTCCCTTATCTCCTGCTCCTACCATCTTCCCTGTTCCCCTGTTTATCGCCTTACTTGTCCTTCTATTCCCCTTTGTACCTTCTCTGTCTCATGTCTTCCCTCTCTTTCTATTCTCGACTCAGTATCTCTACTTCGCCCTGTCCGTCTGTCTCTATTCTTCCTTTCTCTCCTTTCATCCGCCTTTTCCTCATTCGTGTTTCTTCTCCGTCTTTTCATCCTAATCCGGACCTGTGTATATTTCTGTTTCTCCTTTTATGTTCCTGTATAACAAGTTTCGTCTAATCTTGCTCACAATCACTACTTAACCACAGAGGGTAAAATATTGATTGTAATCTCATTTTATTCAATGGGCTTTCCTAAAAAAAACTAATAAAAGATAGATGCATGAAAATATGGTAAGAGTAGAAGTCAGTGACTACTGACAAAAGCCACAGCTCTCCTTAGGTCATTGCCACTTTGAAGAAGCCCCGGACGAGCCACTGCTCATAAATATATTTTGTGTAATTCTCTCCCTAACATCGTACGTATCAGCACTTTTTGACCCATAATTATCAATCCACACTTATGACGGAGGTCACACACACTTGAAGACGTCTGCAGATTTTATGCTACTGAACGCATGGGATAAGATCGCAATACGCACGCTTCATATCAAACGATATTAATCATTTTCACTAGTAGTGAACATAAACATCATGTTGAAACCTTGAGGCCTAGAAAGATAATGTTAGGGTTTATCAAGTGCATCGGAACATGCAATTCGGAATGTAGGTCGCTGCAGTGGCGTGTCCTTAAAGGAATGGTGGGGGTTGTATCTTCATCACTTAAACGTCTATGAGTATCAAGTTGTCATTTGATATAAAAGGAAGAGTGCGTATAAAAGTAACGTTGAACCCACAGCCGAAGGAGAGAATGGCACAGGGAGAAGTAAAGCTCCACACAATCTCGATCTCGGCCATAATGAAGGTGGTGTGATCAACACCGCGTGCCTGCCGCCTTTATTCTCCTGATGGCGCTAGGTGGCCATTGATTAAAGGCTGGTTTAACCCCAGAGCCACTTTATGCAGGACCAATCAGAAAAAATCCCACTTCTGATCATTCATCGCGAGAATCGAACCCGAGATGTTCTAGGTGGCAGTCGGATGCCTCCCGACTTGATCACCAGGTTCTGTGTGGATACATACCGAAACTAGGAATTGACCAAAGACCAAAGATTGGATGCCAAAACTGGGATGGCAAGGAAAGTTTACTTGCTCTTGATAGACCATGCTTATCATTGTCTTGGCTTAAAGTGGCCAAAGTGTGGGGGCAAAATATGTAAAAAAGGAGCAGAAATTGGGGAAGGGGGCAACTGATCCCCTTGCCACCCTAATCGTCGTCACTGACCAAGGATGAAACAGAATTCGATTCCCCGAACTCTTGTTTCATCAAACATTTTCAGAAGAAGCAAAAACATTTGCTGTTTGAAACTAGTGATATAAAACTGCCATAGGTGCATATTTTACCGATGACAACATATCCAACCTTTTTCTTTTTTCAGGGAACTTGAATATTAAAATGCTTTTATCTAAATAGTAAGATTTAGCAGATTCGTAGCTTTGACATTGGTACTACGATATGGCTCATTCCACAGTCACGTATGTGACAAACATACCTTCACATAGAGACACAAATAATGGTAATCAGGCTCACAAATTAAGTATTGAGATGAAACCTATTTTATTGCATAAACTAAACAGTAAATAATATCAGAGTATAGATTACATTGAATGTTTGACTGCATAAATTGATTTTTTATTATGATCATGTATGTGACAAAAAATATAAGTTATATTTCACATACATTTCATCTTCTTCAAAATTTTGTGTATTATACAAAACAAAATGCATTTTGAATTTTCTTTTACAAATTACTAAAGAACTAACAAATAAATATCACTTAGCAGAATTAACAGATTTCTATTTACAGCTTTTTAATGTAGTAAAATTGTGCCAGTCATCTATGTGACAGGCGATCAGGTTTGTGACCTTGTATGAGAATTTTGGTTACCTGGCAAACTCCTGATAGTATTAATTTTACTTAACTGAGAACGGAAATACCACAATTCCACGAAAATTAGGCAATCTTTGAATTGTGTCATTCAGTTGTATGGTGCCTACGTCATTTTCTTGATATCTATGATATCTATAGGCTATATTCAGACTGTATCTTAACGAAAACTACACTAATATCAGACTTTTGCACTGCAGACACTTGTGCAACACATGGTTTCCACATTTTCTTTCTAAATCCTTTTACAGCAGGAAAGCGCCATGTGAAATATTTGAAATGCATTTTGTAGCAGATGATGACTGAAGATTCTATACCGTGTGCACTACTTTGACGATTACAGCATGGCTCTTTATCCGCACAGTAACAAATTCTTGTATCGGGGTGTTCAATGACTTCACTGCTACATGAACTTACATGATCCCTGGAACAGGACATGATGACATATTTCTTCTTAATTCCTGGAGCTTCCTTACTGAGGTTCCACTCAATTTGGACTTGATGTTGATATGAACCTCACGGCTCATATCCATGTGCCGTTAATTATTCTGGATTATTTTATATTAGTTGGTTCTTATTATTTGATTATTAATATTTCGTACTTGTAATCTTTTATATTTCATAATTTTTGATAATAGAAAGATTATTACTAGGCTTATAATCCACTAATATTTCCTTTATTGTAACAATAAGTGTAAACCCGGCCTAATGTAATAAGCCATATGTTTAATTTTCTGACCGAATCTTTAATATTGGATATGCAAATCTGTGTTCTTTCACGGCAGAAAAATGTTTATGATTTAGATTGACATAGATTTCGTTTAGCAACAATGGGAAGATCGAATCTGTTCTTGTAAGTTTAATGTATTTAATAAGGTTCAAGTTGCAACGGGTAATGATTCGAGTTTAGTCTTTATTAACAGAGATGAATCGTTCCCCTTATACAATTTTATTTGGTTTTGCTGCAACGTGGAAATTAGTTAAACTTTGATATTGAGATTGTGAATATAGACATTGATGAGTATTTATAGTTTTTTGGAAATGTCGCGAGTCGCGCTGTGCAAATTACGTAATGCTTAACAAGTGAGCATCGATTGGAAAGGTATATAAGTAGACGTGGAGCTTAGTTTGCACGCATTCCATCAGCGTCGGCTCTAAGATATAAACATCTAATGACACTTGGGAATGAAGATACCTGTATTTCGCCATGCACATTTATACTTCGAAATTTATAATGTTATATTGCGTCTTCAATACGTCACCAATGAGCTATCGTACACTATGGGCTTACACAACCTTCCATGATTGCTTCTTGCACACAATATTTGGAGATTTACATTTGAATGGAGAGGAAAAAACCTGTGAACGGTCATGTTTGTGACTCCTGAGATTCTCCACACCAATATCTCTATACCCAGAAGACCCATAATACACCCAAAGTTTGTAATGGTATAGTATCATAGAGTATATATCCAAAATGGAAAATACATATATAGGTGGAATAGGCTATCAGGAACTGGATCATATATTTCACTACAAGATTACTGAACAGCTACACAATATTTGCTATATGCAATATATGCCAACATTTGGACATCTAAATTAAAGTTGATTACAAGAAAGACCACATATTTTTAAAGAGAATAAAGTGTTTACCACCTTGGTTTCAAATTCTGTGGAATGAGCCATATATGTTATGACGAACAATGGTTAGGAGTATATCATACAACTGAAAGATTTTGATCAATCTGACATTGAGAACTTCAGTATCTATGTTAATCTGTATTGCTGACTCCGAAATATACCAATCTTTTGTGCAATTAGAGAGTAATTGTAATTCTCTCAATAACCTCCATACCAAACTTCGAGTGCAAAATGCTTAAATTTAACGTTATAATAAGTGCAATTTTGTTTTTAGTTTTGTAATGAAACGTACAGGGACATTTTTGAGTACAATGTTTATTTTTACATACGCTTTAGTATGTATGAAGTTTTCATTTATAAAATGTGTACATTATTAACTTACAATATTACATATGTACATTTGTTTACAATTATTTACAGTTTCACAGAGTTCCTATTCACAGTTATTTCACAGAACCTATTTACAGTTATTTACACGAGTACAATGTCTATTTACAACTGAGCAGACGCAGCTAACGATGGCAAACTTGCTGGCACTACGATTTCCGTCGTGTTAGGCTCCCGCCAAGAGCCCTTCCCCTCGGACCTGCAGCCTCCAAGAGGTGAGTGACGGCGCCGAAGAGACAGCGCCCGGTGCCGAACCCTGGCCCGGCTGGCAGGTGACGTCAAGCTGTTCGGGAGTCCGCCGGCATGTTGCATTGCGCTGGAACGCGGCTTAAGGAATCACCTCGGCCTGTCGATCGTCTCCACGATCCTCAGACGTCGCGCTACCGCCTACGTTGAACTGCTGGGTCCAACCTTGAACAGACATCCTCGCCTCCGGCGCTGAAGAACGGAGCTGCAATATTTGGTACGTCAGCTGGCTGCTTGCACTTTTTGCCATCTTGACAAGACGTTGCTTAGCGACGAACACTTTATTTTATTATTAGAAGAAGCAATTATTGCTAACAGACCATTTTGTAGGTTACCGGTTTGCATGGTATCGGCACATGACGAGATGAATCTCGTGAATGAAGCAACCTGTCTCGTTCTCGGTCTCGGCATCAGTTACAAATGCCTGTCTCGTTCTCGATTCAGTCTCGTCTCCAGTCTCTAAACATTTCACTTGTCCATTTTACTTCAGAATTACAGCAACAAGACAGCCCTGTACCCAGGGGAGGGAGGGGCCATAGCTACCTCGAACTATGAAATATTTAAATGCCACCAAGAAAGAAGAAAGAAAGCTACGAAAATAACATCGACGATTTATCAAATTTGTAAAAATTTCAATTTTGTCCTTCCATAAATGAATGTGTTTCTGGTGTAGAGAGGCAGGCTTCAGAAGCAGGCACGTAGCCAGGGAGAGGGCTAAGTGGGCTGAACCCCCCAAAATCCTACAACTATCTAATTTAAATAGTGTACAGCGGTAATTAATTTTACTCCCTTAGCAGGATTAAATATTAGATCGAAAAAAGTTTAGTGTATAATAGACGAACCAGATTATGTTTTTATATTCTACCATTTAATCCAAAAAATAAATAGATCCACAACTCTCAAAATGTATCTGTAGCTTCTTCGTGAGAGGTCACACAATATAAACTTTGAGTAAAATTTGGCCCTAACTTTTAAAGCCTTTCTTTTAATGGAATGTATGAAAGTTAATAAGAAAATTTAATAATTATGAATTTCAGTACACTAACTGCAGAAACTGTAAGAAAAATAATGGACAACACTTGTGTTGGATATTGAATCATACGGTGGATCGAGTAGCAAATTCATATCATAATAACAACAATAAATTTGGGTTAAAATTGGTTTATTTTTAATAACTTATAATAGTTAATATTGTAAAATGACAATTATAACCGTGGTAATAATACTTATTATTATTTCCACTTATCAAGTTTTATTAGTGGCCTGCCCCTCTCTACAAATATTTCTGGCGACGCCTGTGCTGATAAAGGATGAGCCCCCTTCCCCCCGTCTGTTCAGAAGTCTGCAGTATTGGGTAGTTTTAGTTTTATAGCCATTGATACAAGGATACCAGATTTACCGACATTTCATTCCTTTTAATCCCTGTCCCAACTTCTTCGAACAGCAGTCATGAGGCGAAAATGTATCTTTTTGTTTTTGTTAAATCACATTTAGACATATTCTTTTAATAATTGCTAATACGTATCACTTAATTTATATTTATATTATTTTTTAAAATATGAAATTATGATGACTGTTCAGTGGTCCTGGTATAAGAAAAATAAGGTAAATTTGGAAACATTGTTAATGTGCAGAACACAGTACTATTCGAATACTTCTGAAAATTGCTGTAAACAATAAGCAGAAAGTTGTACGATCATTCTGGGTACGTACGGGCATTATAGCAACATATACAGGGAGGTTATTTCAGTCGTTTACCTCCAGAGCGTCGGCCGCTCGGCGGTCCCTTCATGCAACAGGTCACGGCAAATTGCGTTACAGAAAGTCCGTAACAAAAACAGCTTGTTTTGTAATGTTTCCACTTTTCACAATTACAGTTACAATTACAATTGAAATAAACGACTGAAACAACCTCCCCGTACAAAATAAAAATAAAACATGAACTAATTAATATAAACATGAAATCTTATTGATCATTATTAACAGACAGCCAGAATTAAATAATATCCTAACACTTGAAAAAATATTTAAACTACATTTATAATCTCTTTACACACACACACACAATATTATATATATATATATATATATATATATATATATATATATATATATACACATACATATATATATATATATATATATATATATATATATTTGGATCTGGCCCCTTCCTCTCAAAAAATCCTGAGTATGGGCCTGTAACAAAAAATATCTGCAAGGAATCAGAAAAGTGCTCAAATAGGTAGGGCACAAAATTAGTCACAAATTTCAAATCCGGAGTGCTAGAGGGGTGTAAGATTAATTTGCTGTTAAGAACCCTTTTAGAGAGACAATCATGCATTTCTCATTTTCAGGACACAATTTGCGATGTGTAATGATCGTGTTAGGTGGATCACGTTTGATCCTCTCAGCATAATTAACACTCTAAGTCCCGCCTTGTAATCAAGGTGTCCCAGGTTCGCTACCAGGTCGAGGCACATTGCACAGTGTTTCGGATTCAACTTTAGACTGTAAGTTCAGTCCAGATTACCTTTCCTGTGCATAAAAGTGGACTTAAAACATAAATTGAAATTCAAAACTCAAACTCTAAGTGCAAAAGCACCATTTTTTGGTAAAATTTTTACTAAATTTTAAAATTATGGGATATTTTTCACCAACATAAAGATAACATTGCAGAGTTTTTTCCCCCTTCAATTTACAAACACTTTTACAAGAGCTATAAAATATGATACCTCAGATCTCAATGAGGAAAATCTTACTTTACAATTAGTGTAACACATATGATATCTTAGGATTTAACGAGGAAATTTAATACATGACAGACGAATGACTATAGTGATGTTTTTATTGAGAATACTCTACTTGTAATATCTTTGATTTATCACCGAATATATATATAAATAAATATATGTATGTATGTATGTATGTATGTATGTATGTATGTATGTGTGTGTATATATATACAGGGTGATTCTTTATGTAGTTTACAACTTCAATAATTTATTATTATTTATTGGAACCACATACAGACTTGGTTTATATGTCATTAAGCATAAAAACACTTCAAGTTTCTTATTAGAAATCTGTTATGGTTCAATGTGTGCACCGTTGGTCATCCTGGACACATCCCAACGAAAGTCAATTTCCTGCCAAACATTAACCAGCATTTCAGGGGTAACATTAGAGATGGCTGTTGTGATGCGATCTTGAAGTTCATGAAGATTATGAGGTAGGGGAGGGGTGTACACCCTATCTTTCACAAACCCCCACAAGAAAAAGTCGAGTGGAGTGTAATCTGGAGACCGTGGCGGCCAGGCAATTGGTCCACCACGACCTATCCACTTGTCCGGGAAACTGTCTGGTAGTGCGGCGGGGCGCCATCTTGTTGCCACCATATGCTTCCATCATGGTCATCTTCTGTGCGAAACTTTCGCTGTACACTCGTTCCTGACTTGGTTTCTTCGAACCAGAACACGCACTTAGCTCTTTCCGCACCAGTGAAAGTCGCCATTTTCAACGATAGACCGGTGGCGGAGCATGTGATCAACTCCGCAACTATACACTACGTGAGTCAAAACTTGAAGTGTTAATGCATAATGAAGAAAAATGCAGTGTGTGAGAAACAGAGAAACTATGTAAAGACTTGTTGCGTGCGAACTTAAGAGGTTCAATGTGCATAAAAACTAATACAGTATTACAACTGGGGTTTCGGTTTAAAGGAATTCCTACATCGAAATTCGAACCAAGTCTGTATGTGGTTCCAATAAATAATTATAATATATTGAAGTTGTAAACTACATAAAGAATCACCCTGTATGTATATACAGGGTGACTGGTAATTAGATGTATTCCCTGAAAGGGGTTAAAGTAGAGACAATTTGCAATATATTTGACCATATGATACCCCGTCCGAAAATTAGTAGTTTTTGAGATAATCGAATTTCAATTGTTTCTTTAAAAAATGACAATTTTCCACATAAAAAGATGAATTGAGAAGAAACTGCTCATTGTATGGAACTTATTTCAGCGTTTTCTGATAGCTAACAAATAAGTGGTTCGTTGAAGAAAAAAAGTTTTCCCAAATAACGATCACATGTAAGTACCGGGTGTGTCTAAACTTACAAGTGATGATAAAAAATTGCACTCTTAGTTTACTTGGCAACGTATTAATAACAAAATTGGTATGACACGAAGCGTACAAATTACTTAAATTACTTCCTTGTGTCATCAGCTATCCAACAAGGTACAAATGTTGCTAACATTCACATTTGTGTACAAGAAATAATACTTCATTCATCTTCATGTGAATAGAATCAATGAACAATACAATTAAAGAACATTACACGTCTTGCTCAAAGTGGACACCTCCGTTACGAATGCAGGCACGCAGGTTTTTACGGACATTTGGTCTCTTAACTTCTGATGTGATGGTGTCCTTGATGTGTTGACCAGCTGTTAAGATCCTCTCCCTGAGCTCTTCTTGCGAGTTTACCGGTGTCTTGTCATGTGGCTCCAAATGCAAAAGTCGCAAGGCGTCAAATCGGGGGATCGAGCCGGTCAGGAAATCGGGCCGCCACGACTAATCCATTTCTTTGGGTAATTTTCATCCAGCCACTGTCGTACGCCCAGACAGAAGTATGGATAGGCGTAATCAACAATAATTTGATCGAGCCATTTTTCCTGCCCCAAATCTTAAATGGCATCGCTTATGAACATTTTTTGAGGAACGGGATGGCTATGTTGTTGGAGGATGTAGCTCTAGCTACAAGACGTGACATGATTTATCAGCATGATGACTGCCCAGCTCGATCCCCCGTTGCCAAGTAAACTAAGAGTGCAATTTTTTATCATCACTTGTAAGTTTAGACACACCCGGTACTTACATGTGATCGTTATTTGGGAAAACTTTTTTTCTTCAACGAACCACTTATTTGTTAGCTATCAGAAAACGCTGAAATATGTTCCATACAATGAGCAGTTTCTTCTCAATTCATCTTTTTATGTGGAAAATTGTCATTTTTTAAAGAAACAATTGAAATTCGATTATCTCGAAAACTACTAATTTTCGGACGGGGTATCATATGGTCAAATATATTGCAAATTGTCTCTACTTTAACCCCTTTCAGGGAATACATCTAATTACCAGTCACCCTGTATATATTAATATTAATATTCTGATGTAATTCTTGAATATTCTAATAATTGCAATTGTCAATTATCGGTATCGGTTCAAGGTGGTATCGGCTCAGCTCCAATATATATAGTTTTGTGTGTGTGTGTGTGTGTGTGTGTAAAAGTAGATAAATAGAAGGGGGCTTTGGTAATGTTTTGCGGGGGGGGGGGGCAAGATTTATAGATCAGGCACTGTATGTATGTATGTACGAAGTGTATCAAAAAAGTTTCCAAATTGATTTTCTTATTCATTTCAGGTCACGTCGATAAAAAAGAGCTGGGTAGGATACTGACCTGTGGACTACCCTCTGCCTGCGCACAAACTTTTACGCACATGCGTGGAGCAGTCTGGCTGTAGCATTTGTTAGAAGCGGACTGTGCATCTGAGCTCCGTCGGAATCATAAGTTCGAAAGTGGAACAACTTGTTAATGTCACAAAACTTGAGAAATTCGCCACGGAAACTTACATAGTTGAAAGAAATTTGTGGGGATGAGTGTTTATTTCGCACACGAGTTTAAGAAGTATAAAGAGGGTAGAGAAGGCGTCGGGCCGCCGTTGCTCTTCGAAAACTTAAGTCAGTATCGAGAAGGTCGCTAAAATTGGTCGTTGATTGGGTGCCTGAAGGTCAGAGTGTCAAGCAGGTGTATTTTAAGAATCTTTTGTGGACCCTTCGTGAACGGGTGAGAACAAGGAGATCAGACATGTGAAAGAATGGCTCATGGATTCTTCATCAGGACAACATGGCAATTCACAACGCTCTATCTGTGAGGAAGTTTTTGGTAAAACACAACATTCCAGTGTTGGAATATCCACCGTACTCACCGGACCTAGCCACGTGCGACTTTTTCTCTTCACAAAAGTCAAGTCCGCACTTAAACGAACCCGGTTCGAGTCTGTGGATGCGGTGAAAATCAAAGCGACGCAACTCTTGAACAGCATATCAGAAAATGACCTGCAACACTGCTTCTAACAGTGGAAGATCCGCGAGGAGGGGAGTAGGGATCGGGGAGGGGGCTACATTGAAGGGTACAACATTTCGATTGCCTGATTCTTTTCAATAAAAGAGTTACAGCAATAGTCCGGAAACTTTATTGCCACACCTCGTATGTATATATGTATGTATGTATATATATATTGAGGCAGAACTTATTGATCTGTAGTGCTTGCTGGTTCGTTCTCTGTCCCGTTCCTCACAATAGACCGCGTGTGCCTATTCCTTCGTTCATCTTTTTCCTCTCCTCTTTCCTTATCCATCTGCTCTTCGGGGATTGATCCATGCCATTTCATTATTTGTATTGTAGCCAGGCATGGGTCACCAATCTGAGCTTAATAAGCGAAGACGCAGAGGCCTGAATGGGGCTGCCCTCCCCCGGTTTTGATTACCAGCCCCTCGGGGCAGGGTTGCCAATGGATAGATTGGCGCTTTCATTGACGTCACACCCTCGACCCGCAAGATCTTCTCCTGGCACGATATTAACATTGAGCATTCGCATCTCTTGCCCTCCACCCCCAGAGATTCAATGTGGTTATGTTACAGGGTTGCCAGGGTATGTTGTGAAAAAATTACAGCCCGATTGAAGCGCCAAAAATATTAAGGTTTTATCACAATGTGTGTTTCTTATGGAGATGGTACTGAGACGAGACAAGTCTCGGTCTCGAAATTCCACGAGAACGAGATTAGGCCAAGGCTTAGTGTCCGGGATTCTCGGTCTCGTTACAACTTTTGGTATTTTCTTTGAAAAACTTATCTGAACCAATTTTACTTTAGAATACAGATATGACTTGACTTTTATGGAAGTACCAAGACTATATCTACCTTATTATTTACAGAAAAAAATAAATATATTGTTTAAAATTAGAAGGTCAATTCATTAATGGCAACTATGAAGTTGTGTTGCTGGATTGCATACATGTTCAGGATAAAATTACGCTTTTTGAAGGTCCGTAGAGTCGAAACGAAGCGTCAAAAAAGACAAATCATTTTAAAGAAAAGTTGCTTGCCTTAGTTATTTTTATACACTGTAAACGTTTGTGCAATGACGCTTTTTATATGTTGTTTATCCTATATATTTCGAGATTCTAGTCGAGGCCGAGTTTAAGGCCTCTACGAAAGCGCAGTAGTAGCGTCGTCGCCTTGTAATCAAAGGCTTCCTGGTTCCTGGAGCCACACGTGGTTTGGATGCTGCTTTAAACTGTGGGTTCAGTCCCGATTAGCCTTCCTGCGCATAAAGTGGACTTAAAAACAAACTCAAACTCGACACCTAGTTCGAGACGAACGTTAGTGTACGTACAGTCGTGGAAATAAGTACTCCCCTCATAAGGCTACTGGTATTAAGGCTCTATGGGATAAGGCTTTCTTTCGATGATGCGACGCTAAGGGTCCCAGGTTCGAATCCCGCTCGGGCTTGGTTGTTTGTGAATGTCCATTCATCAATTTCATCATTTCATCACTCATCCCCATCTTCGCAAATTAGCCAAGAGGCACAAAACGCGAAGTAAAATAAACTAAATCAATCAATCAATCAATTTCCATGGCTGTACATCCAGATGGCATTTACAGGTCAAGACGAGACCGAGAACACGACAGACATTTACAACTCGGGACGGGACCGAGACATTGTCAAGTCTCGTCTTCCCGATGGCGCAGTGGTATCGTCGTCGCCTTGTAAGCAAGAGGCCCCAGGTTCGATACCCGGTGGCGACACAAGTGGTTCGGATACCACTTTAAACTG
This sequence comes from Lepisma saccharinum, assembly GCF_977018435.1. Taxonomy (NCBI): domain Eukaryota; kingdom Metazoa; phylum Arthropoda; class Insecta; order Zygentoma; family Lepismatidae; genus Lepisma; species Lepisma saccharinum. The sequence continues at coordinate 32,287,112 of NC_139231.1, forward strand.
TAGGTCCAGTCCCGATTAGCCTTACTGTGCATCAAGTGGACTTCAAACACCAAATCAACCAACCAACCAATCAAGTCTCGTCTTGACACCATCCATAATTTCTCAAAGATATATTTATTTCAACAAATAACGACGCAATTAAAATAATACATACACGATTTTTGTTCTTGCGACAATTGCTATGTGAAGAGTTTCAAGTTATATTTGATTTACTTTGCTTAACGCCATATTTCTTCCACTTCTGGCTAATCGCGACAAGGGGAATGAATGGTGATAAGATGAAAGGGATAATCACAAGCACATGGCAATACACAAAAAAATCTCCACAGAGGATATACTGGCTGTGGGTGCAGGCGCCAGAGCATCGTTGGCCTGTGACGAGGATGTCTCTTGGATGTATTCAGGTCTTACCCCAGAAAATGCAGCTGCCTGTATCGAGGGCGACGCTAGGTACTTCAGCCGCTACAGTAGGCCGAGTCAACATATCGTATTTGTGAAAGAGACCTCGTGTACACTGCAGAGCGAGCGGCGGCACTGTAGCGTTGAAGAGGGGCCGGAAAGGAATGAGTGAGAGAGGCAGGAGGCTTCGTCGGTCACGTTCGTGCAGTGGGAAACGTCTCGTCAACTGGGATGGTTTCGTGAAAAGAATGGAGCGTTCTTACTCTCAGCGAAAGTTCTACTCTGCATACTGGCCTTGAGGTTCAGTGAGTAGGAAGATAGCTCATAACGCACGGAGCGGTCCCTGGCCACCATACGTGCACACGAGACGCTCAAGCCTGCGCTGCACCAGATAAATACCAAATTACAAACATACATTCCAAATAATTAATATTAAACCTGTTAACACCATGTTATTCAATGAATACGATCGTGGGTAGTTTTTAATGGGTATAACCCCTTCCATTGTGTCTCAAACTTGGTCAAGAACCTTCAGTGGCTGAAAATATTTTGAAAGTTACATTACACGTACGCACACACACAAAAGTAGTTGTTTTTTTTTAAAAAAAAAAAGCCTAACTCTGATATAGTTAAACATAAAAGCAATAATGTTATGGTTAATATAATTAATGTAGACCTATACCAAGGTAATATTTATATCGAAATTATATGGCGAGAAAAATGTATTGATTACAATTTGAATATATAAGTTTGAAAAATGACAAGAGATGTCTCCCAGAATAATTAATGAATAAAATAAGATTTCAATTCTTAACGTTTAATTTTCTTGTCGTTTGTATGATTCTAGAAAGAAAAAATAATTTGAAAGTATACACAATAGTTTTGTCTTATTGAATTACATGGATATATATATGAAATGTATTTCAACTATACCAGAGTCTGGTATTTATCATATTGTTTTATTGCAATAAAGTTTTAGATCGAAATCTTCATAAGGAATCAAATGAAAACTTGTACATGGTGAAGATCCGGACAAAGGAATATACTTGTAGTGAAGTATAAATTAAGTAAACAAAGTAGCCGGGAGTCATGTGATTATCAATTTCCCCATAATCTGAATTCAGACGCAATTTTCTAAGCATCTGGCAACACTGAACCTACAACCTTGTTTCCTGTGAGCTCTCTCATTACATTCACCCTACACCGTCATCCTTTTTTCTCTCCTTTTCTCTCTCTCTGCTTTTATTTTCTTTCATTCTTTCTCCTGACTTTCCACAGTGACGCTTCTGAAGCAAGAGGCCCCTTTGTCGAACTGGCTGATTAAAAAGGTATATTGCTTCTGCCGACCCACTGTACGTTGTAATTTGAATAATACTTGGCTTCCGATTCATCGCTGGCAGAGGGTGGATGGGGGTAGAAGAGGCTGGCTTGCGGTCGGATTGGGGTTGAGAGCGGTGAATCTGATTCAGTTCAATGGGACATGGGGTGGGGGTGGTTTTTCCAGAGATGCTACCCCTGATTCTGGAAGAAGAGCGTTCTTCATTTGTCTGTAGTCCATATCTTCCATTACACACTTTTCTAGTTCCTCTGAATAAATGAAAACTGATCCTTATCAGCAGGAATTCTCGGTTGGTTATTTTACGTCGCTCTTCCTATCTCTAAGGTAATCGCGACGATGAGAATGAACTGATGAATTTGGTTATTGGACGATGATGCAGTGATACATCCGTGGTTCGAACCTGGGATCTCTGTCTTCGCAGCGAGTTACGTTGACCACTCCGCCACGGAACCTGATTCATATGAAAGTGAGAAATGCATTTATTTCAAAGAAAATATATGCATTACAAACCAACGGTTATGCCATTACCAGTGCGTTAAGAGATCGGTTTGTTCATTGAACTCTCCAGCCTAACTATTGCCTATTTTTGAGGGAGCAGGAAAAGGTTTATTATCCATTTTGCCTTGACACATTTCACCCAACAGGTTAATAGATTTAGATTTATTTCCTTTTTGTGCGAGCCATAGGCTGTACGCACTACATAGTTTTGATTTTTCTACAATATTTTGTTGCATTTAGTTTTCTTTTAAGCTGTCTCTTACTTTGTCCCCTATATACACATTCTTCCCCTCCCTCAACAGTTCTTCCTTTCTTCCTCGCCCCACTTCTCTTTTCCTGTACTCTCACCAAAAATCGCAAACATTTTGCTTTACACACACTTACACTATAAAGTCTGGAGCATGATCACTCATTTCGCTGCCTTCTCTAATAGCTTTCCCCCGCAGTTCTCTTACCTCTCCCAGGTATTTCCCCACTTGCTGCCCCGTTTCCTTTATCTTTATTCTGTCGCCTACCACTTCCATCACCTCCCTCCCTGTTAAGGTTTTCATCCATTTGTCCCTTAGGTCACGTGTAGAAGGGCAGTTCAGTAGGATATGCTTATCCGTCTCCTCCCCCTCGCACAAAGGACATATCGTGTCCCCTGCTTCGTTTCTCTTTCTTAGATGTTTCCATCGGGGCTTGCCCCGAGTTGATATTTTCCTGGAGATGAGGCCTTGCTCGAAAGAAAAGGTTTATTATCCAAATATATGCATTACCCTCTCTGTAAGGGGTGATCCTTCCACGTAGGACAGACACCCAATTGTCAACCTCACTTCCACGTAGTACACCCTGGACTGCATTTTGGAGACTAACGAGGCTCTGGCGTCTGTGTTTTGTCCTTATGTGTTCTGAGTGTCCCTTTACAGCCTCAGCTTTTAACCGAAGTCAGAACGTTTTAAGTTCTAATATTTTAGTAAACGACCCCGTAAAACGACAATTCAATTTCAAATTCATATTCATATTCATTACCCCCATCTCTCTCTCTTAGGAGAGCCAAATGCACATAATTATTATCAACCGCTGCTATAACAGAACATTAAAAGTAAAATCTATACTTTCTAATTGCATTTTGTGGCTCTTGTTTTCCAACAAATTTAGATATACCACAGATAATTATTTAAATTAACACTTTTTTGAAGCTTTTTAATATGCACACATGCATCAGATGAATGTCCTCTGAATAAATTAAAATTGATCCTTATCAGCAGGAATTCTCTCTTGGTTAATTTACGTCGCTCTTCCTATCTCTAAGGTAATCGTGCTTCAAGTCTATAGCTCAGGCTAAATGCTTCACCGAGAAAGATGCAAGAAGATGCAATAAAAACGCGTCACTTAATACATTGAAGTATAGCACGACATAGTTCAATGGGAAAGAGATATTGACTGGCTTGCATCATATAATAAGCTTTGGTGTGTTACCTTTACAAATAGGTGGCCGCGGTGGCTCAGTCGGTAACGCGTCTGACTACCATGCTAAAGGTCCCGGGTTCGATCCCCGGCCGGTTCAAATCCGGGAACTTTTCTAACGATGGAATAACATCGCATAATAGCGTCGAATAACATGGGTACCTGGGGGAAACCCTGGGGGGTAAAGGCGGTCAGGGGCGTGATGCTGATCACATCACTCTCACTCACGACCGGATCAAGAAAGTGTGGGGCGTTACCCCCACACCCCCTATAAGCCTTCATGGCGTGGTGCTATGCACAGGGGAACACTTTACTTTTTTTTTACCTTTACAAATGATATGCTCAAACTGTAAACCTTATTCTTGGCAAATTATATATATAAAAGAAAACTTTAGTGAATGAATTTGAAATAAATTTTATGCATGAGTTTTTTGTGTGTAATTTATTAACTTCCGAAAACACTTCATCTTGGATGCAATGCGAGATTGATGAATTGAGCAGCTTTGCAATGATGTAGCTTGAAAAATGCCCTGATTATGCTATTTTTCAATGCATATGTGGTTGCATGCATGGAGGATAAAATGCATTTCTTTCGAGTGTTTGTAGTGTCGAAACGAGGCGTGAAACAAAAAGTTATTAAAAAGTGTTATTTGTCGTGAAACCTCTATACGTTGTGGAAGTTTGTGCGGTAACAGGTAACACATAGTGTATGCTTTTTATACATACTATATTCATATTTCCTGACGACCTAGAGACCGTGAGGAAAACGAGACGGGTGTGTCTCGTTGCAGTCTCACCTTGTGATCAAGGGATCCCGGCTTCGATACCCGATGAAGGCACTGTGATTCTGGTCACACGTTAAATCGTAGGTCCAGTCCCGATTAGTCTTTCTGTGCATAAAGTGGACTGAATAATTCAAATTCGTTGCAGTTTCTAGCGACGCCGGAGCGCTGTGGTAACGTCGTTGCTTTGTAATTAAGGGTCCCAGGTTCGATCTCCGGTGGAGACACATTGCACAGTGTTTCCAGTCCAACTTTAAACTGTAGGTCCGGTTCAGATTGGCCTATGTGTGCATAAAAGCGGACCTATAACAAACTTTTGTCACTGTATATATTTTGACCAGTGTCGGCAATCAGGGGAGACCGAGGGGGCAACTGCCCCCTACTTTTTGCCACTTTTGTCCCTGCACTATGCTAAATCTTGTCTAGAAAGGGAAATAAACTATCCTTGCCCCCCGGTTTTGGAACCCAATCGCCGCCACTGATTTTGACATAACCTTTCGTGAACTTGTATGACTTGATACATCTTATCCTATGATATCTGTAAGTAAGCAAATTGGGAAACCACAGAACTATATTATGTGATGTAAGCAAGAGCTCCAAAAGACACACACTTCACAGATGTATACGAGTCCCGGTCGATGTACAAACAAAAATATTTCCCTATTCGTTCCACGTCTTTCCACGCTTGATATTGAATGAAAAGATGGGGGGAGCCCCCTTTATTAAATTGTGACCCGCGCAGGACTTACAAGGGTGGAGAAGTCACATCCCCCATTCACAGAGTCCGCATCCATTATTAGATAGATTTATTCAATTGGCACTCCGCCTAGCCGCGACATTGTCTGCTGTAGTGGTGGGTCACTGTTATGGAGGGCTCTTTGATGCTCTTGGGGTGGGAGGAGGGGGAGGGGGTGCACAGGATGGAACAGTTGTCGCGGATCTGTCAGAAAAGGCAGGAACAATGATGCTGGAAATGCATAATCAGGAACGGGTGTTCTGTGAATTTCCACTCAAGTGAGGAATACATGTTTCAGTCTCGGTCACTGGCGTAGTCAAGGTGCGCTCCGTGGGCCCAGGCCCCTTACAGGTCTCTACGCACAGAAGACGATGTGCATCAGATGAAGGTTGTATTGTTGGTGCATGAACTGACACACTTAAACGTTTAGTTTTGGTTTCTTTGAAATAATCTTGGTTCATATTCTAAACCGATACATTTCTGTACACCCTGCTGGATACACCCCTGTTCTGTGTGTACAAAGGCGTACGATACGAAATTTGCGGGCGGTTTCATCACATTTCCTGACATATGAAAACCAAAAAACTGAACAGAGGTTGCCATTTTTTTAAAATTCGGAAACCCAAAACCTATTGGAACTTTTCTGTAAACTTTCACTGCAAAGCTGTGCAATTTGAGCTAATGATATCTTGCCTACTCACACCAATCCATATTACAACCCAAATATCCAAATAGTATTTGCAATCATTTCTCCTCTCTCCATCTCAGGACCCAGACATTATTACCACGACGCCAGGGGTCCTGGGATCGAATCCCGATGTGTGTTCTTTGTGAATGTCTCTTCATCAATATCATCGCTCATCCTCATCTTCGCGATTAGCCTAAAGTGGCAGAAAAACGAAGTAAAATTAACCAAATCAATCAATCAATCAGACATTATTATTTCATCATTTTCTAGTTTCAGCACCCTTGTGTTCATTTACAACACTACATCACCATAATCAATAGCGAACGGATTTTAAGATGCAGCACGTTTCCTAAAATGTAGCTGTTTACACACCGATCGTTTGAGATATGTATTTTAGGACATGAAACCAAGTAAAAATGAACACACTTTGTTGCACCTTTTTATGCACTTTTTACCCTCTCTTCAGCACCTTTACCCTTGCATTTCCTTCATGTTTTGTTAAAAAATTGGACAGAAAAATAAATGATTTTCACTCTTCTTGAGCAGTTACATAAAATCTTATAGTTTCATTTTGTAGAGCATAACGAGAGCTGTAAAATGGTATAATATAATCATTGCAGCCCCAATAGTTCCAAAGATAATGTAGCAAAACCCGCGAGAGAAAACACAAACTTCAACAAAACCTATTCAACAGAACCACAGTTCTCTATGAGGTCCGCGCGAATTATATACAGAAGGCGCAGAAAAAGAGAGCATTGAATAAAGGCATTTTATCAGCACATTCTTTTGCCTTTTTGAAAACATTTTCAGAACATTTTCACCCCTTTTTCCCCACCATAACACCTTAAAATCCTTTCCCTAGTAATCAACAACGAGCAAGAAGTAAGGGACGGCATTGTAACAATTTGTAAGTCACAGTAAGATACTGTAAGGCGATACTCATTTGCAAATTACACTGAGCAAGACAACAGAGGTCGTCGTATTTCTCATTGTTAATATTTCATTCTACGGGACGTGTCGACAAGAATGAGAGGTTGATTGGCGGAAGCGGAAATGAGAAGGAAACCACAGGGCACGATATCATTTCTGTCACGACCCGGCATTGTGGTGAGTTGTGCTAGGAACTAAATTATTTTTTTCGGTGGATCACACAATGACAGCAAATTTACCTCATTTGAGATTCAGATGACACGGGCGCCTCTCTAGACTAATTGCCCTTGTCCGTACCACGAGCTTGTTGTGTGTTAATACTGGGTAACGTTACGTGAGGATGAATATTGTAACGCGTTACTCGTTCGTTACTTTTTTTTTGGCATTAAGAACTACTTTCAATGGCGGAGTTGTTTTTGAAACTGCATGAGCAAGCTTGTTTCTAGAAACATATTTGAATGACCTAAAACATTATGTTTAGCTCATACAAAAATGCATCAAGGAGTGCTTTTTTCATGTTTTGTTTCATGTGACGCACTAAAAATGCATGCATTGAGTAGATCAGACAGAATCATTCCAGAGAAACCAAAATTGCACATTTAACTGCGTGACTTGATATGCTAAAAGTGTTTGTCGCTTGAAGCTTGATTTGTTACATTTGGAGTAGTCTGTGTGTCAGTTAATTCAGTATCACTTTTATTTCCTTTGGAGCCGACCTTCGTAGCGGAGTGTTCATAATATTATCATCACTCATTGTCATCGTCGCGATTATCCAGAAGTGGCAGAAAAAAGCTACGCTAAATAACAGAAATCTAATCAAATTTCCTTTCGTGTCTCATTCTATTTTATATCAGTCTCTGTTAGTGCCGGGTCTCCCCGATGTCGCTGCCGCTTTGCAATCAAGGGGCCCCGGGTTCGATTCCTGCCGGAAACACATTGCCGATCCAAGTTGACTTAAAACATTGACTTATAATGATACTTTTCGTTAATCAGAAGGTCACTCACGTATCAACATTCATACTCAGGTCAGGGTTCGAACCTGTACTTTGTTCCGGGACTCTGTGGAGCAAGGCGAAGCATAACCGTAAGGAAGGGGAGAAAGCGAGTAGGCGGAGCGAAGCAGTACACGCTGCTGCTAATAGCTGGTAGCTGCAGTCGCATTTTTCTCTTTATGCACCAGGGTTGTTAAAGATCCTGGAACCAATACATTATAATGGGTTCTATTGGGCTCCGTAACATGAACGGAACCTTTTCTCGTTCTATTTAAATTCTATGAAAGTTGCTTAGAGTTGACGAGCTGTATCTTTGCGGGTGGCCGTGGCTACTCCGCGCAGAGTGTGAGAGAGATTAGTTTATGTAGTTGCCACCTACTCGCACTTTGGGTGGTCGACAGGAAGGACAGAACGCAAGGATAATGACGCGCAGCCGGTAGCTCCTCCCCCTTGCTACTGAGCAGCTGGGCTTGGGCAGGGTTCACCCGCAAAGATACAGCTCGTCAACTCTAGCTATTGTTTAATTGAAAATACGTTCCTCGACGGTATTTAAATTGACCCTGAAAAAAGGTCCCTGAACCATATTTTAATTGATCCGGAAAAAAGGTTCCTGGACCGTATTAAAATTCAACCGGAAAAAGAATTGAAACACTTTACAGATAAAAAGATTCTTTACGTCCAAGACCCATTTACGCTTTCCGATTTTATTTCCTGGACCTTAATTGAATTTATTTAAAATTCTTGGACATTTAACAACCCTGTTATGCACTCACTTCCGCTCTCACACGTTTATTGGTCGAGCCCTCTCGAGTCACTACTCGAGCAGAGTCTTGTTTTCGTTCGCTGGCTCCAAAGATTCCAGGGATAGCGTATGGGCTGCCTAGTTTGTGAACCGACCTCTCAACACACTCGGCCACTCAGGTGCTGTCTGTGGTGAATGGTACCTTCCTCTGTCTTTATATAGCTAGCCCATTTTCGTCTAGTACGCAGAGCTGTTAAACGCCGAGGAATCCATAATTTCTATGGGTTCAAGTGGGTTCAGCTGCAGGACCGGAAACCTTTTCTGTCGCGAAATTTAAATTCGGTCCAAGTTGCGTTTTGCTTAATTAAAAAAAGGTTCCTGGACCGTATTTAAATTAATCTGCAAAATAGATTTCTGGACCGCATTTACGTTCATCTGGAAAAAGGTTCCTGGACCGTATATGAAGTGATCATAAAAAAGGTTCCTGGACCGCATTGAAATATTTTACAGAAAAAAAGATTCTTTTCTGTCCAGAACCCATTTACGCTTGTTGATTTTCTCTCCTGGACCGGAATTAAATTTATTTAATATTCCTGGACCTTTAACGACCCTTCACGTTCAGAAGACACAATGGGCTCTTATGGGCAATGCTTTTCTTATGGGAAATACGAGCGCGCTGTTGTCAAATTTCTGGATTTACAAATTTAGCTTAAGTAAAATCGGTACCTGCAGTTTTGCAGGAAATTTTGTAGAGAATACGATGGTGAACACAAAAAACTGGTAACTTGCTTACATAATTTTAGATAAATTAAAAACGCAAATTTTCTGTGAAAACACAATTTTTACATTGTTTTCATTCCTAACGTTGAAACATGCCGTAAAATTGAAGCATTCCTTATTAAAAAAATTGACACTGTTTTTTAATTGTCATAGGTGACGGTGGTACTCAGAATTTATCAATACTTTAAAGCATATTTGCATTAAAAAATATTCAAATAAAGTATGTGGAGATTTTTTATATTCGTGCAGTAGAAAATGTCGTCGCTGGCCATTTTTTGTTCTGTAATTCCAAGTAAAAACTTCCAGCGACAAAGTTGTGGAGAAAATAATGAAATTATTTTTTATAACCACTCAAAGGTTCCCAGAAATATTACTTCCATGCATTTGGAGTTTCTTTTTTAACCCGAACCGCGCGCGAAGTAAGGAGACGTTGTCTGGCCATCTTGAGCTGACTCACCGCAGCATTCCGGCTAATCACCACCAAGTTTTCGAGTTGATATTTTATTTCCATTCAGTAAAAATATGAACTTCATGCAGTTTGTTATAATAGAATTGATATTACTTAAATTTAATAATTGACAATTATTTCCAATGCTGCTGTTGTGAGCAACATTATTGCTGTCGCAAATACGTACACGTTGTTTTTGTTTACATTACTGTCGACATTAATACTGAAATGAAGATCACCTTTCAGTTTCCAACGTACACATAAATTCATAGACACCATATTAACCTTTGAAAGGCTTTCGAACACGTGACAAAATATGGGGCTTCAAGATAGAAATATGACATGCCTTGCTTGAGTCATTCACGTCTTATCAGTTCACGTGGGCCATAACTCATTTGTTTGTTTGGGTTGCAATTTGAATCTAACCCATGTGCCAGGTTCCCCTTACTTGAGTGAGAGATCTGCTTTGGTCTGTTTAGACTTTTTCCCTCTCTCGAAAAAGTGTTTTCAGTTGTGTAAACTCTCAGTGATTTTTACTTTTTTAAGTGATTTCTGAAGTGTCATATTCGTACATTACACTCGCGTGTGTAGTGATCGCAATGGATCATAGTAAAAAGGGTAACTGTAACGTTCACAGTATAATATTAATATTAATAATTACATATAATTATCATTATATATACAAAATATGTAACACCTTCATTGTGAAGGAAGGTCATCATTTCCCGGCGACATGAGCTAGCGCTGTATTGGCAACACTGTGCGGTTTCTCCATAAGCGCCGTTGTGTCTTCTGAACGTGAAAACGACTTTAGTATGATGCTTACGGAGTCGACAACGCGATCCTAATTTAAAAGACCCCGTCGAGCGCAATCGCGAATAGACGGTGCCGCTTGTTTAAATGTCTGCGCAGCATGCCTTCTCAGCACGGAAGTTTGGCGTCTGTTTTTCGCGTGCCGAGCAATGCTTGGCGATATCCTTTGCCCTCCGGGTAGGCAGGAGAGATAATATCCAGCTTAGCTCCAGCGATTCTGGGACAATTAACTACGCAACCAGAGATAAAAGCGACCGTTCCTAGCACGCGTTCCCTTGTTCCATCTGATCTCTTGTTCGTGGCTGGAGGACCTGCTTTTTCAATTTGTGGACTGATCGTGCTCTAGCCTCCCCAACCCCCGCATGCCTTCCAAAACTGTACAGGGTCTCCGCCAAGTTATCTTCGGTGTAATTCTGGCATAGCTGGTATTAGCTTTATTAAGGTGATGATTTTTGCTTTGTTGACTTCCTTGTTCCTTTGTGGTAAAACTTAAGCTTTAATGCTTTTAATTTGTTTCATGTTTCGAGCCCGATGACGCATTTGTATAGTGCATACAAATGCCTATGTCCAAGTTTAGTTTACTCTCGCTTTCTTTCACTACTTTGGCTCTTAGCGCTCTCGCCTTTGGTGTCAGCGGTCCTAGGTTCGATCCGGTGGGAGCTCTAAAAATTTCCACCTTGATCTAGCGTCGTGAGGACAATTAGGGAGCTACCTGAAAAGAGGGTCTCACCGGTGTGAGACAATTGTGTCTAAACCCCGTACCAGCTAACTGTAGACCAGGGGAACGAGAACAAGTCTCTGCGCAAGTAGTGACACGAGACGGCTCCACCAATGAACAGTGAGAGAAACGGGATTGTGTAATGGGCGACGGGAGTTACCCGATTTCCAAAGCAGCGTTGCAAACTTTTGAAAGGATAATATCGAACGCACATAGCGAACGGACCGTATTCTTGTCTCCAGGTCCGTACGATTGGTTTAAGAATTTCTTAGGGAAATATTAGGGATAAAATTGAAAGAGCAAATTTTGACAAGCCGTGCATTTAGCATACGGATGAGGTCTGGACCGTACTGTTGGCAACGCTGCGCTTTCACCACTCGATTTTCCTCCTTTCTGCCGATATGCGTGGCCCTGCTCTACAGTTAGCTGGGACGGGTTGTAAGGTGTCATGCTTTGGGCTCCGGATACGGGACGCGCGCAGGTTCGAGTCTCCTGAGGGAAGCAAGCAAAACAAAAACAACTTCTCTCCTTAGATTTCGGCCTGTGTATGCGACCGGTGGCCACCCACCATTGTGAGGAAATTGGGGAGGTACGAACGAGTAGCGTAAGCCAGTCATGGAAATCTACAACAGACTGGGGGTTCGTCGTGCTGACCACACGTCACCCCGTAACTGGTTGGATTCTCTCCGACCTCGGCAATCAGTAGGTAGGCCATGGCCCTCACGGGCTGTTGCGCCACGGGTTATTATTTTACCGGAATATAAGAAGTACTGAGCTTCCGTCTCGAAAGCCAGAAAGCAGCGGCGACGGGACTCGATGCGCTGACCAATAAAAAGCTGGTCTGGCAGGCGTTCCTCCTTAAAGGGCTGTTTGCAATGGAGTTTAGTTTTAGTTTTTGGCTCTTGACACAACCAGTGTACGCAGGATTTTTATTATCGGCTGGGGGGGGGGGGGGAGGTTGGAATTGTGGAAGTGGATAGAAAATAGCAGAGTTTTAGAGGAGGGGCTATATACATAATAAAATATTTCGCACATTTGGTTTCACTCTATCAAAGGCAAGATTATAATCGGGTGTTATTTTAAGGGCGATTTGCATTTACAACTTTGCTTATTCCCGAGTTATTTACCGTTCTTGCTTGAAAATTGTGATTTTCTCAAAATTTCGGAGGGGGATTGTAACCCTGTTATGTCAGCTCCCCACCTAATCTCTTGTTTTTAAGTGCCTTTCATCAATTTCAGCTCCACCATTCCATCAGCATCGTCGCTATTAGTCGAAAGTAACAGAAAAGCAACTCCAAAAATAAGGCAAATACAATACAATAAAAAAAAATCAAGTCAATAAGTGTTCAAGTGACTAAAACAATTAATAACACATTCATACTCAATGCCTATTTAAATGCCTATTTCCATCATTATGCTGCCTATTTCCCTGTCCATTTTACAAGTTTTTAGTACCTATGAATCCCTCACTTTATTACAAAACAAAATGGAGGGCGGAGTGTAAGCCATTGTAGTCACAAGATTACCAGCATGGCGTTGTGTGTATTGCATAACTGTAAGGCAATAGCCAAACCTCCTATTGGAAAGTCGCTATTGACATTCAATGAACGCCTTAGAGTTATACAACACACATAAAGCATAGCAAGGAAGAGAGTATTGCAGGAGATAGGTGTCGTATTTTTATCGCCGGTGGCTGTGATGTTGGTAGAGGTGGTATTGAGACGAAACTAAACTTGGCAGAGTCACGTGTATTATCTAAGACAAAGCTCATCTGCAGAGTCTTACAAACTTATTATTATTATTACTATTTTTATTGATATTATTACTGCTATTACTGTTTTTATTTTTGTTGTGTGGTATTATTAGTATTATTACATTACTACTACTACTATTTATGTTTCTTAAAATTACATACATTTGTAATTTCCAGATTCTGTATATTTATTGTATATACAACTAGCTGATTGGCCGGCGTTGCCAGGGTATTTATTTATCCCAATCTTCTATTAAAGTTGTCCGTGGGAGAAACATGACGATCTTAAATCCACTCCGCAGTACTTAATAGACTGACCCCGTGATCGAGAAAGCAAGTCTCTCTATCTCTCTCTCTCTCTCTCTCTCTCTCTCTCTCTAATGTCATCGTGAATGTCGCCAATTAGCTTAGCGACTCCGAAAACTATTGATTCGACACTAATGTAGGTCATTTTTGACCTTTCATTTTTCACCTCTCTCACCCCCTATGCCGATAGCTGATGAACCTGGAGTTGAACGGCATTCGGAGTGTCACTATTCATCTTAGCGACCCCGAAAACTAGTAGTAGAGGAAAAGGTCTAAATATGGGCCCTCCTTTTTATGTTGTCATTTTCGGAGGAAAAAAATTAATATATCAAGCACCTGCCTTTAAAATGCATATCTATGAAATATATACTTAAATGTAATAGCACGCTAAAGTATAGAAGGTCTCCCTCTTTCTAAAAAAGCAATTTCCAAAAAATGGTAAAATGATGAATTTCAAAATTATGGTCTAAATATGGGCTACTAGTGGCAATATCACAAAAAGCAATTAAAATTTTAAAGAAACAGTCATTTATCGCTAAAACATTATAAAATTCATATTTATGAATAATCTGTTGTTTTGAACATCACGCGGAATGAGAAAAATCGAAATTAAGAAAAGCATCCAAATATTTGTTGAAAATGTGATCTCAATATTAGACATCATGTCATAGCCCATATTTAGACCATCACGCTATTTTTCTTCTTCAATTTATTTTCGCTCTCTGTGGTACATATTTCACAAACAAATCATGGAATTATAAAAGCCCACATTTGTTTTATGTACCGCTAATATCATAATGTATACAAAGCAGATGAGGATTCAGAAAACGCTGAGTTAAAACATACCTGCAAAAAGTTTTCGGAGGTCGCAATTCTATAACAGCGTCCAAGGCCGAAACTAACCACCACTTTCTCTTGCGAATTGGCGCCTCAACCTTTGTCCTTGACAGATAACCAGTTCCCATAGCCTCTGCCAGGCCGCAGCACCCGGGAGCGCTGATAACTCCAAAACCCATATTTAAACCTTCGCCCATATTTAGACCTTCTCCTCTATCGGTCGTTTTCGCTGATTATTTTTACGTGTCACTCCTTCCAACCCCCACCCCTAGGGGTGCCACGGGTGTCTTACCCCCACAGTATTTCTTCCAGATTGTAAGTCATATGTGTACCATGTTGGCTGAAATTGCTGCAGGCGTTTGAGAGTTATGCCGGAGCGAACATACACACATATATACACACATACATCCATTTTTATATAAGTAAGTAATAATATAGATTTGTATAACTGTATACTTAGCATTAATTCAGGTAGGACAAAAAGCTGTATTTTCTAGTTAGATAATCAGTGTAAATTAGATTGTAAGCTTAAATGTAACCCTATTTCTAATAATAATAATTATAATACTTGCTGTAGCTTACGGCCTGTAAGTCAGAGAAGACAATACTTTTTGTTATATAATACCTCTACAATTTCGCCACAAATTCTGAAGCTCGTGCCCAGATACGACAAATGTTTAAATGTAGGATGTGATTATGTAGAGAAGTGAAGGTAACTTCAGGTATATAACAGAATTGTTTTTTCCAATAAATATTGTGTTTCACATTTTGTATAACCAAACGGTCTTTATTTTCTGGATAACCCTCGTATTTCATGTAAGGTATGTGGAGTAGTAAAGGCTCGTACTCGAAATAAATTATATTCCCTTCTACGCCAATTGTGGTGGCTGCTAATTTGCAAACAAAAGTGTACGGTCGAGCTGTCATGTTTCAATCCTCGTGCCGCCTTGTAATCAAGGAGTCGCAGGTTCGGTACCCGGTGGCGACGGGTGGTTCGTGTATCACTTTAATCTGTAGGTCCAGTTCCGATTTGCCTATCTATACGTAAAGTGGACATGGAATGGTGGTGGAATAACCGCGAAACGTAGCACAGGAATAAAATGTGTGGGGAAGGCAGCCGCTTAGGGGTCTTCCTTCTAATAATTCAAAAAATAGTGGTAACGTTGCCGCCTTGTGAGCAAGGGGTCCCGGGTTCGATAGCAAGTAGAGGTACAATGCACAGTGGATCATATTCCACTTTAAAATGTAGGTTGAGTCTCCATTACCTATCTGTGCATAAAGTGGACTTATAAAATAACAATTTAACAATTCTATGTTTTTTTTCTAAAGCCTATCGTCTTTTACCTGTTCATGTAATAATAACGATCATAATTATTGTTAATTGACCTATTTTAATATTACTGTTAATAGACATTGATCTTATCAACCCATTAATTATAAACGTTATTCTTTGTTATTAAAACATGTGAGATGCAGGTAGATCAGTGGTTCTCAAACTGTGGTACGCGTACCTCCAGGGGTACATGAACGACTTGAATAGGGTACGCGATCAGTTCAGAAGAGAAATGTCGAACATTCCCACAGGACAACATTTTTCCTGCAGGTGTGTAGAGCAGACTTCATAGCTTGAACACTCAACAGGAAAATAATGTTGATTTTGTCACTGACACTCTTATCTTTGTTTCATGTGTTTCGGAATAAAATACTCGTTTGAAATCTAAATAGATTAAATAAAAGGTAAAGTGCTTTGCACCACGCCATGAAGGCGTATAGGGGATGTGGGGTTAGGGGCCCACACTTTCTTGATCTCAGCCAAGCTGGGAGTGATGTGATCAGCACCACGCCCCTGGCCGTCTTTACCCCTCAGAGTTTCCTCCAGGTACCCACTTTATATGACGCTGGGTGGGCGCCGGAGCCGCTATAACAGATTGGAAAAGTCCTGTTTCTCCCCCGCCCGGGATCGAACCCTGGTCTCTCGCATGGTAGTCAGACGCCCCAACGACTTTTTTTGTTTTGTTTTAATAACAGGAAAGCCCCTAAACGAGAGCTTCCCCCATCACACTTCATTTACTCATATCACTTCACTCAATCTCAATTTCAGGACTTTCAGGATAGACAATCACAAACATCCACGTCCGAGCCGGGATTCGAACCCGGGACCCCTGGCGTTATTGCGCGATATGCTAACCACTCCGCCACAGGAGTCGACTCGACTGAGCTACCGCTGCTGTATAAATAAATTTAATTTGGAGCCAAATCTCCACTTGAAAGTTTCAAGTGCACAGCCAGACATCAAGAAACTGTCTCAGGCTATGCAGGCACATCCTTCTCACTATGAAACCGAGGGTTTACAATATAGCACTCGAAAATTGTGCCGGACAGTTTGTTTACAAACTTACTTTTGTTTTTTACCTTTTTTCAACTGTCGAAAAAATACGTGAAAATTCCAAGTTTTATTAATGTACTTCTTGTGTTTCACATTTTCATTTTTGTAACTAATCATAAAGACTGTAAACGTAGGAACACCCTCCAAATATAATAAACAAAGGATTATAATGTTTATTTGTTTACCATCTTACTAATACATACACATGATCTATTACAGATACACCCCTCCAACATATGAAAACGCCTCACCAATCAGACAGCGAAATAAATTCTCAAAACCCACTATTCGGAGAAAACTAGATGTTTAGTTACGACTAAAGAGTACAATGAGAAAAAAAGTTTGAGTATCACTGAGGTAGACCGTTAAGTTTTAACGGTAGAATTATATACATTTTACGGTAACTTCTAACAGTGCACATTACAATATTATGGTTGGGTTATATAACATTGTATCTTCAGCCCGGCTGTCTGTGTTGGATAACTCGACGCCACATTCCAATGATTAGTTGCAGCAGTGGAAAACGTCACAGAGGAACCGGCGGATGCAGGTCTGCCAGAGGTCTTTCTCCATGAGTAATGACAGATAAGAGTGTATCACATATGCTACGTCATGTGGAGAGCATTTGGGTAGCGGTGATACCTGAGTATCTGTCATTGGTGTGATACTAGGCCGTTCCATTTTTGAAAGATGATACACAGCACTTTGTGTGCGTTATGAAGATTTGATAATTCTACTTGTGTGGGGTTTTAAAGCTCAATGAACGGGTTATTGCTTACAACAAACTGGATCTCTTTTACAAGGACAAACTTAAGGGGTGGGACCAGGGGGTCCGGACCCCCAACACCGAGAGACTTACAAAGTCGAAAATTGTATACTGTTGCATTAGTTCTATCTCAAGCTGATTTATTTCCACAGAATTTGCATGAAGGTTAGGAGTAAATTGTGATTATACAGGTTTGTGTTGACGATGCGTGGGAAATAGTGTTGCCCACGAGACGAGACTTTAGCCTGTCTCGTCTCGTGGAAATGCTGTGAAATGCTGTCTCGTCTCGAAAATATTCGTTTGTCTCGGGACACATGATCAATCTCGTCTCGTCTCGAATTTTTAAAAGCCTGTCCCGTCTCGTCCCGTGGGCAACACTAGTGGGAAAATTCAAGAACACCATTACTAATAATAATACACATAAAATTAATGCTCAGGGACTTTGCTTTTCCCCGCTGGACCTAAAAATGTTTTTGTTGTGCAATAAATAATCCATTTAAAATTGTTCTTGACATAAATTTCTTTGGTAGGACTTATGTCAACATTTTACCTATTCATGTAATAATTACTAATTGACCTATGATAACAGAAATATTAACATTATTATTATTAGTATTAGTATTATTATTATTACAAGTGAAACACTTGGTTCGGACCCCACCCCCCGAAATACAGTTCTAAATACGCTTTTCCTTACACATAGCCTAATAATGGTTTTGATAGTGTGATAGGAAACGTAATAGAGACTCGTTAGAATTGCGTGGTTTTGCCTTGTAATAAAATTCCTGCAGTGTGTGGTTAACAACGAAGGTTATTAAGTTTATAAATGAATTAAAAAAATAAAACTTTGGCTATTTGCATGGTTCACATTATACGCAGCCAATTCCCTTGCCAGAACTAAAATAAAAAAGCGTCTCTGAGGACTGAAATCTCCTTACTTAGGTTAAAAGCTGAGGCTGCAAATGGGTCCTCTGCACACGTAAGTATAAGGGTTGCCCAAATGAAAGTGAGACTCTTGGTTTTTTTTCTGTAATGATTTATTGGTTGGAATATATGAACATACAGGAAGTAAAATTGATCCATGGGTGACAGACATATCCCTCTACACACAGTCACCTTGTCTGTTCAAGCAAATGTCCGAGCGCGTCACCAGGGTATGGATACCCTGAGCAAAGAACGTCCGTGGTTGACTGCGGAACCAATCTTCAACGGCGTCACGGACCTCAGGATCGTTGGCGAACCGGCGGCCCTTCCGATATTATTTTTTTAGTGGCCCGAAGACGTGGTAGTCGCAGGACGAGATATCGGGGCTGTAGGTAGGATGGTCGAGGACTTCCCAGCAGAAACGCAGCAGCAGATCACGGCACACCTGTGGTATCCCAACCGACAATGTTTCTGCAACCTCTCGGGGGGTAATTCGGCAATTCCCCCCTTACAAAGTTCTCGACGGCTGCAATTGATTTCTCGGTGATGGCTAAGTGTGCTTGACCAGTTCTAGGCAAGTCCTCAGCCCGCACACGTCAGTCACCAAATTCACCACACCATCTGAACACTGTGCTGCGTAACAGACTCGCATTCCCATACACATTCTTCATACGATGAGAAGTTTCGGCTCTACTAACACTTTCTGCCTTCTTCATACATACAACGCCACCTACCAGAGCAAACACAAAGAAAGCTCTGCGTATTTAAGCTACGACGCTACGACAAAAGTCTTATAGTTAGAGATCGGTTAGTTCATTTGAACTCACCCAACAGGTCGCTAGGTGTCGGGGCTTGCCCCGAGTTGATAGCTTCCTGGAGATGAGGCCTGCTCGAAAAGGTTTATTATCCAAACGTCTTAGTTTCATTTGGGCAACCCTTATACAAGACACAGGACAACACACAGTCCTAAAGAGGATTATACTGAGTGTAGGTCCATAGGCCAGAGCCTCGTTGGCGTTCAACATTGCAGTTACAGGGGTGCACTGCGTGAAAGTGACCTTGACTTTTGGGTCCCTTCTCGTATTTTGTCATTTCATTTTGAATATATTTTCGGTGTCGTGTCGTTTGCACCGAGGCTGCTTATCGGGTCATTTCCGCCGTGACATATGTCAAGACCTTCCTCGGCTGGTTTTCCCACAATCCATCGCCGCCGCGCGCACGTGTGTTTGTGACCACATGGTGAATACTGCATAAAGTGTACTTAAAACATAAAATCAAACGTGTGTTTATGACGATGCACAGCAACATAAATGTGCCAGTCTATTACACTTAATTATAATACACTACGTGAAATCGTCAAAAGCATTATAAATACAGTGTAATTTTTTGCAAACATTATATACGTATATAAACACAATATTTCGATACACTTGCACAACAACAATACATACAAACGTTATTTGAATTCTTGTAGGTATGCAAATGCTCGAAGGCATTGCACGCGTTGTTTCTACCATTTCCATAATCTCAGCCATCTTGTCGTCTCTCTCAAGTCTCAGTTTTACATAAATTTACCAATCACCTTCCTTTTCAATCGAAGATAAACACAGCTGGAGCTGGGCAACGTCATAAACACATATGCTCCGGCGGTAATGACATTCCCGATTGTGGGAAAACCCACCAAGGAAGGTCTTGACATATGTTGCGGCGGAAATGAACCGATAAGAAGCCTCAGCGCAAATGATTCGGCGCAAGCGACACGGACTCTATATTTTCTTCTAACTAACTTGTAATCTGCTGTATAGCAGTACTTACTTTAAAAAAATGTTTTAGCTTCCATTACTTTCCACGTTTACTTCCAAATTATAGACCTATACTCTGACCGCTGTAAAAACGAAGTCGATGTAAGCAAAAGCACGTGATTACAAAGAAGTAGTTACTTGTATACTGGTTCATATTTAACTCATTTCGTCCATAGATGAACTGACTGTAGGTATACAAGTCATTAAATAAGCTTCCATAGTTTCACTACAGTAACTTGATTGGTGGGATGGTCCAATGCCAATGGTACTCTATGTTCAATCGCGCAATATTCCTGTGGAACACCTATCGTCAGAATTAAGTCACGTGTATTTGTTTATACTAACTTCGTTCTTATACTGGACAAAGAATAACTTGGTACAGATTTGATATTTTCATATAAATTTATTGGGATGTTCAGAAAAGTGGTTCGGAAAGAAGAAAGTTTGTCATTGATTTAAATTGAACTGGAAGGGCTTTCATTGAGAAGCTCGTTGACGTGTTTAATGGCACTTTTCTGTACTGTTCAGTTAACGCTGAAGGAAAAATCCATTAGAATTAAGGTATTCCTAATATTAATTGCATGTAGGTAATGGACAAAATATGTGCCAACGTATAGGCAGGTAGGCGTGATTTCTTATTGTAGGTCAGAAGGTTTATCCTGGTACACTATACTCTGTCTCGGGTATCTCTGGAGCAAGGCCGGCAGAGAAGTGGGGGAAATTGAGTGGGCAGAGCGAAGCAGTGCACGCTGCTGCGAAGGCTGTAAACTGCAGTCGCTCCCCCTCCACGCAATCCCGTTCCCTTTCACGTGTGCATTGGTGGAGTCTTCTTGCGTCATTACTTGCGCAGAGACTTGTTTTCGTTCGCTTGCTCCAGAGACATAGTATGGTCTGTCGTCTGCAGACTGTTGTTGCCTGTCGGTTTGAGATCAGTTAGTTCACGTGAACTCTCCAGCCTAACCATTACCAGTGCGTAGTTAGAGATCGGTTAGTTCATTGAACTCTCCAGCCATACTATTGCCTATTTTGAGGGGAGCAGGAAAAGGTTTTATAAGCTCTTGCCTTGACTCATCTCACCCAACAGATCGGTAGCTGCCGGGGTTTACCCCGGGTTGATGCCTTTCTGGAGATGAAGCCTGCTCGATATCAAAGGTTCTTAAATACTGTTGTTGCCAAATGTACGTTTGGTACAAACATACCGACTGGCTATGCTGTTATTCGAGTCCCTAGAGAATCGCATAGTAGCAGAATCCAAACCCGAAAGGGGAAGAAGGTAACAACATGAACGAAACAAGGCCGTGGCTTTCAGATCAGTATTTCACGTTTTTGCGTTCAGTTGTTTATCATCGCTCAATTTTTTGTGTTTGTGATTTGTGATGGGTGTTACAACTCCTAACAAACCCTCTGGAAGTGGAACAAAATCAATTTTCGCGTTCCACTTGCAGCCAACACACCTATCTTCTTAGTGGACACGTCCAGTTAGCGCATGCGCACTTGCGTTGATTTTTAGCTTCTAACGCCAACGGACTGTAAAGGAAACGACAAGATCTCTCTGGCAGTGAACAAAGCACGCGCTGTCTCCAGCTTTCCTGTCGGTGGATGAAATGCATCACGTCGACGTGTCTAAAGTTACGAGATCTTGAAATGCCGATGTCAACACTGAGATGAGACGTTCACGAAGTTTATTTATATTCAGTAAAGTTTCCCATTACTATCTCGTTGTCTCATGGTATTTTGTCGGATTAGTCACATTTTTTTTTATATATACCGAGAGTTTCACATTTATTTGGGGGTAGAGGCTCGTTTAATTTACACACTTTTCTTATCTGATGGGGAAGTTGTAAGAGGGTGGCCGCTTTGCCCCGCTTAACATAATATATTCCGACACCCACCCCTTTCGGAGCCTTTAGTTAATACACGCCCATACGTACACTGATAATATGACTAAAAGATAACATATAAGAAGACCACACTCTCGGTTAATACAGAACAGGTAGGTTAATAGTGAAAATAAAATAAAATAGGTTTGTCACAGCCATAGGCACACCTAAGAGAGGGTTATGGTGGTCAGAAACCTATTTAGACTTAATTTGCTTGAAAAAAATAATAGGTCTCTATAATTATTTTGCTCTATTTTCCTGCCCTAATGGCATTCAATGGCAATTGAACCTCTCTCTTGAACACACTTTCCGGGTGCGTCAACGACCACAGTAATTTGAACGAAGTTTTTTTCTTTATTTACAAAGATTTTTCTGTTGTTAATCTCGTTGTTTTTTCAAGACACTTCCCAAATTTTCTCTCTTTTTTTTTTTTTTTTCTGCTGATGCACTTGGGGCGAGAAGGGGGTTGCAGTCCTATCATCACCCCCTTCGGTACGTCGTTGATTTCCAGGTTACGAAATGCCAGAAAACATATAGAGAACGCCAAGAATCGTTTTTGGTTCGGAACAGTGTGACATCTTCGCTTCTGATTCTGACGCGATCAAGAATTTGAAGAACGTTCACTTCTGAACGGGCAATGAACTGTGCCCTTAAAGGTATTAATGGGGAGAATGAAAATGAAGTACCAGATTAAGCGCGAAAGGAAGTGAATTAACCCCGAAAGGGATCAACCGATAAAATTCCACTTGAGCGCTCAATCCAAGGAATTTGTACAGAATTTATCTGCCCAGGGAGTGTAAAGCCATTTGTAGTTGAATTCAGTGCCAAAATACCCATAAATTAGACCTTCGCGAAGTCGTTTTGAAAAATGTTGCGGATTTTTTTGGAATCCGATTTGCTGTGTTTCCAGATGCTTCACCCCCTCCCCAATCATCTTGAAACACCTTGCTCCAAGAGGGTGGAATCCAATCACGTCACGACTACCTCAGACAAGGGCAGGTGGTGGAAGGTGCCAAAACACTTGTCGATTTGTTACCAACAGCCTGGGGCGAGGAAAGAAGTCAGCTGGATATTTGGCAAGCCATAGATCCAAATTATTTCCAGGATAGTCGGGGAAGATATATTAACAGAATCACTAACAAGTAAATACAGATAGCGACTTGTTCCACATGCATTTAGCACATGCAACATCCTTATTCAGAGAACGTACAAACTGTGCTACGACGTCCAGTTTAATGTGGAGGGGAGGGAGTAATATTTTTAAATGCTCCTCAAGTGATTAATGTTTGATCTTCTACCCAGGAGACAGAGATCTTCCGAGTGACCATTCTTTCAGTTGCCAATGCTCACCCTTGGCAGGGCTGTCCTATTAGCACAGATTAAGACCTTTCGGGTACCCCATTTCATTACCCAGTAACAAGCTTAGTCATTACTAGACCTTGGATTTTGAGGTTCTAAAGAGTGTGGTTTTCGGTTCCTAAAGTAGGCTCTAAATAATACTGTGAAAATGGAATATCTACGTACGCACTATCTTGCATAACGTTATGTGTGTTGCCTAACCCTATGGCGATGGCAGAACTTTCCCTTGGAAATTTGCTATTAATTCCACTCCTCGACGTATAGTTAGGCAACAATCATTTTTCATGTTATGCGCAGCCAAACTCCGCAATATGTCTGTGAGGATCATCTTATATGCTGAAAATAATCCTTCAACAAAAGCATAGTCAGTGGTGCAAACTTCAATGCTGAAATGTTAGTTTGCAAGGGGTGAATGCCGCAAAGCACCGACGTGAAGCAAAAGTGAGCAAGACCACACAGATCAAACGTTTGCACTTTGGACTGTACAGGTAACAGTGGCACCAGACATTTCGCTTTGTTTACACCTTTGAAAAATCACCATGGACTTAGAGGACGGGAAATCGACAGATTTTTTCGTGACCAAACAAAGCAAATGCCTCTGTGTGACATAAAAATCCTGTAAAACCTTTAAAAATATATAAAAATCTTAAAAGGCTTGATTTAGGCGCATAAACCTAAAATAGGTTCTAACAAGCAAAATAGGTTTTTTAGGCACCTTAAAACTTCGTCAGTTGTTGCGTTTTTTTAACGAAACGCTGGCATAACTTATTTTGTCTTACATACCTGTAAAGGAAAAAATAGGTTAAGAACCTAAAATCCGAGGTCTAGTCATTACACAGAAGCTATTGATGTTATTTGTATTTCACACGATCTAACAGACGTTTAACGCTTTCCTATGTTTTTTTAGTATGAATAGAATAAATGGCATCAAAACACCCAATGATATTGCTGTTGTGAAGCAAGACACCTTTCAAGATTGATTTTAGCAAACAAAGAAAATATTCCATTCAGATGCACTGCAGTTCACACATAGACATTGTATCAGTCCTGGTATATCACTGAAATAAACCATCCATGTATATCCATGTATGCTCGCTGTATATACCGTGAAACAGTAGTTCCAGGTGCTAGCAGGTTTTTGGCTATGAGTCTTCAATCTAAAATTTCTGCACTTCCCTGTGATAAATACAGGTAGTGCACCAAGTAATTCGATTCTGGCTGAATAAATAATTGTGTGGTGTGCTGTTCACTGTTGCTGGGTGGAAATTAATCTCTATTTGGATGTACGTACCACATGCTGTTCTTATTCTCTGTCGAGGATCCCACTTTAAACTGTAGGTCCAGTCCCGATTAGCCTTACTGTGTATAAAGAGGACTTAAAACACCTAATCAATCAATCAATCAATTATTATCCGTCTGAGGTTTTAGGCGCGCTGCTTGATACGCCAGGTCCTGCACGGTGGGTAGATTTTGGTGAAGGGGTTACGAGTCTCGTTGCAGATGGACAATAGGGGTAAACTATGTTGTTTTTGTCCCTTGCACTGAACCTAACAGAACTAAGTCGTCCTTGTGATGGTTTTCTTTCCTTCAGACCATTGGTATTAAGAAAGGCAGGCATGCCTTGTATTTGTCCACGCATCCACAACTTCAGACTTTCTTCACACGTGCGGCATAGCTAGCAAGGCGACTATGACTTATCCTGGTCACGTAATATCGTACCGAAATATGCAAGATATGCTTCAAAAAGTCTGTGATATTTCTTTTTTATTACGCAACATATACTCTCCTCAAGTACAACAAAACACATCTGTATTGTCTACAGAACCAGTTGACGTCATAGTTCTTCCTGGCACATTTACATCCACGCCGCAGCAACGAGCCAAACAGGATACCTCAATTCATTTCAAAAACATCGAAAATCATGCAGAGCTGTGTTCCAAGAATCAGAAAATGCAAATATGAAAAAAGATACATTTTCAATAAGTGTATTCTATCTTTCAAACTTCAAATTACAGAACAAAAAAGAAACCACTAAGCTAATTTTCCACAACAAAATCTAGCATTTAAGGTTTGAACTAGGAATGAAAATATACTAATTTAACAACTCATACTTGTTTCTCGGCTATGGAACTTCCCTTTTGCACGTTGTTAGTTTAACGTGTTGTACTAATTGTATACAATAATGGGACAACATTTCTATCTGCACATCTGTAATGCTGAAGAGTGGCCAGGCATTAGATATTAGAAACTTGTATTTCTATTTGTAAATCAACAATTTCAAAACTCTTGAGGTGAAAAGCTGTAAAAATCTTTAAGAAGTACCAACCATAAATAAACTGACATATCAAGACATGAGCATTTCTGTGCTCTATTTCCAGTTCTCACAATATGCTCTTTCGTGTGAATAATGCAACACTTCCATGCTTGTTTTCGGGGGTTGGGTTCACACGATCCAACTACACGTCATCAGATCGTATGCATTTTGTGTAATGCACAGACCAATCAACCTTACATAGTAGACCTAATTCTAATAATCTTGGATTTGGCTATTTACATGTAGTTGTGGCCTGAAAATGTGAAATTATGTTATACTGCCAATTAACGGTAAACTGGTTAGTTTATTGTGCTATCGTGTTTCTGTGTGTTTTACTAATTGTAGTATTTATTGTTACCGTTAGAAGTGTTTAATGTGGATAAGACCTGAAGATTGGCCATGTTCGTTTCAGGGGTGAGGATTGTTTTCTGAGCTCCGCGGGCTATAGGTTACCCTATCGTCACCTGATCATCCATCTGAAAGATACAGTTAAGCAAAGTGTCAATCCATAGAGGTTAATAATGACAGTGTTTGTAGGATCAACCATGTAATAAGTGCCTTCAGTGGGGATTGAACCAAGAAACTATGAGAGGGGGCTGTAGCCTTTTAATCAATGGATCTCGAGTGGGGAAACATCGCACGGTGGTTCGGGTGTAGTTCCAGCTCCGATTAGTTTATCTGTTCATAAAGTAAACTTAAACAAACGTCGCCTTCCAGAAATATCGTTGACGCATACTGAAGTGTAGATGACTCTCGCACAATGGTCCTTCTTTTGTGTCATCTATCTCAAAAGAACACAGTTTCTATGTTGCCAGCATCCCTTATGGGAGATCTTCGGTTTCCCTCACCATTCGACACTTCTCTCTCCCTCTCTCTCTCCGTAGCTGGAACTTCCAGGAGGGGGCTTCCTCTAATGACAAAAACCCAGGACCAAAAGTTTTGAATTACTTTCGCTTATCTTTTCCTCGTGTTTTCTCCCTCCCTGAGCCCTCCTTTCCCAGTTAATACCACGAAATGAGCCACTCCACTTCCTGCCAACTGAAAGACATCCAAATCCCGCTTTGTTCTTTCCCGTAATTAATTCGTTTCTCCTCCCATGCTTTGGCAAAGATTTGTTCGCGGAATGATAATCCGAAAATTAACCGATGGCGGTTCTTAACAACCTCCCTTTGCCTTGGTCTCCACCTCCTGGCACAGCCGGCTCCAATTTCTCATCGGGAGACATTGCACGATTTAAACTCTCCCCCATTCCGACTCTGTAGTTCGACGAAATAGCCGCTACAAGGGTACGCCACAGGCAGCGTTTCTGTTTTACGGAATGGGTTTTACTCCCTGTTTCCCCACGCTGTGTGTTCCTCTTTCGTCATCCATTATCATCGCCGCGATTAATCCAAGAGATAAAAGAGCGACATGAAGTAATGAAAATATAAATAACTTGTACATCGTAATTAATTTGTTATTTATAATGGAAATATTTTAAGCAAGCTGAATTATAGCCTAAATACATTTTTCATAAGAGAATCATCAAGAAAGGGTATTTATGTTAACTTTTGATTTTTGAACATTGTAAAGTATTCTATGGAATTAGGAAAACCAATCTTAGTGAACTATTGGAATAGTCTTTTAGGTAGTGCTATTATAATATTACACGTTCACAATGGAGGTTTATTTGTTCACATATTTATAACAGGATATATGTGATAAGTAAATAAGCACAATGTTTCTCAATTCACGAAGTAATGTCACGTGAGAAAATTGGTGAATTTTCAGTAGTCAGTGCCTGTACCATCCTGAACGCCTCGTGCTCTTAAGATGTTTAATTTGCCTTCCCTTTGGAAGACAAACTGCAAAAATTGACCAGAGTAGCATTTCCTCCATGATGGACAACGCGGAACTGAGTAGGAAAAGATGTACAGCAAGACTGGACGCGCCAGAACTGGAACATCTCTTCCTGTGCAGTTTTGAACTGCGCAAGCAAGACGTACTGTAAGACGTAGCGTGTGGACCAGCCTTATATCAGCAGATCATGTGCTTTATGAACTGAAAGCCATTTGTGGAGAAACTGTTATTCTCGTTTCGCCTAAATCCCATTTCACCTAATTTCCATTGGCCTAAACCCTGTTTTGCTTTTCCACTTTTCGCCTCATCTCCACTTCGTCTATTTCCCCCGCTTCGCCTAATTTTCGTTTCGCTTTTCCCTTTTGCTTACGCTCTATTCCGCCTAATTCCCGCTTCACCTAATCACCATTTTGCCTAGGTAAGGCAAAGTTCCCCGTGCCATAGAGGCACATTTGGCCAGTAAGCCTCATTTCGCCTAATTCCTGTTTCGCTTATTTTCCATTTCGTTTTAAACTCATTTTGCTTAATTCCAGTTTCGCCTAAGTTCCACTTAGCCTATTCCTGTTTCGCATATTTCTCTGTTCATCTAAGCCTGTTTTCGCCTAAGTACTATTGCTAGAAATTATTGCAAATAATTGAAATGATTGTGCAATTCAGTGTGCAAGGGATTCGAAATTTGAAGAAAAAAAAATGAGGAAAACATTTGTGAAACATATCACATGATGCGTCGAGTAGAAGTCTCTCCAGTGTATATTAATGATAATTGTAGTACTGTGGTAGTTTTATAATAGTAATAATTAATTATTTCCGGGGTGGGGATCTAAGGTCGGAATTTTTCCGGCCTTGTCCCTGCTCCGGGGCTCACCCAGCTTCAAATCAATGGGTACCTGAGGGCAACCTTGCGGGTAAATGCTCCCGGAGCGAGGTGCTGATCACAGCACTTACAAAATGAACGGTATCGAGAATGTGTGGGGCCCTTCCCCCATCCCCTAAATGTGCCTTAATGACACGGTGCTATATGCACGGGATACAAAAATAAAGAAATTGATTGTAGTATTAGTTATATTTTATTATTAATATGGAATTATACATAACACTTTATAATATCAACGACCTGTTCCCCCTATAAAATCCTTGACGATGTATATATTGTTTAGGGGATGCGTCCAAGGCTTTAGAAACCTACTACTGTTTTGCATCAGTAATGGATGCTTCTTGGATCCATATCATCAGCATTCTCTCCCTTTCCAAGTTGCCGTCTCCAAAGCTCTAATCACATTGCCAACTTCCCTGCACCTCTCTTTACTGAAAGAGGAGCACATATTTTCCTTTGCTTAATTACTTAGCAGTTAATTTATGCGGCGTTTTTCTTGCTGGATACTCAGCGCTTTCATTGCATCAACTCCCCTTGTTACAATGACAGCATTTTATGCGGATCAAGTAACTCAGGCGTCGAATTACACGCGCTGTCCGAAGTTTGTGATCTAACTTGTCAGTAACTAAGAGAACGTCGTTTAGCGGATCTGGAAATTAACTTTGGGTAGATTTCCACCACTAGGCTTGAAATTGGATTAGTAGTCGTGTCGGAAACGTTCAAGAATCTGGATGCGGTTCTTTGTTGGATTCTCATTGTTGACTGCTTGTCTTTATAACTGGTAATGGCTCATATCGAAATAAAACCTTCCGTTTGGGCCGAGTTATGTGCTAGATGTCTTCCGCTTTCAACAAAGTTCAATTCAAATATGTTACTGGGCACGAACAATTCTCGTGTTGTATGTAGGTAGCATTGTTGCTTGGTGATTTTTGTGAGCTTTTTATCTGATATTTTCTAAAAAAAAAATACAGTACGGTCCAATTTGTTGAAATAACTTAGTCAGTTGTGAGGTTAATTGTACGTAAATTGTACTTTATTGTGTTTGCTCTCAACAAAGCGAGCAAGAACATTTCCCCCAACATGCTTTGCAATGGGGCTTCTTTTTGTTTTTGGTTCTCCTATAGATAAATGATCGAGTTTATCAAGATGAAGATCAAGACTTGTAATGGCGGGTTATGTTATTTCGAAGTTTCGACAACCTTGTTGCCCTGCCTTCTAGTTCGTATTGTGGCCTTATCTCCATGTTTTGGTTACAATTCTCATTTTTGTTTGTTTTATTCCTTTTCGCATGGCTGTCGTGTTACTTGGGTATGGGAATCTTGAAACATTGTATAGTTAAATTTATATTGCCACGTATTGCCTTAGGGCCAGGTAGTAGGAGCAATAGTCCTATAATTTAATTTACTACGAACATGACGAGTTTTATGTAGTAAACTTTTAATTAACATTAATTGAAATGTTTTGATTCGGTAGACTAGACAGTCACTCATCCAAGTATTTCCAGACAAAACACTGCTTGATTTTCCTTTCCATTAGATTACATTAATAAATTTGCAAATTAGATTTGTTTCTTAATTAAGTCTAGGCATTTCATTTTGTGAATGCGTCTTCTTGGATCTCGTTCGCCTTTGGTATTTTAGTTTATCCATTATTACTACTTATACAATATATATGCAATATCGTTGTCGTCGTCCTCATCATTTGGTTGGCTCACACCGCGTATTTTTGCGATTTCTAGCCAAAGTTGCTGAGTTTAGGTACTATTATCACAAACAATTATGTATATATGATGTATTCCAACATGATTGCTACTAACGTCCATTTTCTTCGAAACACTGTTGACTTCTTACTGAGTGCATTTGTCCATTCTGGTCTTATGATAGTATGACGTGTAAATAATTCCGAGGGTCATGAGTGTTTAAAATTAGATTGTAATCTAATGTTTTCTAGCGAAACTATAAATTATCCAAATAACTGCAGTATATGCAATATCATTAAATATATTTTTATATTAAAGAAAAAGTCCTTTCCACGGCAGCACTGGTATTATTACTGAGGAGTCTTTGTTCCAAAACTTTATAAAGTAATTGTACATTGTCAAAGGAATTATTGTGACGTCCACATGTTTGGTGCAGACTGGTTCTGAGAGTATGCTCAAGGTGGAAAGTTTCAACTGGTGTTTTGAGTAGTGTAATTGGCTATATTATAAACTCAGGAAAGTATGAACCCCCCTCAAGCAGATTTGGCTACACTTAAAACAAGCTCAACATGCCCATATGAGGTTTTTGCTCAAGTGTGGAACCCTGTCTAATCCAAGATTTTTGTAAAAAATGCCCTCGGGAATTTTTCGGAAAGTATGACCCCCCCTCAGATTGATTTGCCTACACTTATAAGAGGTACTTCTGTGAGATTGTTGTCCATAAACTTGTCAAAAATATGCCCCTCTTGATATTTTTTTTGGCCACACTTAAAACTAAGCCACTCTCACCTATACCCACATACACACCCACACCTACCCACATACACCCACACACCCACCCACATACACACCTACACCCACACACACACACACATACACACATATTTACTTCCGGTCTAAGTTCAATTGGGCACCAGGCTCAACTTGTATATTTAGTATTAAGATAATGTAATTCTTCTAGAATTGCTCCGTGACTCTCTCATTTCTTACATCATAAACATATGATTTTTCACCTATGAGAATAACACTACATATGGTGTCATCAGGTAATGCCTCATGGAATTCACAGATAATTTTAATGTTTGTCCTGTCATTCACCACAACTTGTTTTCTTTTTGAAGTGTTAATTGCAAACATGGGTCTCTGTGCTTTGAATTCATCTGGTGTGTAATACATGTCAGTATTGCCAGTAGTGACCCTTTTGAATGCTGTAAATGCCTCATATAATTTAAGAAAATCATCCTTGGACATGTCTAAATTGTAATCTTCTCTAGGAAATACCTCATTTCTGCCATTTTTAAGATATATGTTCTTGATGTTGCAGTTATCAAATTTACTTGAATTTTTTTCCTCATTATTGTGTCTTCCAGTCTGAAACAGTACCACCACAAAATCAGGCATGTCATATTGTATGCTGGAGAATGAATTTGTAGCATCAAACTCATAATATGTACCAGATGCGGGCTTCTGTGCACATTGATATGTATAAAATTGTAAAGGAACCTGTGGATTTTTTATTATATCAGCTTTGTATTTAAGAGCATAACTGGCTTCATACTCAACAACAGGGATTCTTAACTCCATAGTCTGAATAATGCATTTGCCCTCATCAGGCAGGGTATTAGGCAGAGCTTCCCCTGTAGAGTTTATTGCACTGTACCTCATCAAAGCATTGTTATCATTTGCAGCTCTTCTAAATGTGATTCTTAAACCACCCTTCCACATAATATCTTTGTAATCTGAGAAGAATCCTGGCAATAGGCGCATGGGGAACAGCACAGTGTGGTTCTTAGATAATATCTTATCACCAGCCTCAAATCCACCTATTTTGTAGTAAGAAGCCTCGGTTTTGGATACTTTTAATGTGGCCAAAGCTGTGGAGGTAATGCCGGGATAATCCACTCTGTTTATAACAACGCCATGCTTTCTGACCTCAATTTCAGAGAATAGATGTGGCACAAAATTATCTACAAGTCTTATATTTGAATTTGCCGGATAATCTGTTCCATCGAGCTTTACAACATCAAATTTGATGTATAGATCTGCTCTGTGAGGGTGTATAAATCCATCCCCTACATCAAGATCAACCTCAATCTCTGTGTTGGGTTGATTTAAATTTGCAAATGTCCTCCTGTTTGGGGGGAATGATTGTAGCTCATAACTCTCAATATTTTCCATTTTTTTCTTGTATGTATTTTTATTTAAATATTAATTTCTATGATTGCAGTTGTTGTGGCTCCAGCAAAATCAACTAATTCTTCTTTTTCATTAGTGACCATCAATTCAATATAATCTATTCTGTTATGACACACAGGAAAATATAATGTTGGGGATGGATTGTGGATGATTGGCTCCATAAATTCAGAATTAGGTTTGAATGTTGCAATGATGCCGGTTTGTTTGTGAGTGCCTATGCCATTTGATTTGGTGATCATACCCTCAGCCACATTACAGTGAATATTTAGAGTCTCTATGGCCAAGAATTTAGGTATATTAATAGCAGTGTGTTTGATGCCTGCTTCAAGTTTTGTGTTGTTATCAAAGCCTAACAGCTCTCCTATAGTACCCAGATCCACTGATTCTGTGGCAGATACAATCTCTACTCTGTGAGTGACAGAATTTTGACTTAACACTACACCTCTGGGTAATTGAGCATTTAGAGTAGATAGATTATACTGCCCTGGAGTAATGACAATTTTTTGATCCCCAACTGCAATTTTGTTGTTGTGTTGTGTAATATTAGGGATCAAGTACATGCCATAAAATGCTCTGAGAGCTATTGTTTTGGGATACACTATGTCATCATGTAATTTGAGCTTCAATATTGAATTTTGGCTGGTGAGATGGAATACACCCATGATGTTTTAAATACCACAAGGCCTTTTGAAAATTTTCAATTGATGGATTATTTATTTGAGACATATATCTAAGAACAGATAAACACAAATGTCCGCAATTAACATCTTTGAAGTTTTGAACACGGGCATTATTGTAATAAAGATTAACTGAATTTAGATATTTTATTAAATTTTCAGGTGGAACACCTCCAAATGAATCAAACACAAATGCCTCATTGTTTAAATATTTAAGATAACAAATCCAGTGAGTGCCCTGATTTTTGTACTTATCCAAATTAACAATGCCACACTCTTTGTTGAGTGGTTGTTCCGGTAAAGAATCAGACATGTACACACCTCTAAAATGTTTGATGCCCAGTGGCTTGATTAAAGCTTCAATATCTTGGTTTGTAAGCGGCTCTTGTTTTTTTTTTAAACTTATTCATGGCTCTCTTAACACCTTTGCCTTGTTTCTCAATGGCCAGGTTATGGCGCTTCAATTCATCTAATTCTGCTCTATTGTTCTTGGCATCTATTACTGTTTTTGCTATGGCAGCTGATCCCCCAGCCAAGCTCCCAACAGCCCCGAGAGCAGCTAAGATGGCAGGGATGGTAAATATGAATCCCCCCACATGTGATTTTTTTCTTGATTGCTGTAATTTTTTTTTAATTGGGGGTACTAAGCAACAATTTCATACCATGGCCCTTGGCAATACAAGGATTTTTTTTCTTGCGCTGCTTTTTGGTTAAAAGACTGTCAATAGGCCCAAGAGATTTGAGACCTGCATAAGGTATTTGATACATAACACCCTTGGCCTTCATTGTAGGTTTATTATATACATATTCACAACCCCCACCCCAGTTTTTGTTTGGTGCTCATAGCTATGGTGGTTCCCAATGCTGCTATTTTTTCACTCAAAGAAGCATCTTTGCTTACAAATCTGCCAAATGCAGCCTCTTCTAATTTCTTGTCTGCAACATGTCTTTTGTCAAGATCAGAATGTGTGTTGTATGCTATGTCATGTTCTCTACAAGCAGCATCTAGGGGATTAACACCAGGATCACCTCTGTTTAATCTATGGTCCAATTTTGTGCCTGGACCACAATACTGATAGCCTGGAATATGTAGTTCAAATGGCAGCTTGTTTATAATGTCATTAACAAGGCCCCGACCCTCAGAAATATTCCAAAATTTAGGTGGTAGAGTATTAATAATTTTTATGAGATATCCAATCCCCTTAGTGTCATTCACTATAAAATTAGACAATTTGGTGCTTATCATGTCCATAATTCCAACCTTTTCATTGTAAAAATTGTGGTTCCCAGCATTTTCCTCCCCAGCTATCACCAATAACCTATCTACAAGTTTCCTGACATCATCAACCCAGACAAATTCTTTAGGCAGGGTGTTGTATTGTTTGATTCCACTGCCAGTCTTGATTTGTGACCATATGGGCTTGATTAAATTATTGTATTTTGCTCCACTGCTCGACTTGACTCTTTTTTGTGTGGGATCATTGTTCTGGTATAGAGCATCTGATTTTATTAATATTTCTTTGTAATATTCATAATCTTGATCTGTAAAGCTGCCAGGCCTTTTCCGAGTCATCAATTCCCACAATCCAGGTGTTCCGGGGTACTTAACAAAAGCACCTTTTTCTGCAAGACGAGATTCTGAATATACAATCAGATCATCTCCCATAAATGTTACTCTGAAATTGCCAATTCTATGTATGATGCTGCCATCAAGCTCTGTGTCAGCATATAAGCCAAACACCTCATCTTTATTGTCTTTAGGTGTTGTTAAATATTTTTGAGCAAGAAGACCCAATTCAATAGGATCCTGAGTAGCTTCAATTCTTCTAGGAGCAATAGGACTAGGTGTATGAATACTGGAAAGTGGGGTGAATGGATAATCTAATATGTTCCTTGCAGCTACAGGTACAAGCTCTGTGATCAAATTTTGATTTTGCTCTGTAACAGTTTTGATATTTTTACCTAATTCACTAATAGCATCAATTACAGGCTGTTCTGTTTGTTTGTGTTTTTCATAAATTCCCCGGTTCTCTGATTTCCATCCCTTAAATCTTTTTACAAGATAATCTCTTAATTTAAGATCATCAATAATTGGCCTTTTCATGGTTATTTATTTATGTTTCAATGTCTAGAAAATTGTTGATTTTATTTCTGTATTTGCCACTATTGGGTGTTCTTGTCATATCAATTGTGACAAACCCATAACTGTCCTGGTTCCAGCACCTGCTGCAAAATTTAGAAAAATCATTGTAGCTCAGGTCCCCACCTACATATTCATCATGTATATGTTTGAGGTTGGTATGGTCTTGATGAAACACACATATAAAATTGCTATTGTCTCGGATCAGCTGCTTGGGTATTTTTGAAAGAGTCTGTGCCAGGTAGAAGCAATCAATGTTTTTGTGCCGGCCCTGTGTAAAGAAATTTCTAACCTTGTTTTGATTATCCAGTATAATGTCATCAAACACAACAACAGAATTATCGAGACATTCATGAAGTGGCTTAACATCTGGTTCAAGAGTGGCAATATCCAATCCATCATATAGCTTCATCAGCTGCTGATATTTTAATTGTTCCAAGCTCTTAGAGAAGATATACAAGTGCCTGTTTTTCCAGTCTAACCAGTTGGGTGCCAATAAAAAATTATCAACCATTAGTGTAGTTTTACCACAAGCAGATGGCCCAACAATAAGACACCTAATATTATCAGGCAGCAAGTTGCCATTTCTCTTATTCTGTTGTTCAGGTTCTGGCAGCCTTTTTATAACATCCCAGGTGCTCATATTATTATTTTGTTTGCATCGATCCAGCTGTGTTCTGGAAGTCCTAGCCATTTGACAAATAACTTGTTGCCTTTTCTGCGGATAATTTTTTCTATGAGATATGTGTCAGGCTGTTTAGTTTTGCTGAGCTCTTGTTCATAGAACTTGCCTTTGAGAATTTCTCCTCGGTGATCCTTTATTATATATGTGTTATGGGTCCCGGGTTTAACTTGAACCACTGTAAATAATTCAGTGCTCCAGTTTCTTGTAAAGCCTCTTTTGAATAAGTGCTTATATTTGCTGATTCTTACTTGATCACCCACCCTGTATTTGGCTTTTCTTGTTGTTGGCTGATATTTAGGATAATAAACAGTGCTGATCAATTTTTGCTCATCAGATGAAGTTACTTCAGAGGGTTTCATGTTGATTGTGGAATGGACCGAGTTGTTATATTTATGTAGAAGTTCTGGAAGAATATTAATCCATTTATAATTACCTTGCAGGGTAAATTGTTTATACATAAGATTTTTTAAGGTTCTGTTGAATCTCTCTACAATTGAGGCTTTGAGATCACTGTAACTCGAATAATGTTGTATTGCCTGGCCTTTAATAAATTGTTGAAACACAGAATTATAAAATTCTTTGCCATTATCTGTTTGCAAATAGCGCGGGGATCTTCCACTCTGATTGATGATTGTCCTGAGGGCTTCTGTAACACATTTTCCAGTCTTGGATTTGAGTGGCACAGCCCAGGCAAATTTTGAAAATGTGTCTATTACAGTGAGTAGATACTTGTAGCCCTTGTTGATTTTGTCTAAGTTTTTCAACTGTCCACTTGCTATTTCAATCAAGTCGCTTTGCCATAAATCATCTATGCCCTTTGTGATTACTGGGAGCCTCTTAAAATTATGTCTGGCCTGTCTGTGTAATTCATCAACAATAATGTTTCTAGACATAATATGTAAACAAGAATATTGCAACTATGGGGTGTTCAGCAGCTGAGACTGCAGGATTTTCTAAATATAATTTGTCTCCAATATGTATTTTAAATTCCAAAAAGCCATCATCTTCAGTATAGGCTGTTTCTAATGTATTGGGGTCTGTAAAATCCTCCAATTCTACACTGGTGATTTTCACTTTGTTATCAGCATTTGTTATTGATAACGTAGGGTAGTGGTGTGCCTGTGGTTGAAGCCAATATTTGATCTTGATTGGTCTCAATGTGCCCCCAACAAAAAATTGGTAATAAAATTGTGCAGGGGACAGCATATATATTTTGCCACCTGGTGTAAATGGAGAATCATATTCTTTGTTGGGGATGCTGTACAATTCAAGAATTACTGTATGTTTTGGATTCTCGATTATGCCTGTTATTTCTTTTTCTGCTGTGAGCAATCTGCTTGTTACAGATTCAAGGTGCTCATTGATGGTTCTAACAACATCATCATGGCCTGGCTTAATTTTTATGTCCACAACAAGTTTTTTGTATTGTTGCACAATTTCTTGTAGCTGGGTGGCAAAAACAGACAGAGCATTTGCTTGATTGGATTCCATGGTCCCTAGCTGTTGCTTGATATTAGCCACAATTTGTTGAAAATTTTCAACAATTGCCAATTTTGAATTTTGAGCAGTAAGATCATGGACCTGTCTTCTGATATCCTCAAACAGGGCATACAATTCATTAATATGTTGATTGGTTGGTAGAGTGGCAACTGTCTGAGTGAGATGTTTGATCTCTGCCTGGATATTCTTGATATCTTCTGATTTCAATATGCGATTCACTGCCCTCTTTATATTTTTAAGTTCCTGTGATGTAGGCAGATTTGACACAGTATTTTGCAAAGATTCAAGTGCCAATTTCACATTGTTTAATTCAGAAGCATCAGCCACATTTTGCATAGCATTTTGGAGCAGGGCTATATCTGCCTGAGAGGGTGTGGATTGTTGTAAAATTTCAAGTTTTGTTTGGATATCATCAATCAAGTGATGAAAATGAGATAGTTCAGATTCAGTGTTGAGGTTTTCAAGCTTTGTGATTTGTTGCTGGACACTAACAAGGGTATCTACAATACCGGGCAGGTGAGATTCTAGTACATTTGCCAAATCACTTTGCACTGCTGCTATTGTACCTTCAAGATGGGTTATGGAACTTTGAATTTTTCCAAAATCTTCATATGTTTCAAGTTGCAGCTTAATATTTGCAACACTCCGAGTTATTGCATTCAAAGCATCAGAAGATGGCAAGTTGTTCATAAAATTTTCAAGTGTCTCAATTTTTTCTTTAACCTCGGCTGTGGCATTGTTCAGAGGGTCCAGATTAGGTATTTGGAGTGACTGAATCTGTTCTTTTAGAGTGGAAATCACTAGATCAAAATCTTCTTGTGATTTTATGCTTTTGACAATTGTTTGGAGCTGTGCCTGGACATTATTTATCTGCTCTTCCAATTGTTGTTTCAATTGCTCAGAATTGGTGGCCTGGGTCTTAAATTTGGCTTGAAGAGCTGCTACAGCTTCTTCTAAACTTTGAAAATTATCCAATGTGGCCAGGTCAGTATATTTCTGAAGCAGCAATTTGAGTTCAGAATCAATTTTAAGAAGAGGGTCCATGCATTGTGATTGCAAATTTGTAATTTCTAATTGAAGACTGGCATTGAGTGTAGTTTGTAAAGCTTGTAAATCACTTCTTAATTTCTTGACTCTGACATCAAGCATCAGAATCTCATCACTGTGATCTTCATGCCTTGTATGGCCAAAAATATCATTAGGCATTTTGATTTAGTAGTTATTTATTATAGAGTATCTGATTCTTAATTCTATAAAAAAGGGTATAAGCTTGTCATATGATCCCGGGACCTCAATATATAAGCAGTCACCAGCAGAAACAGTATAAACAGTGCCAGAAATCATGTTTGAGTGCTTAATTCTATAAATATTTCTCCCTACTGAAATTTTAACATCACCCTCAGGGGTTGTAATAAATTGTAATAGCCCACCTACAGGTAATTGGTAATGATTTAAATTATTGTTAAATATGTACAATATTTTACCTGTTTTATCATCAATATCTGTAAGTATGCTGTTCAGATGAATAATTAACAAAGCACTCAGTTTAGACAGCATAGACTGTATATCAGGAGAGGCTTGTGGTGTTGGCAGGTCCATAATACCTTGTTTTTTAAACCCAAATAAGTTCATAGGCATGTTTATTTATTTCAAATCATGCTCTGTAATTGGGCATTGATTCCCATTTTTCAAATCACAATGACCCCATGGTAAAGTATGTATGCCACATGATAAAATGCATCTCTTATCATCATGTGGGTCCAGAGCCACTTTTCTTACAATATTGCTAGTCAATAAGTGATCCACACTCTGAATTCTGGATTCTGATGTTTTGATTGTGCTACATGATTTGAGGCAATTTTCATAATCTTCAAATTCAAGCTCTTTTTCAACAGTCACTCTGCCAATACCGTTGGCCTTTTTGGCAACAGCACCTCTATATGTCTCAAAACTGTACATCTTGGCCCTTAACCCAGCAAATGCCACAATAACATCACCAAGTGTCTCATCTTTTAACTTGCCAGGCACCTTTTTGTTGTGGGGTTGAATTTTTGTATGTTCACTGGTATCAAAATATTCAAGCAATTCAGGCTGGGAAATATCTTGATAAACATCTTCTGTGTGAATATCAAGAACAAAACTATCCGTGTCCATGTACATCAATTTTACACAATCACCATAAAAAGGTTTCAGCACATCATAATACAATTTTAACATATGTAATTTGGCCAATTCCAATATCACAGCCCCTACATAAATAGGTTTATCAAACTTAATTTTTGTTTTTTTCATGTTGAAAAGTGCCATATTTTCATCATAAATTCTTCTATAATTGAAATTAGGCTTTGCAACCAATTTTTTGCTCAGGCTGGGGTCAGTAATTATTTTAACATCGGTATGTTTTCTGACATTTTCAATAGTTTTGCCATATACAGAATTGACCATCAATTTAAACAAGGCCTTATCAAATTGGCTCTTTGCAGATGTTCGAAGCTCTGTGTTTGTATCAATATATGGTTTCAACCATTCTGAGTGCCTGAACCTCAAAACTTTGCCAATTTTGATCACTTGAACACCATGATGCATCAGGAACTGGAGGTTTTTGTAATATATGACATAGCCCTGTTTTGGCTCCAGTGTCATCATCAATTTCTTTTGTTTAGAGCCAGGTGAGCACTGAACCTCGGGAATTGGGGGCAGATCAGAAAATTTGTTGTGTAAATCATCAGGAATTGTCAGATCAACCTCTAAGAAGAGGCCATAGTTACTGTCATCAAAGTCCTGAAGATCTTCAATATTAAAATCTTCAACCCATTCAAGCCCTCCATATGGCAATTTTTTCATCATGGCATAACCATATAGGCTGTTTGCATCCACATACAGTATATAATTTGATGGCCGTGCTGGATTATAATCGCGAATATATTTATTATTAGCTCTGGCATATCTCTGAGAACATTGCACCATGCCTCCTCTTATACATTGCTCCATAAACAGATACATATCTTGATCTTGGATAAGATCCAATTGTATGTTAGTGTTTAAAAACATTGCAGCCCATGCTAGGCCTGGGGCACTGTAAAAATACACTGGATCCAGTTCATAATTTTTCATGGAAGATTTTCTGAATGCCTGCAATATATCAGCTAAGAGGGTCACATCAAGTTTTAAATATGCCATGTGATAATCACCAAATGTCTGGCATTTTAAATTGTTCCACATCAATTGGGCATGGTGATAATCATCATCAGTGATTCCAGATCCTCTGATTTTGCTGTAAAACTGTTGTTTTGGTGGCAGAGAACACTCATCAAATTTAGAAAAATATGTAACATAATCATATGGATATACACCCTTCCGCCTAATTAATTTCAGGTCCTGATTTGGAAACAAAGCACATGTGATTTTGAATTGATCATCAGATAATTGAGTGGCCAGTGTAGCCAGGCTAGCAGATAAAATTCTGTAAGAATCAAGAAATCTTATGTGAATAGAAACACCATTAACTTTAATTATTTTGCTAATAGATATATATTTTTCATCATTTTCAGCTAAAATATTTAAATTCTGCTTGTCAAACCCCTCATATCTGATAAAATGATGGAAATCATAATTGGATGCTCCATGGCAAAATATGGGGACAAATTTTGGTCTCTGGATCTTAATATTACAGCTATTACACAGGGCCTTTTTATATCGACCATCTGTATGAGAATGGTGTTTCACCTTGATATTTGTATCTGAAAATTCAGAATCACATACCGGGCATTTTTCTGCATTGTTGAAATCTTCAATCTGTTTCTCTGTTAAAGGCAACATGGGTTTTGATTTTAATAAAATATTAGATGCTATGTCATGGCACTCATTTTCTATTCTATGTGCAAATTTTTTGATGGCATCTGCTCCCATGTATGAATCTTTTTTAGTAACAACACCATCCTGTACAATCACATAACAAAAGCTGGAAGGTTCATGTAGCTGGTATGGTGTAATTGAAGATTCTTCAGGATCTGGATTGCAGAATGCAAGAGGTTTGAGGTTTGATTCAAAATCACAGACAATATATGCTGGGTGTTCCAACAAGGCTTCAAACTTTTTGAATTTTGCTTTTTCACTTGGATTAGGCATCACCATATGAACAGGTTTATAATTGCCACAGTATTTCAGATGCTCAATTAACTTGTTTTTGGCATTTTCTGCATTCACTTCACGAACCCCTTTCACCATTTTCCTGCCATCAAATACACTTAAACATCTTCTACACAACTTGAATATTGTATTGGATTTGTCTAGTTGTGTTCTCACTAAAGCTTCAAGATTATGTATCAGAGTGTAATGATATGTGCCATCCCCTTCAATTAAGAGCAAATCAATCGGAACAGCAGATTCATCATCAAATATACTGATTCTGAGAGGTTCTATCAAGCAATTGCCACGGCCAGTGGAACAAATAAATACATTAATAGATAATTGTTTGCCATTGATATTCCTGGCCTTTTTTTCAAATTTATCAATATTCTGAACAGACATTGGATATTCTAAACCATTCATTGCTTCATCAAAATCATGTTCATGTTGTTTGTAATAATTTATTCTCTGAGGATTCCTTGAAACTGGATACAAAGCAGCTAAAATACACCACAAAAAGCATTTCTGGTCGGTATTTTCTATATTAACCACGGCTTGTTTGTTTTTAATATTGGCAGGTAATGGCAGATATGTAGATCCTTGCAATGGGCTGAATTCAGAAATATTAACATATAACTTGTGTGGAGATCCGCATAGGCTCCATCCAGACTCTTTTCCAGCAAATTCAGAGTGTTTAATATTCAATTGTTCTATCAACCTGCTTATTATTCTGTCTGAATTTGCATTTGAATATACAGGTACAGTTTCTGTTATGTGGGGCTGTGTAAATTTTGTGCCATTTGGCTTCTTATATTGTGTAAACAATTTGAGGGACAGCTTATAAGAGCCATTTTGTGCATTTAGAATTGCCTGCACATCAGGATTTACACTGTTCAAAAAATTCTCAATGCCACATCTTGGCTCTGATACAAACCGATAATCTCTTAATTGGCTATTAAAACTGCTATGGATGGGTTCATAGCGTGGCTGCTTTGCAGGTCCAGCATTAACAGGTGCTTCATGCTTCCTTTTCAGACCAGATGTGGATGGTTGTGGGGGCAATATTGATGACTGTGCAGAACAAGTATTTTTATGTGTATATGTGAAGTATTGCATGTTATATTTTCTATTACATTTGGGGCATATTTTTGTGGGAGTTCTGTATTTGTCCGGGTTACAAATCTTTTGGTGCTTGGCCCAATTGGGGCTGGATATATTTTTATTGCATTGATTACAATATTTTTGACTTGGCATTTTTGTTGTTGTTTATTATATACAATTTCCTGGGATTCAAATCAAAATTCTATGCTTAATAAAAAATATCAGTTGGGTTCAGCTGTGTGATTTGTATGTGTGTGTGTGTGTGTATGTGTGTATGTGTGTTAATATTTTTTGGCTTTGGTATTTATATAAAATTTCTTGGGGTTCAAATCAAAATTCTATGCTGGATAAAAAATATCAGTTGGGTTCAGCACTGTGCTTTATGTGTGTGTGTGTGTGTGTGTGTGTATGTGTGTGTGTGTGTGTGTGTGTGTGTGTGTATGTGTGTTAATATTTTTTGGCTTTGGTATTTATATAAAATTTCTTGGGGTTCAAATCAAAATTCTATGCTT
The DNA here is from genome assembly GCF_977018435.1 of Lepisma saccharinum. Taxonomy (NCBI): domain Eukaryota; kingdom Metazoa; phylum Arthropoda; class Insecta; order Zygentoma; family Lepismatidae; genus Lepisma; species Lepisma saccharinum. The sequence goes on from NC_139231.1 coordinate 32,330,104, forward strand.
AATAAACCTATGACAGGTTGTCAATTAAATCAAATAGATTTGTAATTCAATTTATATAAATCTGCAATATTTTTGAGTTTAAAAAATATGAGCAGCACTGCAACAACACAACCTTACTCTTCAACAGCTCTCACAATACTGGCTGATATGCAATGCAAAATCTCTTTATATAGCCTAAACACGGACCGCATTGAAAACATCTGGGTGGGTGTGGGTGGGTGTGGGTGTGTATGTGGGTGGGTGTGGGTGGGTGTAGGTGTGTATGTGGGTGGGTGTGGTCAAGGTCAAGGTCAAGGTCAGGGTCAAGATCAAGGTCAAGGTCAAGGTCAACGTCAAGGTCAACGTCAATCAACGTCAATCAACGTCAATCAACGTCAACGAGTCAAGGTCAGGGTCAAGGTCAAGGTCAAGGTCAAGGTCAATATGTATGTGTGTGGGTGTATGTGTGTGTGTGTGGGTGTAGGTGTGTATGTGGGTGGGTGTGTGGGTGTATGTGGGTAGGTGTGGGTGTGTATGTGGGTATAGGTGAGAGTGGCTTAGTTTTAAGTGTGGCCAAAAAAAATATCAAGAGGGGCATATTTTTGACAAGTTTATGGACAACAATCTCACAGAAGTACCTCTTATAAGTGTAGGCAAATCAATCTGAGGGGGGGTCATACTTTCCGAAAAATTCCCGAGGGCATTTTTTACAAAAATCTTGGATTAGACAGGGTTCCACACTTGAGCAAAAACCTCATATGGGCATGTTGAGCTTGTTTTAAGTGTAGCCAAATCTGCTTGAGGGGGGTTCATACTTTCCTGAGTTTATAATATAGCCAATTACACTACTGTTTTGAGTGTTCACAATATTTCAACTTAACCCTACAACAAACGATGAATCGTGACATGAACACTGATGTTTAGTTAACATGACACTCAAATAATGAGTAGATTTCCCATTCTTAATTAATTTTAAGTCAATTTGCTGAACGAGGGTTTTCTTGGATATTATACACCTTCCGTCACTTAAAACCCTTTGCAGCATTGCCACCCTCCGTGGCGTAGTGGTTGGAATTCAGGACTGGGAATGGGTGTTCTCGGTAAGTACCCCGTTATCCATTCCATATCATCACTCATCATCATCGTCTCGATTAGCCAAAAGTGGTAGAAATGGAACGTAAAATAACCCCGCTCTGTTAATCCATCATTAAATGTAGCAAGAAGGTAGACACTCGGCACAGGCAAAGGGGAACATTTTCGTCTGCCGTGACTGCGAGAGTAGTAAACAAATGACTGTCCGCTTTAGTTCTCGTGTTGGTGTTTGTCGTCAATACGTTAGGTGTAAGGGTTGGCCTTTCTAGAAGGCACCCAAAAATCAACCTCACTACCACGTGGAACACCCCGAGAACTGCAATCTTGTAAGTCAAAGAGGCTCTGGCGTCTGGAAATACGGCCAGTATACTCCTCTCCAGGGTTGTGTCTTGTCCATATACTGGGTCGACGCAATTAATGTTGCCCTACTCAGAGCAGTCTGGAGCCCGTTTGATGCAGCAGATTGCGTTGAAACTTGGTAGAGAGACTATGGAACCATGGGGAAGCGGATGCTGTCGAAACCAAAATTAATTCAAAATTTTCACCACCATTGATCACGCTGTCTTATGATTCCAAAGGGTCGTGCGCTTTAACAGGGCGCATATTAACACTGCTGTACCGACATAAACTTAAAATACTGGTTGTTGTTACTTCAGCGCCACATTTCAACCTAGTGGTGAAAATTTAAACTATATTTTTCGTCAGCATTTGCTTCCTCATGGTCTCCATAACCTCTATACCAAGTTCCAGAGCAATCTGTTGCATCGAACAGGCTTCAAAGGGCTCTTATTAGGGTAGCTTTAATTGTGATCACCCTGTATGTGTTGAGTGTTCCTTTACAGCCTCAACTTTTAACATGGTTAAGGATAGTTTAGTCCTCGGAGACAAATGTTGATTTTTGATACGGTCAGGGGCTGGGTCCCGTACAATGTGACGGGTGCAAATAGCCTAAGTACTGACGCACTCACAATTATAATTTCATTCATTCTACCACTGGCCATGAATGCCGGGATCTGAACTCTGAACCTTCGATTCACTGCCCACGCGGCTTCTCCTCCGACCACGTCAGAACCACTTCTGCATCATCAAAAAACCTCTTCAGAAGACTCCAAAGACTTGCTCCGCGATCCCAAGACACCTGCCCAGCACAGTGTATTTCCAGCTCGTGATATTTTTATAGCGCTTGTTCCTGAATACTCCGGCACCTTTTATTGAGCACGAACATGCCCCAGGAACCGGACCCACGAGGGCGACATTCCTGCCTATCCTTCCATATCCTACTCTTTTCTAAAAGAACCCAAAAGAAGCCGGGTTTCCAGCAACAAAGAAACGGACCTTAACAGAATGTTAAACTCATCCAACACGAAGAAGATTTCTGGTTTCTGGTTGACAATGGGATTTCAATTCCTCTGGCAGGTAATCGACCAGAATGGTCGCGTACAAGCTCATATATAACATCACCAATTACAGTTGGCCGATAAAGTACATTAAATGCTATAGTCTTGATGTCTGACGTAATTCTAAAGTGCCTTGGTTGCTTGGATGGTTTGTCGAGTCTACATCACAGCGTTGTCGCGAGAGAATTCCCACAGCCATACATGTTGATTTCTAGATTCACCTTCACTCACTGTCACCTTCACCCTCACACACTGTCACTATCACCGTCACCTTCACCCTCACACACTGTCACTATCACCGTCACCTTCACCATCACACACTGTCACTTTCACCATCACCTTCACTTTCATGCTTGAATTTGAATTTTTTTAAGTCCACTTTATACATTGATATGCTATGCGGGACGGGACTTACAGTTTAAATTGAGATCAGAACTACTATGTGCCTTCACCGGGTGTCGAACCCGCGACCAGTTGATTACAAGGCGACAATGTTACGACTACGCCAGCGTGGAGAACACCTTCATGCTTGCATATCTTTGCGAAGGCGAGGCTGAAACTGCTCCCGCGAGGGCAAGACATCGCGATGATATGAAGGTGAGGGTGACGGTGAAAGTGACGGTGTGTGAGGGTGAAAGTGACAGTGAGTGAAGATTAAAGCGAATCTGGAAATCTAAAAGAAATATAGGTTTAAGGAATTTGTGTGCAGCGGTACATAAGTGAACACCACTCTATAAAAATAGAGCGACTACAAGGAAAAGAACCTTCAGCCAAAAGTCTCCAAGCACGTTCCCCTCCATCGGGCCATAAGGAAGCATGCATGCTCTAGTCTCCCCCTCCCTTCCACGCGGGAGGACGATACACAGGGGTCGCGGGTCTGCGCAGGCTCTTTTGCCTGTGGTTCCACTATACCGCCTCAGATCTTATAATATAACTCCTATAACTTTAGTCTGAAGAAGGAGTACAGCTTATCCTGAATTTTCTTATTGATAAACAACTATATTGTGCATTTCGTAATAGCGTAAGTGCTAACGCATCCAAAATGTTAAGGTAATTGCGTGGAAGTAGGAGTTTAAATTTTCGGTGGGGGGGGGATCGATCAAGATAATCGTTTCTATGTGCTATTTATTTGTATATCCTACATGTGAAATGAGAAATTCCATTGCCCAATGAGAATTTCCGGGAGCCGGTTGTAAGTCAAAGGAGAATTTGGAACTCCGCCCTTCTCCCCCTATTGCGAAGATGTAATACGAGAAAGAGAGAGATTGACTTGTTGAGTATCTTCCGAAAGGGCTATCCCTTACATCCAAAGTATCTTCTGATGAAAACTGACTGCGGGGCCTCGTCGATGGCGTAGTGGTAACGTCGTCAAGGGATCCTGGGTTCGATACCCGGTGGAGGCACATAGTAGATCGGATCCCACTTTAAACTGCAGGTCCAGTCCAGGTTAGCCTTACTGTACATAAAATGGACTTAAATCACAAACTCACTCACTCGCTCACTCACTCACTCACTGATGAAGATTGTGCACAGGTCCCTCGTCCTGTTGCAGTATACTCTGTTTTAAATTTCTCACTTTTCGAAAAACTGCTGTGCTATTCCAGATTCTGAACAACTTCAACTATTTAGAATTCTTTCAAAGTTCTTTTTTGTTGTTGTTGTTGTTGTTGTTGTTGTTGTTGTTCTAAGCAGGCGCTACAATTTTAAGTACACTTTATGTTCAGACAGTCTAATCGGAACTGGATCTACATCTAGAAGTGGGGTCCAGGAATTTCATATACTGCAATGAAGTGTTCCGAATTCGATGTTGATGAGTATGATAGAAAATAAGTTAACGTCAACAAGCAACTTCAACTTCAATGATCCAGAGTCATCTTAATGAATTTTTGTTTCATAAATCTAAAGACTTTTCTGCACCCAGAACCGTGAACACTTTACTCAGTGTACTTTGCTTCAGTAACCATAATTTACCAAGGCAACGGGCCAACCAAGCACGAAGGAACGCTCAAAGCTTCGCTCCCTTCCCACAACGGCCCACTAGCTCCCTCCTACAGCTAGCAATCCGTCTTTGTCTTGTCCGCAATATAAAACTCACCTTCTCCTCCTCATTGTCCCAGTCTCTTAGTTCCTCTCTCCCTTTCTGGTCCATGTCCGTTTCCCTGGTCCCGTTTCAACCAACAGATATCGGTGACATTGCGTACAACTATCCACGGTATAATTAAAGTGAACCCCACTCCCTTGCGCCCCCACTCCTCCCCGCACCGCACATGGCGGATTAATCTAAACTGGGTTCACATTTCCCATTAGTGGTCGCTAATTACTGGCGGTTAATTACGCCAGAACAGAGAGGGCGTCAGCTTACCCGTTCGGCCCAATTTCACTCGGGGACTTTGGGTAGGGGGCGCGCTGTGTGCAGAAAGGGTTGGCACAAAAGGGGTTGGGGGAGGATGAGGGATGACTTGGGGGAGTTGGCCAAAGGTAGAGCTGGAGACGTCGTTTGTTTTGCGGGGTCGTCACGTCACCAGTCTTGGAATCTCTAGCGTGTTTTGTTTAATCAGGGTTACATCTCTCCCCCCCCCCCCCTCCGTCTTTGCATGCGAGTGTGTGCCATGTCGACTCTTGCTTCTTCGTTTGGGTCGTGTGATGTGGAGGGCAAGTTGATTGTCCTGGTTGAGCGAGTGTCTTCACATGCAATGCAAGAATCCGTTGCAAACCTTCCTCAACATTGTTGATAAGCAAAGTTGAGATTTTAGGTACAAGGCAGGCATCTCCTAACTCTTGTTAAGGGCAGGAGGAACAGTTTGTGTCCAGCCAGATGCGAGGAGCCTAACCTACTCCTCCCCCACTAACCTAACCTTTCCCCCTCGGCGAGGTGGAGAAGAAAACTTAGCATTACGCTTATGGGAGTATTATTTTACTTGTTCTCTTGGGAGTATCAAACTTCGGATGACACAGAAAAACATAAGGTACCTGAAGCCAATATGGCCTATTTGCTGTTTCCAAGTAGCTAGTGCAGTAACTTGAGGACAAAGAAACGAAATAGCTGGTTTTCGTGATCGTGTTCTAACGTGATCTAATATTGCATATGGAAGTTATTACTTACTGCATCTTCCAAGTGATAGGTGTTTATATCCCTAGTTCATGTTATGATAGCTCATAATTTATACTTTACAACAATGTACTTAGTTTAGACTTTAATCTAAAGTATTGTTCATAACAAAGGAAAAAAACACCGTGCAAGATGGACTCAATATGGCCTACATAGGAATATATTGTGAAGGACATGCACAATGTGACGTTTGTTACTGTTATGTCCACGTCGAGTGTGTGGATCTCACTAAGAATGATAAAGGACCTTTCCTTTGCCCAGACTGTGATGTGTAACCCATGGTCTTCTTGTAACAAATTGTTACATGTCTCTCCTTGTTTATTGGTTTGTAAACAATGTTATTTCTTTGTGGAAATCTCATATGTTATTATGTAAATAAAATGTAAGATAAAAACAACATTGTGGTACTTTCTTTACAATTTCTGTTGCACATTTTGATGTGAAAGAACAAAATATATGACTAGGCCATATTGGGTACATATGTATCCAATATGGCCTGAACGTAACTTTTTAATAAAATCTTCCTTACGTCCATGTTATTATTTGGAACTGCCTCCTCATCCAGAAGAGCCTTTTCTTGGGCCTTCCAAATGGTGTCGGTAGGGCGACGGACTGCCATTCGGGAGACACGGATTCAGTTCCCAGGCTGGATGATCTGAATGTTGAGGTTCACCCACTCTCTAATGAATGGGCACCTACAGGGAGCATTCGTTAGGGTAAGGACGACCAGAGGCATGGTGCTGATCACATCACCTCCAAAATGGCCGAAATCGAGAATGTGTGGGGCCCTTCCTCTGCATCCCCTCAACGTGTCTATAAAAGCGCAACGGGTTGAACACTCAGGCACATTTACCTTTCCTTTTAGTAGCCGATGTAGTGTTAATGCTATCGCCTTGTAATCAAGAGGTTGTAGGGTCGATCTTCGATGGGGGTATATTGCACCAAGGTTCCGGCCTTACCTAAACTGCTGATATAATCTCGATTACCCTATCTGAGCATAAAGTTGACTTAAAACAAACTTTGAGACAACAAACACGAAATGTTATTTTTAACTTTCAAGAAAATCCACGACCTCTATTCATCCAGGATCAATTTTTCCCCTCCACGCAGTTCTGTTTTCCATCTGGATGCGTATTTTTCTTTCTGAATGTGTATTAACCTCCTTGATCTCCAGTGGCGAAGCGTGGTGTTAAGAAGAAGGCAAGCAATGCATTACCCAGAAAGGGGGGTGGGGTAAATAAATAATGCAGCCCATTCCCCCAGTTTTTTTACGAAAGAATTTTAAATAATAATAATATATTCCCCAACTCATATCTCAACGGCCATGCATCTTATTTCAAATTTCATGGTCAAGGTATTGATATAATAAAATACTTGCTATTACAGATTCCAGCGCCCTCCAGGGCCGGGGGCACCATGTTTGGCTCGGCTGTTTTCGAGAAGCCGAAAAGCTCCGAAAAGCAGAGCTTTTATTAGTGGTTTGGCGACAGTACCTTTGCCATATAATACTTCAGAAGCGTTGGTTTCCCGCTCAGTGGCTGCAAGCAGAGAGGTTGTTGCTTGCCAACGGGCTGTTGAGAGAGTTTGCGGCAGTAAAATTTCGCGAATTCCGGGCTATAGAAACTAAATAAGACACTCAACATTAAGTACATTAAATAATATTCTAATAGTGCAAGCAGTGCTTGCATTGCTTGTGCTATATCTTCGCCACTGTTGATCTATTTTCCCTCAAGAAGTCGGTATTTCCCTAACTGATCGTCTATTTTCTCCTCAGAAGTCCGAAATGCCTATTTTCTTTTCAGAAGTGCAAATTTCTCTAACTTAGTGCCTTCCTTGCTCTCCTGAAGTGTGTATTTTCCTCCCTGAGACCCTATTTTCTATCCAGAAGTGCGTATTTCCGTACTTTTCCATCAAAGAGTGCGTATTTCCCTACCTTCCAGCAGGGCCCCGGGTTCGAATCCTCGCCTGAGTATTCTTCATCAATTTTATCACTCATCCTCATCTTCGCAATTATCCAAAGAGGCAGACAAGCGAAGTAAAATACACCAAGTCAATCAATGAATCCCTCCAAAAGCACGTATTTCCTTACCTGAACACCTAGTTTCCCTCCAGAACTGTGTATTACCCGCCCTCTTTGTAGGGGTTACCTGCGAATCTTGTACAATCACGTACAGGTATGGGTAGGAACAACTATATTGACTTACAACCCACAAGTGTCCATGACTCTACCATCATAACCTAAAAGATGGATTCCAGAAAGCCACGAATGGTTGAAAGCAGAGCTCAGTCAACATGGTTGTGTTGTTCCCGGCGAGGGATGAGTGTGGTCGTGGACACGGTGACGTGGCCATCCGAATCTGAAATCGTCACGGTATTGATTAGCCGTATTAGCGGGTGATCACGGGGCCACTCGACCAAGGTTAAAAAGCCACGAGTGCGTAACCAACGGAGGCGCGATCCGACAAACGATGCTCCCCTTGAAGAACTTCCGTTATTTATTTCATATCCTTTCTTATGATTCTACCGTTCTAATATCGCATTTGAGGACTGTAAAAATGAAAAGGGTTGCGTGCCACTTTTCCAACGTCCTGTCTGTGTGATCTATATACCCAGCCAGGCTCTTTTTACGTGAGGTCCAACCTTCGATAAAATTTGTTGGAAAATTGTTATGGAGAAACAGTACTGAAGTAACTTTAAAATGCATGCCACTATGTACAGTATATAAATTGTGACGGTTATATGAATTAAATATTACTTTTGCGAAAATTTTATGGAACATTTTAAACTCGCACAGAAGAAAATTTACAATTTTTACCGTTATTTTGTACAGAATATGTAAAGTTTGATTGAAATATAAAAAAATCACAAAAAATGGAAAAATTTGCATTATTTCGCGAGTTAACATGAATGAAGCATGTCATTTGTCTTATAACCTAGTCCTGGCAACAATTAACGTCCTTTGGTACCACCGCGATTGCGAAAAACAAAGTTCGTACATACGTGAGTGAGCGAGTTGGTTTTTTAAGTCCACTTTATGCACGGTAAGGCTAATCGGGACTGGACCTACAGTTTAAAGTGGGATCCAAAGCACTAAGCGGCTCCACTGGGCATCGAACCAGGGACACCTTGATTACAATGCGACGACGTTACCACTAACGACATCGGGGAGGCCTACGTACGTATAAAGTATATGAAGCTGCGTTTGTGGATTTGGTTTCAGTTACTTTCCTTTACATAGCACGAAAACAAACAAAAGACAATCAATGTCATATTCGAATTCAGCAACCCCAAAATCTACAAAAAAATGTATTCTTTAGAAATTGTATTGGACTATGTAATTAGGTAAAATATCGTAAGGGGTCCGTGCCCTGTGAGCCCATACTTGGCTACGCCAATGTAACAAGTGTTTGTTTTGGACTAAAGGGTGACTCTCTGTAGCTATTAGCCAAAAGTGACAGAAAAACAAAGTAAAATAAAATTAAACAATGAACCAAATGTAGAAGGAAGCGGTAGGGAATTAAAGAAATTCCTTTTTTCACATTTAGATATAAGGCAATTCAAATTTTGTCTAGGTAGAAACGAAGTGTGCTATTTTAAGTGTCCTATATTGTAGTTTCTGTAAGTGGTTAGCTTTGGAACTTTCTTTCCATTTCTGTTGTATTACTTCTTCTTGCGTTAACAGACGAGGATGAATGATGAACTGATAAAATGGATGATGGAACCGTATCACGCCAAAGTCGTGATTCGAACCCGGGACCCTTGGCGTCATACCTTGATAGTCTAATCACTTCGCCAAGTGGTCCGGCTGAAGCGCTGGAAGTAAATTATTACAAGCATATTAAACCGGCGACCTTCAGTGGATCTTTAATGAACTCCGCTGACTCCGGAATCGACAGGAAATCAGTCGAAATAACGTAACGTCAGCCTTATGCAAGAAGCACGGTTAACGACAGGACGGAACTCGCTCAACGGCTTTAACGATCGGATATTTGAATGCCCTTTAAATAGATCGCGATAACAGATATCACCCTCAGTTGTAGGGTAAACAGTGGTTGTCTCCAAGTTATAGATTGAATATCGGTGCTACGCTAGAATTACAAGTGGGGGGTTGAGTTCCCTAACGACGTTTCATTTCAGGACCGTGCTTTATCTACCAAATCAGCGGAGACGATCATCTCTACAGGAATCTACAGCTAAACTAACATCCTTTCGATTGTTATCATGACCCCGACCTGTCCAGTCAATAGAAGTGTTAAATCTTGAATGTCGTTCGTGTGCTTCTTATTTCACAGGGGCGAGTTCCCTTCCATATAAAAGGTACCTCTCGTAGAGGCGAGTTGCTTTAGGCTGCCACAGCCTAGATTCGATCCCGAAAATCCTGTAGGGGTTTTATACGGAACAAACAAATTATTGCGTGCATAGTGTTGCCCACGAGACGAGACTTTGGCCTGTCTCGTCTCGTGGAAATGCTGTGAAATGCTGTCTCGCCTCGAAAATATTCGTTTGTCTAGGGACACATGATCAATCTCGTCTCGTCTCGAATTTTTAAAAGCCTGTCCCGTCTCGTCCCGTGGGCAACACTATGCGTGCATATAGGGGCGGATTCATCCAGAAGGGGTGTAAGAGTAAATTTACAACCCAAATGACAACAAATTAGGCCTTTGTGAAGAACTGTAGAGAGTGTTGAGGAAATTTGGGGAGAGGGTGTTAGAGGTGTGATGAGGTGATGTTGAGATGCACGTATGCATACGCATAAGGTGTACGTTTAATTCAATTTTGTCAAAATGATCCATTTTTAGCTAACGATAAGGATGAGATATGATGAAATTGATGAAGGGACACGCACAAGGAATAACCATGCCCACTCCGGGATTCGACCCCTGGCATCGTAGCACGCTGTCATAACCACTTCGCCACGGTGATCGGCAGTGGGTTCTAGATTAAGAGTTTCTATACACATTGCAGTTATATCTTAATGCAGATCATGCTAGATAAAGCTTTATTAAAAACATCGTTAATACCTGTAAATGCGTTTACACCCATATTGTTCGTGTGTATGATATTATATTTTAAACCAGGAGCGTATATTTCAGGCTAGCTAGGCTATCTGCGAAGCCTGAAGCCTAGAAAGTAAAATAGTGAAGAAAAATCGATTATAAACTGTGAATAAACCCGATTTCAATAAGAAGATAATGGCTATCATGAAGTTGGCGAACTGAATTCTTAGGACTTTTTCAACCTGAATTCTTAGGAGTTGGCAACCTGAATTCTTAGCAGTTGGCAACCTGAATTCTTAGGAGTTGGCAACCTGAATTCTTAGGATTTGGCAATCTGAATTCGTAGGAGCTGCCAACCTGAATTCTTAGTAGTTAAGAACCCTGAAATCTTAAGAGTTGGCAACCTGAAGTTTTATAGGTTTGCAACATGACTACAGTTGGTATGGCAAAGTGGCTTCCTTGAAGACGTCAAGAATGATCGATCCTATAGTCTTCTCCCTTCCTCCATAGCCTAGGACGAGGTGTCATACTGAGCTAGTCCAGGTTTTAGACTCCGCATACGCCACTGCTCTAAACTCATCGCATTACTCACAACTGTGTTCAGAAACCATGTTTGTTCAATATTCCTCCGCATTCGAGTGGCCATGTTGTTGTTTTTAAAGCACAAATTAAGCATCGTTCTTTCTGTCCCGAAATATATCTTCCAGGTTCTTCACCACTGAAACATCGATTCAAGTTTCCCGAGCAGCCGAGGTCACTACCTGTAGCGGTTGTAGTGCTTTAGACAAGTACCCAGAACGTTGTACGAACTAGGAAAATTTTGTTTAAACTCGGTTCAATTTCAGATAGTCTCATGTGGACTGAAGCTACAACTTAAAGTGGTATCCGAACCATTGTACAATGTGCCTCTACCAGGAATCAAATCCACGATCTCTTGAATACAAGGTGACAGGGTTCTGAAATTTTATTGATGACAGTTTTCCCTTACACATATGCATCTTTTACACGCCTTTCTTCGTATTCAAAATTTTGGTACACTATTTTCCAGCACGCCCTGTATAATATAATGCCGTGCTGGAGCTTTGGGTTTCCTAGACCTAACACATTTCCATCATTCCAAATCTTGCCCAGCACAGCCTACTTTGATTTTATAAGGTGTCCCGAACTTTGCCTCACCTTGTATAGTATCCTATATTAAAATAAGTTTTTTGGCACACACCCTTACCAAAAATGTCCAAATATACACACAAATAATAATAATAATAATAATAATAATAATGAAACATTTTGTGCACATATAAACAAAATAAGAAAATAAGCTGGAGTTTATGAAAAAGAGATTACATTACAAGGCCCAGATATATTGAGATCCTGTAACTGAAACTGTCGATCTTCATTTATTCAATTCTTTATCGTTGACATAGCGACAAGGGACCCAAAGTTAACAAACAAACAAAACGTGTGCAGCAATTTACAGATTTGCCTGCTTGTTGCCAATTGCTCTGCCTTGTCCCCTGTTGATATGTGGATTGCGTCCAACACGATGCAGCCACCCGCTGTCCCAATTAGGTTTCGGCCCCAATGTGTTAATTGGTGACTCAGGTCCGAAACATGACTGACATTGCTATCGGGTGCGACCCCCTCCCACAGTCTGCTTAACGAATTCTGGCAACGACATGGCTTGACCCCCACCCCACCCTCCGCGATGTGACCGTGAATTTTAGAGCTCTGCTTTGTATGTACCTTCACCTCTACCCTCGTACGTGTGACACGAAATAGCGAAAAGTCTGCAATTTTGTACCTCGCGTCACGGCGGAGTTGTGGAACCACAGGGTGTACCTGAAGTTCGGCTCGAAATATTTTAACCTTGAACGGCATGAGCACCAGCATTGTCGTGAAGAAGAATTGTCTAGGAAACAGTACTGGTTAGGTTTCTCTTGTACGCATCTCAACACTGGATAAACTTAACGCTCCGTACCCCTGAGATACCACAACCTGTTACTTTCCGGATTTCAACAGTGGCAAAGTGTTGACACTCTTTTAAGCATCCTAAGAGCACATAAACTTACTCACCTTCTCGACATATTTCTTTGTCACTACTTACGATGGAAAAATACTCTCCTTTGTCCGATGTCTTTTTATATCTGGGATTTCTGCAGTGGTTTAAATGGGAACAAATATAGATTTGTTTTTGAATGTTCTCATATATGCTTGCTCGAACAAGCAAACATGAGAATGATTCTTCGTACATGTTTCGAAACAAGAAATTATGAAATGTATATATTAAAAAATCGAATGTTATTTAGAATTAAAGGAAGAAGAGTTTCATAAGAGCAAATTAGATTAACATATATGACAACATGTAATGTGAATAATATATTTTCGAAACAACATGAAAAAGTATTGGAAGCTAAAACTAAAATGCCCCCCTTCATGATGACAATGAAACTACGTATCAAGTCTCATTGATAATTTGTTGACATATACATAATTCTGCTAACTTATAGATAACTAACCACATTAAGGTAGTCTAGTTCTTAATAAATCACCGATGACATTAGTTTATCTTCAAAGGCCATCTCAACGTTAAACTTTCTTTTAATCAGAATTCTAGAGTACAGACAATACAATGTATGTGAAGACGTTGAAATCCTTACATAAAATCACAACTACTTGCTTTTTGTTCTCACTAATTGCCCCCACAATTTTTATTGTAAGAATGCCTTCGCTAAACCTCTTTTATGGTAAGTATCGGTACATCGTCATTATTCCATCATCAGTGACATGTTTTCTAGAAGTTAAATGATTTCATCCATTAATGGAAAACGTTTCACGAAACTTAACGTATGCCCTGTGAAAATTCCGGAACTAGAGCATTGGGTATTTAGCCCAGTCAATAAAGGTTTCATGTCGGGAATAATTCAGCAAAAGCTGAATTTTCGTCAGTTGTTAGGACACTACTAGAAGTGCAAAATCCCAAAAGTCCCCGCCCCTCCTAGCGGTGCTCCCCCCTCCCAGGGCCCCCCCCAAAGATCAATTTCGCAGACTCTCAGTTATTGACCTGTATCTCCGTAACGAATGGTCGTAGGCAGGTATATTGTAAATGATCTTCCCGATTTCAAAGTTTAATAATTCACGTTTATTTATTCACAATGACATGCAACTTATGTTAAATGAAAGAAAACCTCAAAAGTTTAGGTTAACCTCGACTACAATCCTGATAGACTGTAGAATAAAATATATTGAAACGTAAACATTAAATTTATGCAACCATTTTTATTTATTTATTTGCATCAACAGTTAAGAAATTCTTCAATTTACAATATAAGTGGAAAGTAAAATATAAATATGTTATAACAACATTTACACATTATAAATTTTATATGCACCATTATTATTGTTATATGCATAGTATACCAAAATACATATAATTAAGTTACATACAATAAAATTATGATTAAATGCTATAAAATACTATTAAATACTGACATTAACGTAATAGCAGAAGAAGAATATTCCGTATGTGTGGATTTTACATACCAATATACAATTCTGTTATTATTATATACAGACTATGAATAGAAAATATAATAATTACGTACATATACAAACAGATTTTAATTGTGAAGAGTATTATTTATTTTTATTACCTTTTTATATTCTGTAATATTAAGGTAGAAATAAAGTTTTATTATTTTCATTTGTAATTATATTATACATGTTGCTAACCCTGAATAGTGATGAATTTTTATACCGTTCAGTTTTGGGGATGTTATAGTAAGATATTTCTACTTCGTATATTACGTACATTGTCATTGAAACATATTTGATGGAAGACCCACTATTTTGACCAATGCTTCGCCCCTTAATTTTGTGATCATAACTTGTATCCTTGCCGTTGGCGGCGCCTGTGGCTTCCGCGTTCACCTTTCTATACGGACATTTCGAATGCGAGTATGTGGAAGGGGATTGGTTGTGGCATGTTAAGAATTCCACAAATTGGCATTTTTAGTGTTGGAAGGCCTATGTTCCGGACGTATCTTTGCGTAGCAACTGTGCTGGATCGTAAGATGCAATGAACGTACAACTTGCATAGGACAAGTGATTTGCACGACTGGCCACATATCAAACCTTTCAATACCAGATCAGTCCGCACGGCAAACAGCCAGCACAGCAATAACAATGCTGGACAAACAAAAACCGAATCACAGGCTTACGCATTGTTGCAGTCATCAATCGATCGGAAAGCAGACCCGGAACAATTGAGCCAGTATTCAGCAAACACCGACCATTGTTGAAGGTAAGGGCTTAAGCCGGGACAATTACCAGATGGTTCTCGCAACAATGTGGCCATTCGTCCAATGAATGTTCCGTGCATTTCGGCGCCGTTAGTTTAGCCTGTTTATTTTGTCGGATAATGCCCGTGGGATGTTCATTCATATGGGAGGGAAAAATAACAGTGCTGCAAAGGAATTCGTTTTCGGGTGTTGAAAGAAGATCAATTGTTGCAATGTGTCAGAGATCTTGATTCTGTAGCCAGTGGCATTAGTTTCAAACAAGTTTCGTTTGAGGGGTGGAGCAAGATAGACGAAGTATTGCAGACCCTGCGTTTCATGTCACCAAGATTGGGGTGCATAGAAACCTTGGATTCGTTACGAGAACTGCGAAGAAATACAGGGTCGCCCAATAAAAGGTAACCAAACACAAGCGGTTCTACATTTCAGTTACCTTTTCTTTGGGCCACCCTGTACAATGAAAAAGAACACTGACGTAACTGCTTAACATGTGTAGAGAGTACAGTCACAGACAATAAAAATGGGACACCTAGATTCTGAAATACTTGCTTCCCTGCAAGGCGGTGTGTGTGTTGCGGTTGCGTATATATGTACGGCGGTGAGTGGACTTGAATAGCAAATTTTCAATGGCAACTTCAACCACAGCCGTAGAGCTAGTGTCCACCTTATGCACAGAGAAGCTAATCTGGACTGAACCTACATTTTAAAGTGGGATCCGAACCACTGTGCAACGTGCCTCCACCGGGTAACCAACCCGGGACCCCTTGATTACAGGATGACGACGTTACCACTACGTCATCGGGAGGCCCTATTTCTAAGAGGAATTTGTAGCTTTAACAAATAAGGGCATGCACCTGGACATATTTTTGGAATCTTCTTAATTCATATCAATTTAATTCACAAGGTTCAAAATTAGTATTATTACTGTTGTTAAATTTAATATTTTATCTATTTTTTAAAAAATAGTTATGATTGTATTAATTTAGAGGTGCAGTTCCTTCACTGTACAAAGCTGGCCAGAGAAATTAACGGTATAATATCATCAATTTCCGTTGCCATCCAACGACGAAAAGAAAACTATCCTGACCTTACTCCAATTAATGAAATATTAATTGCTAATTTAATTGCACGCTTAGGTAAAGAGCCAGTTGGTTAGGTAATAATAAGAATAATACGAAGAAAAATAAAAGAGAGATGGAGGGGAAAATAGAAATAAATAGAAGATAGAGAATAGAAGAACTGAGGAAGAAAGGAGAAATCATGAAAGGGTGAAATAGATTAAAAATACATAAAATGAGAGAATTAGGCATGGATGGATAGACGCAGAGGAGGAAAGGAAGAAAACGAGATAAACAGTGAAAGAAAGATAGAGAGGAGAAAGCAAGAAGTAGCGAAACATGGGAAGAAAAAGAGAGGTTGGGTTAAAGAAAGAAGTAGGGAAAAGTATTAAAATATTACAATCATTATATATCTTTATACATGATAAGTAGGTGTCGGGTAATTATGTATTTTGCACATTGCATATGCAAATGCATATTTAAGGATTTTTAACTAAAAATGCATATTTCATATGCAGGTGCATATTTGTATGAAAATAAGTTGATGTGCATATTTTTGTATCCACAACCAACACCGAGCATACATATACTGTATTTATTTTTCTTCTCCTCGCTTCTCTTCTTTTCTATATCTTGTCTCTGTCTTTCTTCTTTCAACAACTTCGAACAAGTTACAACTTCAGACAAGCATCAAAACTATACAAGACGTTAAAGAGGCCTTCGTCCAGGTTGAAGATCCTGTGTATGTACAGAAATTGGATGCAGTATTGAAAAAGAACAGTGGGTATGGAACAATGGTGAAAGTTTGCAATATTCTGCATACAAATGGACAACGTGTGGATGATCTGGAACTTGATGTGTCTGACTTTGTTGCCCTAAAATACAGTCCACTTGTATCTTGCGAAGTGGAACGTGTGTTTTCTGAATATAAGACTATTCTAGCTGAAAACAGGAGTTTAAATTTCGAAAATTTGAGACATCATGTTGTTATCAAATGCAATCATGATCTCGATCTGTGATTTATTGTGTTTCATTTAACGCAGAACCAGATTAATTGAAAAAAATCTGTGTAGCGAATGAGCATTCAGAATAATGCATATTCATTGGCTGGCATGTAATCTTTCATAGTTTGTAATATACAGCATTTATAAATTAAATGGGTTTTTAAAGTGCAAGTGCATATTTTATAATTTTTTAGTGCATATTTGCATGCATATTTTGCGTTTTTTTTAGTGCATAAATATCCGAGTCCTAATAATAAGATATTCAAATTTAAATTTAGAAAAACTGTTGCGTGTCGGTTTGGTAAATTATCAGGCAGACTGTTTAACGGTAACTTAGGGTGACGAGATATTTGTTGACCAATAAGAGTATAGTATAGTCTATAGGTTGAAGGTGCGCATGTATTTTGCTGTTTCACGGGGTCGCAAAAATCCCGCGCGACTTCTTGACAGTCTAATTATCCTGGAAATTTTGCAAAATTAAAACTTCCTTTTTATTTTACACTAATTTGTGACTACATAATATATATTTTAATATTCTGATGCAATTCTTGAATATTCTAAAGCAAATTTCTTGGTATGTTGATGCATATAATTGGAGGAGGATATTTACACACCAATATTGATCAATATTTTGTACAAATTTTAATTATTGCAATTTTCAAGTATCGGTATCGGTGGGAATCGGTAAGAGTATCGGCATCGGTATCGATTCAAAGTGGTATCGGCTCAGCCCTAAGCATTATCATTAAATTCCAATGAATTTGAAATATGTTTTGCTTGTTGATGAAATATGAAAATGACACTTGAAATTGTTCATAGGAAATTCTTGAGTCAAGGAGTAAATACTTCAGTTTGTTGACATCTTGACGTTTTCCGTTCTGTGAATTTTAAGGCATTTTTACGTGTAAAATAATGCGTATCATTCTAAATTAAATAGCAAGGAAAATAGTATATTTGGGGATTTTTGCAAATTAAATAGAGTATAGAGTATATGAACGTCTAAAAGAGTATAATACTCTTAAAAAGAGTATATCTGGTCACCCTAGGTAACTTATGCCTTGCCGCAAAACCCTGATCTTCATCCTTCAGTTCATACTCTCTTTTTTGGTTCTGGCACTGGAAGAATCAGCAAAGGACAATGAAGATAGTCTCCAAATTGGTCCAAGCAAGTTCGGAACCCACAAGAGTGCATCGACCCTTTGGTCGTCCAATTTCACCCGGGTGCATGGAGGAATCGGTCGTGACTTCTGGCACAATATTAGAGCTCCCGGTCCTTGTTCTTCCTCATGGAGTGGATCGCCCCGCTCTCTGGGACCCATTTGATGCGGTTTGTGGCTTCCTCTGTGACTCCATACAGTCACGCCGCGGATTCCGTGGTATCACTGAAGACTCAAGTTCACAATGCTTCCTCCAGTCCAAAGTAGGATTGCCGGAACACCTGCGGAAATCAAAGCAAAATTTGAGAGGGGAAAGGGTGGATTGTTATTTTTCTATAATAATATTTCGAAAGTAAAACCTGCAGATTATTAAACTTAAGGCGAGGAGATACAGTTACGCAGCATGTGTGCATATCGTCGGAATGGGCAATGCTACTGAAGAAAAACGTGGGGGTACAAGAGAGTATGAATTTCTCCACATGTGGCAGGTCGAAGCGTTTTTCAAAGTTGATTCTTAAGCTAGATATGACCTGTAAAAATATGACGAATAAGAATTTTCGGAATCCCATGTATTCCTTATGGGGAATCAACTTCAACATCAAGTTACGGCTAATCAAATGGGAGTTTCGACTTTTCTGCTTGACAATCGCTTCTTCAAACTGCCCTCTTCCCGTTCATATAATTTTCTATTCCATCGGAAGTTTGATATTCCCAAGATAACAAATCAAAAATTACTCCCATATGCCCAATGAATTTCTCCTTGCCTCCTGGCAGTGTTGCCAGCATAAAATAGCTATTTTTCACCTTAAATGGAGTTAAAACTGACTTTCAAGGAGATAGATTTACGAAGTGCTTCCTAGAGTAATGTTAGTTGTCAAAGAGGTGGGGCGCTGCTATTACCGTTAACTCTAAATTGATGACAATTTATTCTTAGTTTTCACCATCTAGATCCGGCGGCATCCCCCATCTCATGGTCGTACGAAATCTAAAATAAAGGATTCCCTGATAACAATATTATGCCACTTTCACGTCAACACGACGCTATAAAAAAAAGTAGCTGGGGATATAAGAGGGGATGGGGCGACGCAGCCAATATAACAATATCACGTCACGTGCAAAATGTATAATCATGGCAAAAGTTGGTCTATGTGGGCCGGAAACAGTGATGGTATCATATTGTGGCAAGGGGCGGGCGCCCCAGTTCACAGGCAAACGAGTGCACGAAAGAGCCAGATCTGGCTCCAAGAGAGCTAAGTTGGCAACACTGACTCGGAAGGGAAAGCCTGGCGGAGACCGTCTCGCATGATAAGCAGAGGAAGAGAAAAGAGAGAAGATGTACCTACATATAACAGGTGGTTATAATTAAAGTGACGGTGTTCAGAGTGGTACAGCACGGGCTGTAATGAGAGTAGCAGTCTGAAACTTCGTAGATATGCTAATGAAGCAATGCGCTCGCGAATTATGCAAAAAAAAAAAAAGTTCCAATTCTCGCCACCAGGGTAAAAAATGGCGGTGTAAGCAGTCAAAACGTGAATTTTCCGTAACTCTGACGTCAAAGTCGGTGACATTGCCTAACCTTTGTGTGAGCTCCCTGGTTGCTGTTGGTGACGCTTGTTGCTTTTTCATTTAGTAATATTCATGTAATTCGAATAGTGAAATTGTAGCGATATTTTATTACAAAGGGTATTGTTTTCTGCGATTTATAGTGTTTTTCCTGCAACTATACCACGTTTTTACTGCTTACAGCGCCATTTTTTACCCTGGTGGCGAGAATTGGAACTATATATATATATATATATTTTTTTTGCATAATTCGCGAGCGCATTGCTTCATTAGCATATCTACGAAGTTTCAGACTGCTACTCTCATTACAGCCCGTGCTGTACCACTCTGAACACCGTCACTTTAATTATAACCACCTGGTACAACGGGGAAAAAGATAAACAGAATTTTTAATTTTCCTCACTATTTTAGTAAAGAGAAATAATGTAATTAATCGTTAAGTAGAAGAGAAGGCATTACAGCCTTGGTTCAGGTCTGGACAAAGAGCAAGAAAGATGAGAAACACTACAGTGATTTGAAAGAAGAATCGTTAGGAAAATATATCGGCTCATTAAAATAAATATAACATGGTTACGGAGATTCAATAAAGAAGTACATGAAATTTCATTTGTTAAATCAAGGAGAATAGGGTAGATAGGTCACGTGGAGGGAATAGAAAAAAACAAATTACCACATAAAATCCTGTATGAGACGATATACTCCACCAGAAGAATAAAATGGATAGGTGACGTAAAAGCTGATCATGCAAGCCTGATAAGCTGAGCTGGAGAGGAAAAGAGAGGCAGCGAGGCTGTTCGCACTGAGCTGAAGAACCAGTTGGTAAGTTAATAATAATAATAGATAATAATAGGAAGAATAAAAGAAAGAGGGAAAACATTAAGGAAATAGGGAATAGAGAAACTGAGGGAGAAGAACTCATGAGAGAAATAGATGCAGAAAAAGATATAATGAGAGAATAAGAAATTGATGGATATAGAAGCAGAGAAGGAGAGAAAGAGTTGATTGAGTTGGTGTTTTAAGACTACTTTGTGCACAGTAAGGCTAATCGGGACTGGCCCTACAGTCTAAAGTGGAATCCGAACCGCTATCTAGTTGAAAAAATGAACGGTTGGCAAATAAAAGCAGCTGGGACAACACAACGGCATTGAAGACTATTCCAAGGATCGACTTGACCGATTCACTCGGGGTTGTTGTAAAATTAGGGCAGCCACCGGGTATCAAACCCGGGACCCTTTGATTAAAAGGCAACGCCGATACCACTACGCCATCGGGGAGAGAAAGAGAACTATATAACAGAGAAAGAGAGATAGGAAAAGAAAGAATTAGCGAAAAAGAGGAGAAGTTTGGTTAAAGAAACAAGTAGGGAAAAGATCAGTGATAGTATGACCACTGCAGTACAGTCTACCTGAACACTGGCGTACGCAGGGGGGAACTGATGGAGCTACACCCCTTTCCGAAATTTTGAGAAAATCATAAAGCGAAGGTTAAAAATGACAATTACGAAATATTTTATAGTGTACCCCCCACCCAGAGATCGCAGCTATATAATATCCACATTTACAAATTCCAGCCCCTGCTGAAACAAATTCCTTGTACGCTAGTGCACCTGAAGTTGTTTCGTCCACCCTTGAGTTCACCCGAACGATCTTCTCTGCGACGCCACTACTGTGTATCAAGATCAGTAATGCGTGAAGCGTCTCCTTGTGCGTTTCCTGCGATTCGCACTCTTGACAGGGAGAGAAAAAAATCAGTGTCCCTTCCAGCGGCCAGCTCTAATTCTCTGCCTGGAGAGGAGAAGGCTTCGAGTGGGCAATAACCACTTAATCAGATTGCGGCCTTTGTGGCAGGGCGACGGCGAAGGGATTAAATTGGCGATTCAGTTCACGGCGCATTTCCCCCTCCACCCTTAGCCTCGTCACTTAACCACAATGAAAAGGGGTGACGTTGAGTGTCAAAGGGGTTAGCATGGGGTGACGCCGTGTTCGTTGGTTTTGGTACACGATGCACGGTTCGGCGCCCATCTTTTGCCAAGCCCCTGCTTTCGGCTGGGACATGGAAATTAAGGTCAAATTGACCACGAATGTGGTATTTTTTTTCCTAATCCAAAACAATTGAGCCGAAAAGGGGGGTGCTGGGGTGGGAGTTACTCAAAAAAATTCGCAGACCTTATCTTTTTGGTAAGTTGTAATTCGATTCGATTTACAGACTGGCGCACTTTCGACGTGGCCTTTGACCACGTCTTGTACGCTCGCCGCAGTGACCTTTGGTCACTTGTTGTTTTCTTCAATGCTCTAAATCCCTTTTAAGATATCTGAGTGCATCATTGGAGGAGGAAAACGAGTAAGTCCCGTGCTTTGCTTATTTGAAAAGTTTAGAACGCAACATTGTGTATGTACGGATGCTTATCGGGAATAAACCTAGAGCTTACAGTAGAATCAGAGTGACTTAACAAACATGCTTCACTTGGGATCGAACCTGGGACCCCATGGTTCAAAGCAGTAGTCTTACGCCTACCACTGGACCACGGGGAAGGGAGGCCCAAATTTGATGTTTCTAATTCTTAACATTTAAGAAGTAGGTAGTTTGTGTAGTCTCGCTCTCTGATATTTGCAGATATAAGGACAAACATAACGATGAAACGGATGAGACAACATCATCAACACTCGGAACTGGAATAAGGAACCAGCAAACAGAAAATAAACTTGTCTGTTCCTTATATGTTGAACGTTCTCCTACTTATAAAGAGTCATTTTTCACACCCGTTAAGACCTATTCCTAAAAATAGTGATACGATTTACAGAGGCTAAATTGTACATGTTTACCTGTGTATGTTGAACCTCCAACAACCAAAGAAACAATCTCACAGCTACTGAATACATGCATCTACCATTCAGACAGCAGAGTATCATGCCTTCTTTCGTAGCATGTGTGGCGATATATGATTGGCCAATTAAAGTGACCAGTGGCCCTTGTTGATCCAGACAGCTCCCCAACTAACGATTTTAGAACACATCATATTAAACTAACCTTGTGATTTTAATAAAGTAAGAGATGGACTTGAACATAATAATGACCTTGCCATAATGGAAAAAATCATGTTAACAAACTTCTGTTTTTTCTTATTTTTGGTCTAAATGCATCTACCGTACTTCAAAAATCTGGGGGCTACAAGAGGGGCTTGAGCTTAGTACTGTCCCTGAGTACAGTACAAAGTCTGCGGGAAACAGAATTTCATCATTCATCAGTGGTTGACTGCCTTTTCTTTGGGAAGTTCTCTTGTTGACTTCTAGCCACATTAAAAACCTTGCATTCTGCTTTTTTTTGGGGGGGGGGGGCTGTCCGGATTGAGTGAAGGTCGGCTTATTGGGGTTCGGATTAACGAGGTTTTACTGTATTCATATTTAAATTGTCTCTATACGGAGAGGAGCAGCTCGATGGACGAACTCTCCCACCTCCCATCAAAACGAAAGACTAGACAACTAAATGTTATTTTAGCCACAGCTGTGTTGAAGGGGTGCAGAATAAAATTTAGGGGGTGTGGTGTTGTAAATAAATAAAAAAAACATGTCAACCTCTAGCCACTACATCAAATACCAATCAACTTTTAGCAGGCATCTATGATAATATGCCAATGACACTGAAGAATACTATACTAGTAGTGACTTGTTTCATTTTTGCTTGATTTTACCGCATTTGAAAACTGATTGAATTAATTTATTTTACGTCGTTTTTCTGCCAGTTTGGAAATTTGAAAACAACAGCTTGTTGAAGGTAGTCCAATGACATGTATTGTGTGTTACGCTCCAGAAAATTGGTCATAGGGTGTATACATTCAGACACAAGCTACAGTCTTATTGAGCTGTGAAGTGAAATACAAAATAAAATCATCCTTGCATTTAAAAAAGTAAGATGCGCTCGCACCCCTTCGCACTCCTGGGTATATCGTAGTAGTTGAGTGGTTAGGAGCTCACTTTTGGTGCGAGAGATCCCGGGTTTGATACTGGTTCGATTTGAAAGAATGCTCGAATGGTTAAACAACAAGCAACATGAAATATTCATCTGTACAAGGGTCAGATTTAAGCGTAGGGCCAACCCTCGAAATTGGTGCACAAAAATTGTCCTATCTTAATGTGATCTCGTAAGAATTATTATAGCATCCACGACTGTATTACTAATACTAGTATGTATACCGAAAATAGCTTTTTTGAAACGTGCCATTTTATTTCATAAAATGGGTTTTTCAGTTTGGATTTTTCGGCTTAATATTGTTAGCTACAGATGGTGCTGTCAGAATCGTTTAGAATTTGGATCAAAACTATACGCTTTTTCCCGTTATTTGAATTTTAGAGACTCCAAAAATGTGTTTTTGGAGAGCTTTGGAGACTGAAAAAAGCTGTCAATTGTTTCAAAGTATATGGGAATTCTGAGGTTATTTAAAGCTTATATCCACAGATCAGTTTCGCTTGTTAATCTATGAATACATCCCGGAACTTCAGCGAAGGCTATCTTCTATATTCATCCGCTCTCCTAATGGTACAAATCAGCAAATTTAAACATTAAATCAACCACTGTAATAATGTTTTAGTAATCCACACCCACACAGTCCACAACATATTCATACTCTGGGAGGGGAAGCATTAATTTAAATATGACCGTGATCTACAGTAAATTAAGGCTAGTGCATTTACGTCGCTTTTCTTCCACTTTTGGCAAATTGATGGGGATAAATTATGTTAAGGAGATGGATGAAGGGACAATCACAAACACATATGGACAACACAACACAAACCTCCACATTTAATAATCCTGACTTTGAATCCAGGCGCTGGAACCTCGTTAGCCTGCAAAAATTCAGCCGAGAACTCAGTTCCATGCTCAGGGGAAATTTTCGGAATTATATCCTTCCATTAGTGTTAATTTGCAACACACTTTTCGTAAAGGTAACATCTCTGTTCCTGCTGCACTGCAGACAGACAGCCCAAAAACGCAGAAACACGAACTTTACGTAGTGTAAAAACCTGTCCAGGGCTAGAGTTATTGCTGTGAACCCCGCCCCCTGGCTGCCCAGCACGAAGACAAGAAAATTAGCCAATTCTTTGCGGTCTGCGAAGGCCTTATCTTCAAGAGAAGCTTTCGTACAGAGGAAGGTTTAATCATGTGCGCCACCTTGTAACGAGAGGAGAAATGTTGAATTCCCTCTTCTCTCGTCATCTGAAAAAAAAAAAAAAAAAAAGAATCACACTGGTGTGCCAAGGTCAAGATATACCAAACCACACGTTACCACACATTCTTTTTTTTTCTTACAAAAATATACAATAGTTCTTGGAAGAACATGTAGAGTACAGTAGTTTAATAATAAAAATTAAACCCGTCTCATAAGTTTTTTCCTACCAAAAGTTACATATTCAAGATCCTTCTAATAAGAATAAGTATATGTCCAACTCAAGTTCCTTACAATAAGTTGGTCATATTTTAAGTTCAATTCCATCTAATAAAAATTACGTATTTCCAATTCAAGTTCCTTCTAATGAAAACGTCACATTTCTAGTTCGAATACCTTCAAATGAAGGAAAATGATATCTTCCCATTCAGGTTCCCTGTAAAGAATAGGAGCTCGTTTCAAATTACTTCTCATAGAAAAGGAAAGTCGTCCTAGTTCGCATTTCGTTAATGACGAGCGGTACAGTTTCCATCACGAAGCGCAGAACCGCAGACACAGTTTCCTTCTTGAAGAGCCGAACGAAGGATACAGATTCCTTCATGGAGAACCAAACGAAGGATACAGCTTATTTCATGAAGAGCCGAACGAAGGGTACAGCGTCCTCCATGAACAGCCGAACGAATGGTACACTTTCCTTCATGAAGAGCCGAATTAAAGATACAGCTCCCTTCATGAAGAGCTGAAGGAAGGGTAAAGTTTCCTTAATGACATGCGAACGAAGGGTACAGCTTTCTTGATGAAGAGCCGAACGACGGTACAGCTTCCTTGATGAAGAGCCGAATGAAGGATACAGCTTCCTTCATGAAGAGCAAAATTAAGGATACAACTTCCTTCATGAAGAGCCGGACGAAGGGTACGGTTTCCTTAATGAAATCCTAACGAAGGGTACAGCCTCCTTCATGAAGAGCCGCACGAAGGATACAACTTCCTTCGCGAATAGTCGAACGAAGGGTACAGCTTCCTTCATGAAGAGCCGCACGAAGGATACAGCATCATTTATGAAGAACCAAACGAAGGATACAGCTTATTTCATGAAGAGCCGAACGAAGGGTACAGCGTCCTCCATGAACAGCCGAATTAAAGATACAGCTCCCTTCATGAAGAGCTGAAAGAAGGGTAAAGTTTCCTTAATGACATGCGAACGAAGGGTACAGCTTCCTTGATGAAGAGCCGAACGACGGTACAGCTTCCTTGATGAAGAGCCGAATGAAGGATACATCTTCCTTCATGAAGAGCAAAATTAAGGATACAACTTCCTTCATGAAGAGCCGAACGAAGGGTACGGTTTCCTTAATGAAATCCGAACGAAGAGTACCGCCTCCTTCATGAAGAGCCGAACGAATGGTGAACAAAGCTTTACCATCAGTATATTTTGGTGTCAAAGTGCTGTATTTTATTAAGTTTTCGGTACTATAATCAAGTATCAGCTCTTGACAAACAGTCGAACCATTCCACAAGAATGTCAAACAAACAATCACGGCCACTACTCACAAAGGCGTATGTAGAAGGTGGACAAGGGATTCGGGACTCCCTCCCCAAAAGAAATTTGCTATTGCTAATTTTAAATACCAAAATACTTACTTGGCGTTTGTTATACATATAATATAAAGTTTCTTTACTCCCGCCGAACTTGCATGAAGATCAGATTTCGATTAGGATGAATTACTTTTGTATTAACAACGTCAATGAAATTTCATTTGTAGGAATTCAGGGCGACAAATTTGAATTCTGGAAAAGTGCTGAGAAACACAATTGTAGAATTTACTGAAAATGATTCTAGAAATGTGTTGAGAAAAATCAGAGATCTAGAAATTTGCTGAGAAAAATCAGAAATCCAGAAATTTGCTGAGAAAAATCAGATATCTAGTAATTTGCTGAGAAAAATCAGAAATCCAGAAATTTGCTGAGAAAAATCAGAAATCTAGAAATTTGCAGAGAAAAATCAGACATCTAGAAGTTTGGTGAGAAAAATCAGACATCTAGAAATTTGCTGAGAAAACATGGTTATGAAGCTTGTGTTGAAGAAACTGAGTTCTGGAAACTCTCGATGCAAAAACTGAGATGTAGTAACAACTTACACGCTCTCGGTTCCTGAAATGTAAAGAAAAGATCCATTGTTGCAGTAATTTATAAGAATAGAGTTGTACAATTTTAGAAAAAGGTTCTAAAGCTGTCGATCAGAATGAGTGAAACTGTTGAAGAGAAAAAAGGCTACAATTAGGTTTTTGTTATCTTATAAACAATGTAGAGCACCTATGTGGAAACCTACAACCCCAGTCCTTATTGTAGGTTTCCATGACCGGGTTAGGCTACTCGATCGTAGCTCCCCAATTTCCTCACAATGGTGAGTGGCCACCGGTCCCATACACAGGTCGAAATCTCAGAAGATAAATTGTTACGCTTCCTCAGGAGACTCGAACATGCGTGCGTCCCGTAGCCGGGGCCCAAAGCATGCCTTAGACCGCGGTGCGGACATGTAAAGATAATAGTTGTTATTAATTAGACTACATGTTATTTTAATAATACATGTATTATGTATGTGTGGCTTGGTTGGAGTGCAAGTACCACTGCTGAAATATATTTCTGGATAGGTGCCTGTTCTGAGGCTTCTCAGTATGCTTATTAATACTTGTTAATCTTCATCTCACTGTAGAAAAAAAATACGGATGTTTTTACTGTCTGGAGCCATCTACCCCCCCCCCTTTTTCTCTCATTATTCCGCCGTGCAGAATCAACGCCGAATCAGTAAAATCATCACGTCTGCACGTCCTTCATTTCTGCCACCTATTGTAATGTAAATTTCTCGAATTAGCAGGCATTATTAACCATCTTCCTCGAGTCTTCGAACTCCCAATGCATGATCATTGTCCTTCTTCTTTCCGGCAGTGATTGATCTCTGTTTTTCCCCTTTGATGTTCATCCACTGTGTACTGCAATAGATTATTTTTCACCGTCACCTTCTTATCTTCAATCTAGTATCAACAATGAGCAGTGCAAGTTTATACAGGGCGTGCTGGAGGAAAATGAATCGAATTTCGTTCAGGCGAAAGACACGCAAATGGGCAAGGGAAATTGTGTGAATAAGGGCCATCAACAGCATTTTCGAACCTTGTAGCGTTGTAATCAAGGAATCGAGGGTTTGATTCCGAGCGAAGGTACATTCAACAGTGATTTAGATACCACTTTATGCTACAGGTACAATTATTTAAATGCCTTACTTTTCTCTTAAAATGGAAAAACTAAGAATAAATTGCCATCACTTTAAAGCTAACGGTAATAGAAGCCCCCCCACCCCTCTGACACCTAAAATTACCCTAGTAGGCACTTTATGCAGCCTTCGTTAATCTAGCTCCTTGAAACTCATCTTTACCTCTATTAATGGTGAAATGTAGCTCTTTCATGCACATCAGGTTTGGCAACACTGCCAGGATGGCCGTATTAGGCAAGGAGAAATGCATTAGGTTTATGGGACCATTATTTTATTCGTTCTCTAGAAAATATCAAACATCCAATGACGTAGGAAAGTACATGGACGGAAAAGGGACACGTTGAACTATGTCATAGTAGAAAGAGAAGTCGAAACTCCCATTTGATTAGCCGTAACTTGAAGTTGAAGTTGATTTCCCATAAGGAATACATGGGATTCTATAAATACTTATTAATCATATGTTTCAAACATCGTGCCTAGCTTACTAATCAACTTGAAAAACAGTTTCCACTTGCAACATGGAGAGAAATTCATTCTCTCTTGCATACTAAACCCTTTTTTAAATAGCAGTGCCCAATCCGACGATATTGAAATAAATGCACTAGTGCGTAATTGTCTCTCCTGTGGACAGAGATAAATAAGTAAATTAAAGAAGCTAAGGAGAAATAAAATATGTTTGAGAAAGGGAGTTGAGAGAGAGAGAGAGAGAAAGAGAGAGAGAGAGATAAATGGGGTGAGAGAGAGAGAAATAAAAGAAAATATAGAAATATAAACATGTAAATGAAACCGGAAAGATCGGAAGAGAGGGAAAATTACGAGAATTGAGATAGAGGAAACTAAAGAGAATAAGAGAGAGGGAAATAAAATGAAAAACGAGAGAGATTGAGAAGTACAATAACCTTTTGAGACAGCTGTACTGTAGAATAAAAACCAAACACATAAAGAAGGATCATGAGTACAAATATAAACAAGAAATTAATGACAAGCAAATATTCTTTGAGAAGGGGTCCAAGTGAATCCCCTTGACCCTCCGTGTGGCTGCCCATGTATGTGTTTTTTTTTCCATAACAACCTCTACTTTTCACTTTTAATTTTGATTAGCACAACCTTTTTTTCCCCAGAGAAATTCAGTGTAGCAAACTATGTCTCCAAACGAACAATCATAGGTAAGTAGATTTTTTACAATGTATGACTCGTGAATTACATGTGACTAGATTTTGCTGAGTTCCAAGATTTCTCTCACTTACATCGATATTGCAGCGAAAACCTACTGAATAGTCATGTCAGTCATTTCTTTCTCGTCCTGATCCTATCATTGCCACTTGTAGTGTGTTCATTATGTCATTTATCGTCGTACATTTCTATGGCCTTTATTGAGTATAGATCCCCCAGTAGTCGCCTAAAACGGCTACTCAAGCACAACCATAAATCATGTTCGAACTGACAGCACTCGACTTGAATAGGCCACGTATGACATTCTACGTAGTAACAAATCCAGTGATCATTGTGTTGTTGATCATCAAACCATCTACAAGAATCACCACTCATTTCCTAGTCCTGCACCAAAAGTGTAGTACAGTAAATGAAGGATAGATGGCTCCCTCGATATTTAACTATCATTGTACGTACGTGCTACTTCTCTTGAAAAGCAACCCTATTGTTATCTATTGCATTCGTATTGAACATTTACAATTTGCATATTGTATAATAAGCTTATGTATTTTTTAGATCATACAACTTTAGTTTATTTTTAAACTTTGTATAACTCTTATAAATTACTGTAAAAATCTATATTCTCTTTACTTTTTACAAATGTAATACGTGAAAAATTTCTGTAGTCACTAGCCAGTGTATATGGTTTCATCATATTGAGTTTCAAGAATTCAGTTTCTTTACCACTAGTTTCAGAACCATGTTTTCTTAGCAAATTTCTAAAAAGTTTTCTTAGCAAATTCTAGAATTCTGATTTTTCTCAGCACATTTCTAGAACTACTTCTACGTCGTAAGTTTCAGGAACACGTTTTCTCAGCAAATTTCGACAACTGACCAGCGTAGTGTTCAGAATCAACCGAGCGACTCTCATGGAGAATTCTGAAGAGAATCAAAACTAATGATTCTAGCCGAGGACCTGGCATCGGCGCTCTTTTCGCGTTCATCATTATCGCTGGTGCTCACAGATGCATTCTCGGGTGGAAGCCCCCCGCTGGAATGCACGGCAGGGAACCGACCAGAGCCACACCACCTCCGCCCCCAATACCTCCCTTCTTCAGCAGTGTTGCCAACCACAAGAGCGAAAAATCTCTCGCGCTGGGCACTATTGTTACTACTTGTTAGGTGGGTCACGCTCATCAAGTAATGACCCTCCACCCCCCACCCCTCGTGTCCATAAGAACATCTAAATTTCTTGGTCATAAGGATGAAATCTGAAAAGTTTCAGATGGTAAGGACAGATCCGACACAATCGAATTTAACTTGAATTGATTGACAGAAGAGACCCATTTTGGTCCAAGGGTATCCTCTGGAGACTCTTTGGGTGCGTTCCGAAAGTCTTAACGAAACGAACGCATTCAACGAAAATAACTGAGCTCGTGAATCTGGTGAAACCAGTTATTTTACAGACTTATGGGACACGCTAGGCGAAAGCGCAGGCGCAGCGTTTTGTTTAGAGAAAGTTTCCGCATGGCGTCAGCGGAAGGGATGTCCTTATGGCAAAAATAAACTCCATTATGCCCACTGTTACTCATTTTAATCACATTCTAAGAACGGTCAAGGCATACTTATCTTGTGCATGTTGCTTCATATCGCTGTCTGTTAAAATTATAATACATTTTCCGAAGTAGTGCAGTTTGAATCCATCAGCACGCGCTTTGTCTGCAAGGAGCAGACGATTTTCACGGAACAAACCAGCATCCTGGCGCGTGCGTTTGGTGAATCTCGTTCTTGCACGAAACGCACGGAATGCGACTTTTGGGACAGCATAATGAAACGCACGGAAGCACTTATGGAACGGCCAGTTACCATAACTCGTTTAACGCGTTAAACTCGTGCGACTTTCGGAACGGGCCCTATGTTGACTACTTTGTGCTAGTTGTTGCTGGGATGATCACGTGATGCGAATTGTCGAGTTACTTAGTTAATGTGGCGCGTTTTATTGGACACCCTGTGAATGGGTGTTACATTTCGGATACCTTTTATATGCTCTTTAGGATAACACCATAAGTGGTGCTTGACATGAGCTAATTGGCCTAGTGTGTGGAGTGACCGACCAACACATTATCTTGCCACCTTAAGTACTAGGTTCGAGTCCGGCCTGAACATGGGTAATAACACGAGTGTCCCTAATCATCGTCGCGATTAGTCTAAAATGCAGAAAGATTACCTAAAGTTAGAAAAATACAATTGCAGAAGTCCACATAAACGGTGTAATGGTGCTAGGCAACTTAGTAGGCTAACAATTTGTTCATGTAAGTTTCTCTTTTACTTTTTCTAATCTCCCTGATGTAGTGGGAACTCTGTTGCCTTGTAATCAAAGGGTGCCGAGTTGGGGGTTTGGGTTCCTAGTTGAGGCACATTGAACAATAGTTCGGGACGGGTTACACTTTAAATTGCAAGTTCAGTCCCGATTAACCTATGTGTGCATAAAGTGGACCTAAAACGAACTTTGAAAAGACTAGGAGACCAATCGGCGCTCTGATTTATTTTCAGTATGAATTTCCATGTAGAAGTTCATGACACATAACTGATGACACTCACAAGGCAGATTAACTTATGCAATTTATGATGCGCTAAGCACTTCTGCCCGCCAATTTGTATCCGTAAGCTCTTGCTGATCACTATGGTTCATTCTTGTACATTTGCTGATAGCAGTGGCGGCGATTAGGGGGGGGGGGGCACTTTTTGACACTTTTGCTCCCATCCAATCGCCGCCATTGGCTGATAGTATTTGAACTTGTGTGATGTGCCCAAAAAGAAGTGGGGTATTTAATCGTGGGTTTGCCACACTGTCTCTAGTCCCATTGCTTTTCCAGGCACCTAAAGTTTCTTTCTGCCTCTCCTCCAAGCAGAATCGCGGTTGACTTTTGTGGTTTTCGCTTCAGTCCTGAATTTACAACGCAGCCACCACTCTCTTCTGTGCAACTGACAGTAAATCATAGGGCAATCATCTGAGAAAGGCACACGGGGGAGGGGGGTGGGGGGGGAGAACGAGAATCCCTTTTAGGAACCTTCTTTCTTCCATGTCCCAACTGAGGAACGGTCGTCTTCAGTCACCACAACAAAAAAAACGTTACAAAATACTTGGTTAATTTTGCATTCTCCTGCCCCTAAGGATGCCTATTTCCAGTAACAACACTAGATGGCCCTGCTTTCAAAAGATGCTTGAATGTTGCACAGACGGTTGAATCGTCATGGATTATCACAAAGGCTCATAGGAGCATCTGCTCGAAAGGAAAGTCAACAATGCACAATGCAATAAGTAGGATTCTTCTCAAGTGTTAGCTATCTGTCTCATTACGATTGAAAGATATCGTGATTTGTGTATTTGATTTGTGTGTTGAATTATTATTCGCAAACTGGAAAGACCAGGACACCATGAGGCCGATATAGAAATTTGTGCAGCATCTAAGTAAGCTGGTTAAGTGTTGTCATCCCAGTTCTCAGAGGAAGAAACATTTTGACTGTTATTACGTATAACCATATACAGTATTTACACAATACTCTGTATTAACTTTTGAACTTCTGACAATTCTTGTGTATCCTCATTTCCCCCTTCTCCACTTTTAACTTTTCTTCTGGCGCCGTCTCTCTTGATGTTATATGATGTTCTCTTTATTCCTTATCATGTGATTTTAAGTTATTTGGTGATTCAATGTCGCTTTTATACCATTTATGGCAATCGTGATGATGACTTGAAACCCGCCGTATTTGTGGAAGAGCGCTCTAGTATGCACGTGTGGACTGCAGACCGAGCAACGGTACTGTAGAGTTGTAAGAGGGGCGGAAGGAGGGAGTGAGTGAGACAGGAGGCTTCATCGATCGCGTTCATGTAGTAGTGGAAAACCTCTGGTCATCTGATTCATGAGTAGCAGTGCAGTATGACATTGCTATCATGGCAGAAGGAACAGGACGTGGTTTCTTGAAAGGAAGGTCGCCTTCCTCCACAGTGCTTCTAACGTCTCAACGCAAGAGGTTCCTGCTCTGCTGCTTACCGGCATTTCGGTGCGGTGTGCAGGCGGGGAGCTCTCACCGCACGAATTTCTCTCTGACCTCCATATGTGCAGGCTAGTTTCTCAAGCCTGAAATGCAGGACGGAATAAACTCAATGAAATGTCCAGGTCTTGCCCTCTTAGACGGCGCTGCCACCTACATTCTGTCCCGGTTATCTCCGGAGCAAGCGAACGAAAACAAATCTCTGCGCAAGTAGTGACGCGAGACGGCTCCACCAATGAACACATGAGAGGGAATGGGATTGTGTGGAGGGGCGGCAGCGACTGCAGTTACTACCAGCCTTCCCAACAGCGTGTACTGCTTCGCTCTTCCCACTCGGCCCCCTTTCTCTGCCGCTATGCGCTGCCTTGCTCCAGAGATGTCTGAGACAGGATATAGTGAACCTTCAAATAGAGAGTACATGACAAGATTTTGAAATAATGCAGATAAATACTTTAACAATTTGGCAATTTTGTAAGCCGTAATGATCTTCCGTAACAAAATAACGAACACTGTTGTTAACACAGTTGCATTAGGCTATAATCAAATGGTTCCGGGTTCGATCTCCGGAGGAGGAACATTGCTCAGTGCTTCGGATCAAATTTCAAACTGTACTGTTCGATCGCAGAAAACGTGTCTGGCTTGAGTGGACGTATTCAAGTGAGAAAATGGGGGAGTAGGTAGAGATATGTAAATTTCAGACCTTAATTTCGGTTATGTTGTATGCGTTCAGTTTTTTTATTATCGCTCGGTTCTGTGTATTTATGTTGGTTGTTATAATACGCAAGAAATGTTTACTGAACCTGCTTCCCCGTCTTTGTTCCACTTGCATCCGTCACCCCCTATTTAGCCACTGAACTCGACAAGTCAGCGCATGCGCACTTGCGGAGGACCATAATGTTGTGACGTCACTCACTGAGCAAGATTGAGTCCAAACAATGTTGCCACGTGGTTTTTCTGCATTCGATAGCATTGGATTTTGCATCGGAAGGGGAGACTTAAGGATTGGGACGGCAATTATGAAACAAAAACGTGATGCGCATCGTGCGTCAATGTAAAGAGAGATTTCGGAGAATACGTCCATATATTACACATACCTTGCAGAAGATGAGTAAAGAAGACAAGAAATCGAATAAAGCGAATGCTCCTAGCCGGCGTCCGATCCAGAACTGCAGCCAATAGGCACCGCCGCTAGAGTCACGTGAGGCTTCTGAATTACCATCATCTCTATTGGCAGCGTTACTCTGTGTTCGGAAGCAGAATAGCTGCATTTTTTTAAAAAAATACATGATTTCCTTATTCCAATTAATCTTTAACTTATATGCTCTGTAAGGTATGTGTAATATATCGACGTAGAAGAGATACAATGGCAAATGGTAACAGGAACCTGCTATAAGATACCGAGCTTTCTGAAACCTCGGAAAATATGGGGTTTAAGAGAACAACTGACCCTTTCTCGTCAGGGTCAATGTAAGAGGCCCAGGAGGTGGATGAGGATGGCTGAGAAGCCGTTTCATTCCACCACAGTTTTGGCCGTGCAAAGTGGCTCAGGTTTCGAACTGGCAAAGATTGGAAGAATTCTCCTCTTACCATAATTAGTGTGGGAATCCCAGAAACCGAAGAACTGAAACTTGACTTCATAAATTAATATGGCGGTTTGAAAATATCTCCTGGACTCCCCTGACCTAACAGAAAGTGCTCAGCGTGAGAGGCATTTGACCCACTTTTCTTGCAGCAGCACTATTCGCGATTAAAATTACCACCTGAGCGCTAGTGTCGCTTCCAATATGGCCCTCTAAGTAGGATAAATCTTTGTTTACATTCAGCAGCAGTACAGAATAGCAGCGTGTTGTCATGACTGGTATGGTAGAAAACGTTTAAATTACGCATTATTTTTAAATATTGCGAATGCGATGTGAATTCCAGGTACTCTAACAAACGTGAAGCTGTATACTGAGAACGAAGCATTTAATTATGATAGGCAAAAATAACACGTGCAACGTCCTCCGGTTGGACCATTACCTTCTCAATCTGAAAGCCTCATGGCTTGCTCCGGTCACGTGACTAAGCGTCATCAACTGGAGGCGAGATAGCCGCCATATTTGATTTGTTTCTTCGGAATCACTGTTGGACCTTTTTAGTGAATATGGAATTGTAATGTAAATTTAAGAACTGTAATCGAGTTTACATGACGCATAAATATGCTTAAATGTGCAAGAGGTATGGTGTATAAGTGTTGTGTGCTCAATTGCAGAGGCAATTACAATGAAAACGGTAAGAGTAACGTTCACATTTCTTCAAGATGATGTTAAAAATGATAAATTTTTAGGGCAATTCCATGTGATTCAGTCACTACGAAAATATACAAGTTAAGTAACAATGTTTTATACTAAAAATAAATAAGAGTAATAGTTCATGATGTAAACATTTCATGTGTCCGGAATAGGCATCAAATATACTCGTAAATGTGGACAACATGTCAACATTTTTTTAGAAATATCAAATAATTTACCCTGAATTACAAACGTTGGTTAATATTACGTCTACCAAAGTAATTTGTTAGTGTAAATTTTATGCAAGCATTCGATAAATTATTCATATTATTTACACAAATTTTCAGTTTCAAAATGTGCTTAATGAAAGAAAGCTATACAACGGGGCAAAGTTGATACATGTGTACATTTCTTCTTATTTTATCCCGCTTTATGCTTCTTTATGCTAATCGGAGGCTAATGGAAGATATGTTGTACATTCAAATACAAAGGTGCGATGTGTAACAAGAACTTCGATGAAATATTCGTGTGTAAAACTATCCAAGAATATATTACTTATGTTTCAAATACAAATGTTTTCACACAGAAAGCATTTTGTTACCTAGCTATGTTAATATGAACTACAAATGTATTAAATTTTTAAAACTGTTTCATATGAACTGCTTTTTAATTTTTGTCTTTGTGAAGCTTCAATGTTCGTAACTTTGATTATTAAATCAGTGATAATGTTTATTGTTTCATAATTTATTAACATTCTTCACGATTTTTTTAACAGAATGTAAAAAACAGTGTAAGGAAATATTCCAAATGTTTATTTCCCAAGTGAACGTTAAAATAGAAATATTAATCTGCTTTTTTCTTCAATGAAACTCTTTATTGTCACAGATCTTACTAACGACAATGAAAAGATTCAATTTGTTTATTATCTTTCGTTCAATAAAGTCAATAGGATCGAAATTACAATATGACAAATGATTTAGGTTTAGTCTTTATCACAGAAATGTAACATTGCCCTTGTACCAATTTCTTTCGCTTTTGCTGCAAGAATATAGAAATTAAAGTTTTGTATTGAGATTGTATAGCTACACAGAATATCTGCATTATCTGGTTGATTAATTTTGGGTAAACTTAAAGACAATTTAATTGATTAGGTAACTTGGAAAGTTTACGGTCAACCTAACATGTTTTTTGTTTTATTTAATCAATTGATTTTACATACAAAAGTTCATACAAACGCGGTTACGAGTTTTACTGTAGCTGACCAATATTCCCGATAATATTTTTCAAAGATATACAATGTTTAAATTTTTCCGCCAGGACGTTTCTAACTGTTTTCAACTCTTTCTTTGTGCTATGGTAGAAATTTTTGTGGTGGCCATAGTGACTTCCTGAATGAAAATTTTGGTGTAAATATTCAATGTTATAAATTTTTCTTCTAACTATATTCGTCGGGAGGGTAAATGTCAAAATTTAACTTCATAAGAGAAATAAATATACCTTAATTATCTACGGTAAAATGACGACAAGGAGTTTACAGCGTTAAGACGATCGCCTCCAGATGATGACGTCTTGACTGAGCGCTGTGGCCTGAACCTCAAGATGGTCTTGGTTGGACACCCGTCGTCACAAAGTTAGTCCGCTACTCCTTTAGTCGGGAACATGAAAATCTTTGCAAATCATCAGGGCTTGCTGGGTAGAAAAGAAACACAACACAGTATTCAAAGTTAAACGCAGTTTTATAATCGCGTATATTTCATAATCACTTACCAATAAAAAACTAGGACATTCAATACTAACGTTGGGCAATTCACTCACATATAGCGAAAGTCAAATTACATAATTAATTGCTTACTTTCAACATCTCCGGTTCCAAGTTCTTATTGATCCTTCACCTTCACCTGTTTTCCAAACTCAGTCTGTCGTCAGGTGAGAAACATTCAGGTGGGTTCACTTCCTCTGCTGAGATGAGAAAGTGACGTCAACACGAACAGATTATGACGTATTTATAAACATATATACAAGTTCCAAACACAACTGTATCAATCTAACTATAGTTGTCTGTGACAACTTGCACATTATTTGAAGTAACAAACATTTTAAAAATCTTAACGTCTAACAAATATAAAACCTTAAACTCTCAGGTTCGTTACACACGGAAAATGCAGACGAAACTATGTATACGCACTGGTTGTCCAAAGCAGTGCTGTATCATCTGCAGGTCATGTTGTAACTGGGGTTCTCGGAAATTATTTGAAAATAAAGGAATTGAAATTGACCTGTACTTGAAAAGCTGGGAGAGGAGAAGATTGCGAACATATCGTTGCAGTTCTATCTCGAAAGAGAAAGGCTGATTGAATAATAATATTCACGATTTCATGACCAGGCTATACTCACTGAAAAAGGACATCGTACTGAATTAAACAGTAACATTAGCATGTCCACTTTTTTTTCTGGTTACATTTGACATTAATTCATTCTCAAACTATTTTCATCTTCTCTCTTAATCGACTTGCACCTGTTCCAAATTTCACACATAATACCGGTAATACGTGGACGCATTGGGTAAGACGCTTCATGATTTTTCAAAAAAAAAAAAATAGAAAAAAGCTTTATTTATAAAGTACAATTTAAAACTTTACTTTCATGGTAATATATATTTATCTCTCGAAAAATAAAGTAAGCAGACTCGTGCATTCTTCGTAATTTTCTTTGCCGAATTACAGTGTTATATCCCCCATACCAATCTTCTGTCAATTACGTTTTCCCTGATTTATTAACAAATTTCATTTTGTTGATTCCACGGGGTGGACACACATGAAAACTTTTAATTTGTTCTGACCCATAAAACGATTTAGAGCAAAATAAAACCTGAACAGTAGACCTTACTCTATCGCATATTCCCCATGCTTTAAATGACTTCAACACAACGTATCCTACTTAGAGTACTTCCTGAAAATCCCACCAGAATATCGGTTAATTTTAATCGCGAATTGCCCATCCACTGCAAAAATGAAGACCATGACATCTGGGAAACAGTTTATTTCCAATGAGTTGGTTGTGGCGTTATTTGGCCCACGAGTATATTGGTCGTAATTGTTCACCTCATAACAAGAGGTCCCACAACTTCAAAATAGCATTTACCTTGAAAGAAAGGAAGGGAGAGAGAAATGGAGAGAGGGAGAGGGGGGAAGAGAAAGGGAGGGAGAGAATGAAAGAAAGGGGGAGGAAAATGAGAGAAAAATTGGGTGGTGTAGCTTTATCATATGCGCTACATTCTTGCACACCTGATTCCTGTACGGCTCCAATTCGAACCAATTGCAGAGTGATTAGCACAGCGCGCAACAACGCCAGGGATCCCGGGTTCGAATCCCGGCCTGGGCATAGATGTTCTTTGTGAGTGTCTCTTCATCCTCATCTTCTCGATTAGCCAAAAGTGGCAGAAAAGCGAAAAAATAAACCAAATCAATAAACAACAAATACATGGAAAAACTTCAAGGACCAGCAATGGAGTTGAAGGCTAAAGAAGGAATGCACATTGCCCCCCCCCCCCCATCACTGCAACAACGATCCAGAAATATTTTCTTCAGGCTCAACCAGATATCTCATGATCCCCATTGAATCAGTCAACCCTTAGCTCGGAGGACAAGCATTGTAAAATAACAACAATATCGAACCTGCCTTTGTTGGTCACTCTCCCATTCTTGTGAACGTTACCCTCCTTCCCCCTTTCCCTGTCTCTGCTAGGAAATGCGATTCTTTCTGTTCTGTGATGCTGAGGAATGTCCTGGCCGTTGCCTGACAGCCTGGTTTAATTAAGTCTGGGGGATATTTATCGCTGTTTAGGTTCGTTCAGAGCCCCCTCGTGACGAGGATATATGGAGGGGGCGTTCGTCTCCCCTTTCACAAGTCCGCCTACACTTGGGAAAAAATCTCTCCCTTCGTCCACCTGCTATATATACCATGGGAACTGACGTCGTTACGTTCCTTTTGAAGTTTTGTTTTGGAGAACAGTGCTGTTCAATAGGTCACACTTTGATCCGTTCACGTTTTGAACAGATCACTTTGATCCGTTCGCACTTTGAACAGTTCACATTGATCCATTCAAGTTTTTAACATTTCACTTTCTAAACTGTTCTATTTTTGAACGGTTCACTTTGATCCGTTCACATTTTGAATACGTCATTTTGATTCGTTCGCGTTTTGAACAGTTTACTTTGATCCGTTAACATTTTGAATAGCATCTAACTTTGAACCGTTTCTTATTTCGAAGACAGACATTTAATAATATATTTATCAAAGTACATCAGCATTTGCTGAACCTCGCCCAAGAATAAAGACCATTGAATTGAATTGAATTGAATTGAATTGAATTTAATGCAAATTTTCCTCCACACTTAACGCTTACTTTCCCATTTATTAGTACAATTTTCCATTCAGATCATATTCCCCACTGTTAGTTTACATTTTTGCTTTCGTTACTGCATTTCGAATATTCTATTGTACGTATCTTTTCTATAATACTACTGGGTCTGCTACCAATTTTTCACTCCACTTTTTGTAACTACTTTCTCACAGTTAATGCCTATTTTCTATTTGTATTAAATTTTTCCAATTTGGTGCCTATTTCTCCACTTTAGTGCCTTTTCTCACCTCAATTCAATCTATTTTAGTGACTATTTTTAAACCTTTAGTGCCTATATCCTTTATTATTTAGTATCTATTTTTCCGCTTTTAGAATATATATATCAGAGATATTTATGGTCATTTCCTACTTGTCGTGCCTATTTCATATTTTTAGCGCCTATATTCTTCTTCTAGAGGCCTATTTTCAACTTTCAGTGCCTAATTTCTTCCAGTGCATACTTTCTACTTCTAGTGCCTATTTTCTACTTTTGGCGCCAATTTTAATCTTTGGTGCCTATTTTCTACTTGTATCGCCTTTTTTTTATATATGTATATAGTTTCAATTATATTTCATTGGTCCGTTTTTGAAACCAATTTATCCTCTTGCAGTAAGCATTATCACTTCTAATGTCTGGAGATTTTTATTCCGCACCTCAAGAATCTCTTCCTTCGAAGCTAGACCAGAGAATCCCGTTCTCCCTTGCAAGAAATCAGGCAACATGAAGTTCGCGAGGGAGAAGAAACGTCAGAAGGCTGACCTGTGGTGACCTGAGCCGGTTGCCAAGGCAGCCTCTGCCCAGCGGAGAATTCAATTTGTCCGCCTGCGAGATTAACCCGGAGAAGAGAGATTGCTGGAAGGTTCCAGGACTAGGATCCGGTGCTCTTTCTCTTCCCGGTGCTCCCTCGGGAACTGAACAATGAATCGAAAAGGTTCTCCACCCCACCCCCTCCCCTCCCGCTTTTTACTCAGACCATAAACCATTGCGATGTAGCGCGTTTCTGCTCATCCATGTAGATGATCGGCACTGATTTTCGAAGATCCCCTCGATTTCAGTAAAATCCTGAAGAATGTACGGTCACCGGCAATAAAAATGGGACACTTAGATCCTAAAATACTAGCTTTACTGCAAGGCGTGTTGCATAACTCTACGGCGGTGGTAGAAGTTGCCATTGAAAATTTTGCTATTAAGATCCACTTGTCCACTCATGTGTCATCAGGAGAAATACTTTGTAAGGGAGACAGATCAGAAAGAAACTGAACATTCAAAGAGAGAAAGAGAGGAAAGGAAACGAGAGAGAGAGAGAGAGAGAGAGAAAGAAAGGACGCGAGAAGGAAATGTAG
Source organism: Lepisma saccharinum (assembly GCF_977018435.1). Classification (NCBI taxonomy): domain Eukaryota; kingdom Metazoa; phylum Arthropoda; class Insecta; order Zygentoma; family Lepismatidae; genus Lepisma; species Lepisma saccharinum. The sequence goes on from NC_139231.1 coordinate 32,371,408, forward strand.
TAGCGAAATAAAAAGAGAGAAAGAGAAATATACAAGCGTTGAAGAGAGAGAGAGAGAGAGAGAGAGAGAGAGAGAGAGAGAGAGAGAGCAAAAGGATGGATGAGGATGCGCTTCAAGCTGCTGAGGATCCCACAGAAAGTCTCATTGATAATGTCATCCACAGATATGCTCGAAAAAGCCTATGCGCCTTAGTTAGTTAGTTTGCTATAATTGTAAATTATTGTAAAATTATTGCACGCTGTATTATATTTACACTAGCTGATTACCCGGCGTTGCCCGGGTATTTATTTACACAGGTAAGGGGTAATTTAAAACTATTAGTATTGCTTTATTAGTATTGTGTTTTAATGTCTATAAATTCCCCTCCCACCCCCCCGGAGGAAAGTGGTTGGATTCAATACTGGAGGAAAGAACACGGGAAACTAGAAATAAGGCGTAAGAAAAGAAAAATACGGAAAGGAAATGAGATTCAAATAGAATAGAGGAAAGAAGCAGAGGACACCCTTGCAGTACCGGCGGAGGGGTAGAAGTCTCTCCCCAACGATATAATAATAATAATTTACGAAAAAAGTGGGTTTATTTTCATTTGTTTATAATAATAATAATAAAGACAATGATAATAATAATAATTGTTGTTATTTCTACTATTCAAGTTTTATCAATTGCCTGACCGCCCCTATAAAAAATTCTGGTGACGCCTATGCATCTGATCTTTTGTCTCAAAAGTGTACAAAACGTGCCTGTATATTAACACATGAAGGCTCCAAATATATTTACCCTACTGATTTAAAAGATGAACTGAAAGTACTTTACACTGTCATAAAACAGAATAGTGCACCATAGGAGACCATACGAAAAATAACATTACATGTATTTTTTCTTTTAAAAAATCCAATCATATCATAGGCCTTCTTCAATGGTAAAAATATGAGCCCAAGTCTTCAAGGCATTTCTTTCCTAATACTTGTTTACGAAACCTATAATGAAATTGTAATTTAGTGTCGCATTTTTTAAAGTTTTCTGTGGTAGAGATATCCGTTTGTTCAATAGTGTAAAAAAAGTAACGTTCTCCCCCACGCCATGAAGGCGTATAGGGGGTGTAGGATTAGAGCCCCCCACTTTCTCGATCTCGGCCGAACTGGAGGTGATGTGACCAGCACCACGCCCCTGGCCGCCTTTATCCCCCAGAATTTCTTCCAGGTAACCAACCACCTTATACGACGCTGGGTGGGCGCCGGAGCCGCTTGAACAGGTTGAAAAATTCCCGGTTCTCCCCCGCCGGGGATCGAACCCGAGTCTTTCGCATGGTAGTCAGACGTCCTAACGATTTTTTTTAACAAACTTTTATTTTATCAGCATATATACAAAATAGATCTGCTTTCTTACATAAATTCTGTTAAAAGTATTGTATAGAATTTTTAACATAGTAAGTAATATAGTAAGAGTCCCATTTTCGCTATCTGATACAAGATTTTTGGCGTAAACATGCAGTTGTACCTGTAATACAAATATACGTTTCTTCATATATTAAATACCTGTTTACACTTTCACATCACAAGTATACAATTATTGTTGTCTAAACAACACTGAGGTAGTTTCCAAAATACTCATACATTTTTGGATATTGTAACATTTTCCATTTGGTTCTTTTTAAATACTGTGTGAACAAAATGCTATTGCTCTCATACTTTTTACAAAATACGAAATATATTGTATTAGCTATTAACCAAATTACTGCATTGTTTTTCTTTTCTGGAAACTATTTGAAATCTGGTCTTGTACACATCGACGGTTGAAAGTACTGGGGTGCTGTTCGACATATTTGTCCTAGATATGTCGTTAGGCATTTCCAAATTCCCTGTACTCTATTACGTGTTACTATTCTATGTTCAGTGGTGTCTATCTCTCCACATATGTGGCATTTATTAGTTGTTAGTCTATTGTTATTACGTAAGCGTTTATTAGTAACGATTGAGCTAACGCGGCTTATCAATGTTCAATAGTGTAACATTATCTATTTGATTTATTATTTTATAGTTTGATGTTTTACTTAGGAATATATTGATTTTCAATTTCCCGTTGCTGCGTAATGACCGGGGGAGGGGGGCGAAAGGGAGCGGCATCTGCCGCGGTTGCCTAGGGCGGCGAAATGGGTAGCGCCGGTCCTGCACCCTTGCATGTGACCTATATTTCGGTGCTTTTATCGCAACCAGTAAACAGGAAACTAGTTGTTGGGTAGGACTTGACGAAAACGATCCCACGATCTTCGTCCTTTCGCAAGAGCAAAATGTCAAGGTGGAAGGGTTAGCGCCTACGCACTGCGTCACTCGGGGGACAATTCGACAGGAAGTTCTTATGGGCTTGTTGGTCAGCTCGTATCGACAAAGAGTCTTTCATTTCATTTTTGCTTACCGCCGTTCTTTATATCTGAGTCAGGTGCAGGTGGTTGATTTCGGCGGGTTATGACGAAATGCCAAAAGAGAGAGAGAGAGAGAGAGAGAGAGAGACATTCGACCAGTCAAAACAGGGTCATGGCGGCGATTTTGGTATCTGATACCCCTGAGTACCGGAACTACCGCTACTGGAAGCAAAGTCGCCCAAAGGCCTTCGCGGACATTCTTTGTGGAGGAGGGGCAGGGATCACTTTTCAGCAGAGGAAGTAGAATGCTCCTTCTTTTAGGCGAGAATCTTTTGTACGGGATCAGGTTGTTGAAGTGACAGTCATGATGTAATCGTTATTAGTAGTATATCTATTTTTTTTTATAATTTTTAAAGTTTTTTTTTAATGTAAGCATCTTAAAAAAATCAATTTCCATTTCGGAGTTCAATGGTAAGGTGCTATGTAAGTATGAAAGCACATTTGAGGGATGTTGGAGTAGGGTCTCATACATTCTCGATGTCGGTCATTTTGGGGGTGATGTCATCAGCATCACGCTCCGACCACCTCCCCCCAGGATTTACCCCAGGTACCCGTTGATTTGAGGCTGGGTGAACCCCAGAGTCGCTTTATGGAGAGAGAGAGAGATAGAGAGAGGTCCTGAAAAATTACTACTGTAGATCGCCCAACTAGGGAATCGAACACGGGTCTTCCGCGTGGCAATTAGACGCACTACCGCCTTAAAAAAAAACAACACCTAAGCGGCAGTTTTTTCTTCCATCTCCATCACATCAATTCAACTCAACTTTTCGACTTTTTCATGCAGAACTTCAGAACAGACAAACAGAACCATCTAAGTCTTACCCGGGATTCGAACCCGGGAGCCCTGGCGTTGTTCCTTTTTCTGTACATATTCTATCCCCTTATTTTGTACATATAGTACATATTTCCTTCTTTTGTACGCATCTTCTTCCCTCCTTCTCTTGTACATATTTTCTTCCCTTCTTCTCTAGATATGCTCTTCCTTTTTTGCACATATTTCCACGTCATATCTGAAATTCACTTTTACGTTTGAAAAAAAAAAATTTGCTCACAATCAAACAATTACGTTGTACCATGGCTGCTGCAGTCATCTCCTGCGACATGTTGAAAACACGCCCACCATCATCTTTGTTTCCTTCATATACAGGGTGTATCATAAGTAATAGAGCAAACTGACACAGATGAAAGTACACGATAATAGAAGCAAAAAAGTCGCAGTAAACATGGGTCTGCAAATGAGCCGTTTTCGAGATAATTGCGAATGTGTTGTTACAAGCCGCCACTTAAGAGAATTCTCATAAAACATCAACAGCACTTAATCTGTTGTCTTTTACGGCACCTCTCGTCTATATGTTTTCATGCTACAATTTCAAAATTTGAATTATATTGTATCTTTACCGAAATCTCAAGGGGGGCAAGTGCATCCCCTTGCCCCCCCCCTCAAGGCCGGTTTAAATAAAAGCGAGAATTACAGTAACTCTCTCTAAATAGGCGCAAAAATTATATTAGGTCCAACTAGTAAAATAATCAAGAAAAGTGATAGTAACAAGCGCACAAACGTGATACTAAATAGGGAATATGATCACAAAAGTCGTAAGAATAGTGAAATAATCGCGAAAGTAACTTTAACTAGCGAAATAATAGCAAAATTAATAGTGGATGGCTAAATTCGCTGTAAATTAATAGTAAATAGGGAAATAAACGTTAAAGCAGTATGTCCATGGACGTCCGCAGGATTTTTTCCAGGGAGGGGCAAGGAAGGTATTTTTCTTCAGGGGGGGCAAACAAGTCACATTTTCCACCAAAAGAGTGTGGTTCCCTAAAAAAAACATTGCTTAAATTTGAATTTATGATGTTAATGCAATAATTAACACATATTATTGTGGCTAAAATGAAATTATATGAGTGTAATACATAAATTTTGGTTGACTTTCATTTTCCAGGGGGGGGGGCCCGTGCCCCCCCCCCTTGCCCCCCTTCCGGACGCCCATGAGTATGTCCCAATTGGAATCTCGTACATAGTATAAGCAATCTCGTCAGCAACAATGTACTGCATTACTAGGTAGACGTAGCCGGTACTTACGGTCTTCTGTCTTCCGCACTCCCCCTCCCCTCCCCTACCTCGTAAATGTGTCGCTTAATTTCAGCTGGCCGGCCCCGGAGAGAGGGACGGGAGAAGGGCTTTAATTACCGGCGATGCTCAATTGTTTGACCGCGTGGTGATTGCTGGTTGTCCACCAGCGGAACGGCCAATTAGTGACAGGGAGGGCTTGCACTTGATGACCTGTCTTTAACCCACGCGATCGGGGGTTTGTTTCGGTCCACTTCCATTCTTCTTCCTCGCTCGTTGGTGCAGAGGGGTCGGCGGGAAAAGGGAATGGTTGGTGTCGAGAAGACACGAGACTTGCAGTCTCAGCCTCGTCTCTTTCTCGGTCTCATCTTTTCTGGAGCAAGACAATACCCTCTAAATTAATAGTAGTACTAGATGGCGGAATAAGCGGGAAATAAAGGAAGAGATATCTACAAAAGAAGGCAAGATAATATGTACAAAAGAAGGAAGAGCATATACATAGAAAAAGGAACAGAATATGTATAAAAGAAGGGAAGTGAATAAATATAGAAAAAGGAACATAATATGTATAAAAGAAGGGAAGAGAATAAACATAGGAAAAGGAACAGAATATGTATAAAAGAAGGGAAGAGAATAAACATAGAAAAAGGAACAGAATATGTATAAAAGAAGGGAAGAGAATAAACATAGAAAAAGGAACAGAATATGTATAAAAGAAGGGAAGAGAATAAACATAGAAAAAGGAACAGAATATATATAAAAGAAGGGAAGAGAATAAACATAGAAAAAGGAACAGAATATGTATAAAAGAAGGGAAGAGAATATCATAGAAAAAGGAACATAATATGTATAAAAGAAGGGGAGAGAATAAACATAGAAAAAGGAACAGAATATGTATAAAAGAAGGGAAGAGAATAAACATAGAAAAAGGAACAGAATATATATAAAATAAGGGAAGAGAATAAACATAGAAAAAGGAACAGAATATGTATAAAAGAAGGAAAGAGGATAGATCTATGGGCAAGAGAAGGGAAGATAATATGGATGAAAGAAACGACAAAAATATGTACAAAAGAAGGGAAGATAATATACATAGGAACAGGAACAGAATATGTATAAAAGAAGGGAAGAGGATAGACCTATGGATAGAAGAAGAGCAAAAGAATGAAGAAAATATATATACACAAACGGAACAAAATATGTATAAAAGGTGGGACGAAAATATGTACAAAAAAGGAAGAGGATATGTACAAATGAAGGGAAGAGAATATATGCAAGAGAAAGGAGGAGGAAGACAATTATGCACAAAAGATGGAAAGAGAACATGTCTAGAAAAAGGAACAGAATATGTATGCAAGGGAGAGAATATGTATAAAAGAATGAAACTGCGAATCCCGTAAATCCACGAGTTCTTGTATGACGCAAAAGTTGTAAATCTCCACAAAGAGAAGAATATTTCCAGGAAACAAAATAGCTTACATCTACAGCAATAACTTCTGCTGGTATATTTCAAGTTTATTTAGGTGAAAAATGTTCTCTGGCTGACTCTTGATTTCAGTGTGCTCCAATAGTTATAGTGTAAATAGAGAGAAGCTCCTTAGTTCTTGTAGTACAACTAGCAGGCAGTAAACAATCATTTTTACTTGAATGTTTATTGTTCATTTTAATAGTTGCTGCATTTTGGGGTTCGTCGTGCCTACCACATGTCATCCCATAACTGGTTGGATGATCTCAAACGTCACCGGCAGTTGGTAGTTAGGCCCTGGGCCTCACGGGCTGTTGCGCCACAGCTTATGTTTTTACATTAAATAAGGATCTCATGAGCTTTGTCCACAGCTATCCGCAATCACATTTTATCCGTAGCGTACTTTTTTTTTATCATTTTCCGACAGAAAATATAAATATCAGTGGCAACCTTGAATTTGTATTGCATGGCTGCATAATAAAGGTAAAAAAATGCCATATTTGTCAAGGCTTGTAGCGCCGAAACAAGTACTAAAAGAGCGAAATGTGGATGAGAAAAGTTGTGTTGTACGACGGAAAACATTTTTTTAAATGTTTTTGTACCCATACTGCAAATAAATACCGATTCTGTGCAGTAAATGTGCATTAAATTAATGCTAATGCGTTTACTTTTCTACATGTACGCTGTGGTAATAAAGAATACTTATTCAGCTCATTATCCAGTAAAACCCAATTCAATTAGAAGGAATTGATGAGCCTGTATTGACCTTTGGACGTTGCGTTTGCAGATCGCTAATACATTTTGCTCGCAGATAGAAATCTCCCCAAGGTCACGTTGTCATGCAATATTAATAAGACTGTGCTTTTTAATCTCTTAATGACGCATGAATTCTACGCAGCCGCTTATCTTCAATTTATTTCCTTTTGCCTCTTCTAATCTTTCACCTTCTGCATGCCCAGTTTATGAATTTCCTTTAGAGGTCAGATGAAGGTCAAATCGTGTATTCGATCGGCTTCTCATTCTTTCGAATGTTGCCCAAGACCGGATATTTTGCTTTCTCGAAAAACTCTTGTCGTTGCCAGGTTGTGATTGATTGACCAATGGAATTGGAGATACGTCATTTTAGGAAAGGAAGTGTACTCACAGAGGCTTGAGATTTGCGCACTGAACGATGACAAAGGAGAAACAAGTGTGGGAGGTATATTTTTTTCTGTTTCTAGAGAAATCATTGTGTTATTGGTGTTTTGGACGGGGCACTGAGAAGCGAAATGTCTTGCAAGATGTGAAAATATTCTTGGAGGTGCGCGAAGACACACGCACAAAGAGAGAACATAATCAGAAAGTGTGTGGGGAGACAGAGCGTTAGAGGCAGAAAGAGGGAGCAGTGAAGATAGAGAAATGAGATGTACAAAGCATAGAATAGCGAGGAGAAAAGAGAGATGGAGATGTAAGCAGAGATGTACTGCGGATAGAGGTAAATAGGGAGAGAACTGGAGAAAGAGAGAGAAACAGAGAATTGTGCCTAGAGAAAGTAGGGAAACAGAATAGTGCATCGAGAAAGAGAGGGACTGGAGTAAGAGAGAGAGAAGGGATTAGAGAGGGGCTAGAGAAATAGATGAAAACAGAGAGAGTGACTAGAGAATGAGAGGTAAACAGAGGGAGCGTTAGAGAAGAAGAGAAACAGAGGGGCTAGGGGAAGTGAGAGAAACAAGGGTTGGAGAAAGAGAGCCAAGAGAGGGGCTAGAAAAACAGAGAGAGGCTAGAGAAGGAGAGGGAAACAAAGAATAGTGCCTAGGGGAATAGAGGGAAACAAAACAGGGCTTGAGAAAGAGAAGAAAACAGAGAGGGCTAGAAATGTATTTGGAAATGTAGAGGGGTGGCTAGAGAAAGAGAGGTAGCTAGAAAAGAGAGAAACAGAGGGAGACTGGAGAAGAGAAGGAAACAGAGAGAGAGTGCTAGACAAGGAAAGAGGAATAGAGAAAGGCATACAGAAAGAACGGGAAACAGAGATGGAGATAAGCGAGAAAGAAAGATCGAAAGAGATAGTCAAGAAAATAAGATAAACAGTAAAGAAGTACATTCAGAAAGACACCTGCATCCAGCAACCCTTTCTTGCCTCCACGAAAGTTCAACGAAAGGCGTTTGTGAAGCTAAGCAAGGGAAGCAGAAGCATATCGTGCAATAAAAGAGGCCTAACAGCACTCACTGTTCGCTAGTGGCGGAGGGACGAGCAGCACCGCCCACGAGGTTAACCTTGCAGTGCAAAGGGAATCCAAGATTGCAGTAACCTTGAAGCCGTTTGGATTTATACGAGCAAGTGCGCCGGAGCGAGAAATTAACAGCCTGACCTTCCGGGAAAGCAGGAACGAGGCTTCCTGGAAAGAAGGTGGCTGGAGCGGATTCCTCCATCCTGCAATAAAAAAAACAAACTTTTTTTGCGAGAAAGTTAGGGCTGCATCGCTGAACTTCGTAGGGACTTTATAACCAAGGCTGGCAAATCAAGTTAGGAAGTGCAATAACTGAAAATTAGAAACAGTTTGAATAGTCAGTGTGGAAAGTTGTGTGTCGTACTAGAGTCACTGCCCCAGTGTGGACATTTCTTTCTGTTGTCCTTTCATCTATTTCAACTAATCTTCATTCATCTCATTATTGCGATCATCCTAAATGTCTAAGTTGTATATGTTGCACAAGCTATTTATTCCGAGACTCGATACCAGAGCGAGACTTGCTTTCAAGACCGAGACGAGAACGAGACTTTTTTTATGTATCGAGACGAGACCCTGCCAAGTCTCGTCTCCCTCCATCTTTAGCTGGAATCAATCGGGACTGGGCCTACAGTTGAAGGTGGGGGTCGCCAGAAGATCCGCGGTTAATCCGTTTCGCATTTCGCGGTTGTACCTTTCGCGCTCATTCCTTCGCGTTCAAACAGTTTCGCGTTTAATCTTTTCGCTCTTATTCCTTAGCCCTTGTTTCGATCGCGCTTAGTCCGTTTCGCGCTTATTCTTGTGTTCAAGTTGTTTGGTTTCGCGCTTAATCCATATCGCGGTTGTTCCTTTGCGGTTATTCCGTTCACTTTCAATCTTTTTCGCGCTTATTCCAGTGCTAAAGTTTGGTTTCACGCTCAATCCCTTTCGCGGTTTCGTGGTTATTCCACCAGCACTTAAGTGGCTTATTCCGTTCGCGCTTTATGTGTTTCGCGTTTAATCTTTTCGCTCTTATTCCTTTCGCTAGGGATGGCCATAATCCGGATTTTTTAAAATCAGAAATCCGGATAGTAGTAAAAACAGAGAATCCGGATTTCGGAGGGAATCCAGTATTTCGGAGGACATTTGTGATCAGTGTTGTTGCAGTACTATTGTACGTACAACGGTTGAGGACTAAAAATGGTAATCGCTGTAAGTGCCAAAAGCGTAAGTGTTGGGAAATCACATCGTTCATCACATCAGACCGTCGAACTTTCACACTAGTGCCTCTTTACACGTCCTTTGAACTAATTAGCTACCAGTCACTTTTCACGTTTACCACGTTATCAAGCATGGCACATTTCACAGTTTAACTTGGAAAACGGTGTTTGAATTCTTGTGGCACTTACAGCGTTTACCAATTTTAGTATTCAGTTCTTTGTTTCGGCCAAACAAGCCCACATTGCTCGATGGCTCCTTATCTGTCGTAGCAGTTGCACAAGAGTATTTTGATAGATTGAACAAGTTCGCGCTTCAGTTTAATGCGCAAGCACTTTCTGACGCCGAAATAATATAATCATTTGCATCTGCTTCGGAGCTCAAACAATGAAATCGTATACAACACAAAATTTGATATATATATTTATTTCTGCATTCGACCAAACACATTCCCCCCTTCCTTGCCTGTCTCTGGCCAAGTCAAAGGCAGTCCCCACAGTAACAATGGAAGAATATTGACATTACCAAAATTGCAAACAAATTCGTAAGTGCGAATTACGTAAGAAGGAATGTGTTTTATATTGAAAGTTAACATGTCATGATTATCATTATTATTATTTGATACATAAAGTTAGTCATTTTGTAGTTTCTGTTCACAACAAAATCCTTGCATAGTTCTTTTTGCAATACAATTAAAAGGATTTGCATTTATGAAGATTATTTCATTTTAATTTGTATGAATGTGGTATTTTCTTTTAGTAACGTGTTAATAATATCATTGCCTCTTGCAATCATTGTGCATGTAAGTTGTTTAAAGTATACAATACTTGATAATTACAGATCTAACCGCCATTGATATTCACCCACAGAAATTTTGGAAAGTCGGCGTCCTTGCTCATGGATGGGTGGCGCGGAGAAGAAGGTACGAAGGGGTTTTTCAGCACCCCTTAATTTTCGTCCGCATCTGCCACGTTACGTTATGTATGCTTTACTAAAACTTTGTCGTCACATTGGAGTAACACCGCTGTCCTTGTAGACAACATTGATCGTAATCTAAAAGTGAACCCGCATTTGCTTTCCTCTATTAGGGGGGGGGGAGTCTCTATAATTATTAGTGGCTGTTGTCTTTCTTCCACGAATACTATTTTATTGGTTAAAAATTTATTTTCTTTTTTTAAGACACAGTATAAGATCATTGGCCTGAATAAACAAGCTTTGTTCGTTTCAAATTACAAGACATGCGCTTGCAGTGGCCAAAACAAACAGAATTGAAACCTGAAACAAGTCACTAATAGTCTTCAGTTTCATTGGCATATTTTCATAAAATGTTCATTGGTATTTGATGTAATGGTTAAAGAATGCATGTTTTCTTTATTTTCAACATCAGACCCCGAAAATTCCATTCCACGCCCCCTCAGCTCACCTACACGCTGCTCTCGTATCATACGTACAAAAAAATATTCAGATTACATCTGGTTGTTGCGGAACTGATCTCATGTACCAACTTTTTGTTAACCTGTACCAATTTTTTTATGGTCAAAAATGAAAACATAATGTAGTGTAATCATTTCATAAAAGAAGGGAAATAAATCTATATTACTAAGCGCAGTCGGTTTATTTCATGCGCGGCGCCAGAAAATTTTGACCGGTTGGGCAGGAGCCAAATATACTGATAAATTAGGGTTGTCAGATATAAAGTTTGATTTTCACGCACAGATATTCCCTCGCCTTCTCCAGAATTCCTTTGCATTTCCTTCACCTTTTCTCATTGCAGTTGTACGTCTTATTTTTCCCTTCCACCATTTTTCTCTGCTGGTATTACCCCGTCCCCCTCTCTCTGTTATTTTTAAAGACACATGTGCGTGCACGGGTAATCCGTTCAACAAATCTTCTGATTAAAATTCTCTCTATCCCCACCTGTCTAGAAAGAGGTAGCGAAAGTAACCGATGTCGTCGCCTGTTGTAAAGCCTCTTGGCTATCATTCCTGCCTTTCGATCACACTTTAAACTGTAGGTCCAGTCCCGACTAGCCTTACTGTGCATAAAGTGGACTTAAACCACCAACTCAATCAAATCTATCTTTCCAGTGTGAATCTTGTGAAAGTCGTCGGCCCCCCTAACCCTCGTTTCTATCAGGCCCTCTGGATTACTTCCTACTTTCATCCCTCAATCTCTCCTTTTACCTCACCCTGGGTGCAAAGCGAGCAGATTATATTTGCGCCGGAATTACAAAAAGGGGGGTTTCACATAACAATTTATATTTGTATGTCCCTGGTTCGTTTACACATATACAGCAAGTGAATATACAGGTTTTTAAATGGACAGTACCGTAGTTCTTGAAATTATAACATTCTCGTAGGATATATTGGTTTATTATACGTAGTTATATATATATACATATTTTACAGAGCGTCTCCATGAGTGTCTTGCATAGACCAAAATTACCAAATCTCTAAATCAATATATATGCGCACCAATGGCATAACCATCGGCACTTCCCTTACCACCGAGTTAGCAAAACTATCTCGGTGGGCCTATCCTCAGCTTAAATGATATTCCGTTACGAATGCGTTTCCTTACGCCTTCACTCCTTCTTTTCGGCATCAATTAATCAAATACGGAAATATCCACATAATCAAAGCTTTTTCTAAAAGGGGACTTGGGACAGCAACAGGGGCTGGCATAACCAGATGCTACAGTATTTTATCCAGTCTAGCCACCAAAAGTGGACTAAACTTGAGGAGACGTTCCTCTTTCGTCGATCAATGGGGAAACACTGTTTTATGCTAAAGCCCACTGGCTCTTTTTATAGTCGGGGTAAACGTCCGTGGACGTGGACCCCGTAGCGTTGGAAAATTCCACTGCCAACGGTCCTTTGTAAGACAGCTAGCTCCCCCAACCGGGGAGGTAAAAAACAGGGGAATCTAACATCCAGCAAAGCACAATTCAATAAGCATATACACTTACATGCAAAAATAACATAAAAGTACACTCATGGAAACATATTACTTAACCCTACACCTTGTAGCTGGCCAGCAATTAATTATTACACTATACCAAAACCAGTAATGGTCAATCCGACCGTTACAATCTTGATATGGCCTCCCTACTTCTCTCATGTATGTGTCCCTTTCCTGATACCCTTCAATTGGTCAGTATGTACTTCGCTTTGTACAGTCATGGACACTTCTGAGTTGTAAAAATTCCATTGAAAGTTAATGGAATTATTATAACCCAGAAGTGTCCGTGACTGTACAGGGGATACTTTATGTTATCCCTTTAAATTAAGAAGAAATTTATCAAAGCCTATACTTTATTAGTTGAACCCTGAACGACATATTACATAAATTGATTTGATTTATTTGTTGTATTTAACTTCGTTTTTCTTCCACTTTTGGCTAATCGCGAAGATGAGGATGAATTGTGATAAGATGAAGCAGACGAAGGGACAATCACAAATACACATGGACAGATCACAAAACCACAAAAAAGCTCAACGTAGGATTGTACTGGCCAAATACCATAGTCTCGTTAGTCTGCTAAATGCAGTCCAGGGTGTACTGCGTGGAAGATAGTCTGACATTCGGTTGGTAGATTAGAGTATATTGTTAAATTCATGGTACAATTATTGAAAATATGAATCAAAATCCGTTTTCCCTCCAAAATCCGTTTTCCCTCTGTAATCCGTTATCCTTCCAGAACCTGTTTTGCCTCCGTAATTCTTCTCGATCCGAAATCCGGATTCCTTCCGAAATCCAGATTTTATCCGAAATCCGGATAGTATATTTTCCGAATGCGGATTTTTTTGCCCATCCCCACTCACTACCGGATCAAGAAAGTGTGGGGCGTTACCCCTACACCCGCTATACACCTTCATGGCGTGGTTCTAAGTACAGTGGAGCACTTTACCTTTTTTACCTTTTTTTTTACCCCTTTACCCGTGTTACGTTTCACGGTTGTGCCCTTTCGCACTTATTTCTGTGTTCAATTTTGATTTCATGTTCATGTTTGATTTCACGCTCAATCCCTTTTGCGGTTATTCCACCAGCACTAAAGTGGGATCAGAACCAGTATGCAATGTTCTCTCACCTGAGATCGAACCCAGGACCCTATGGTTTTATTTCGATTTCTGGTAGGAGCACACTGCAGTAGTTCGGATTAGACTCGAGGTTGTCGGTCAGAATCTAAAGGATATCTTCGAACAGGACAGTGAACATAAAAAGAGAAATGATACGGAACAAAAGGTTGCCTTGACAACTGTTGCAGCTTCAGCTGGTAGCAGCGGAGGACGCTGGGAGAAGAGGGAGGGGGGGGGGGGTGTTCCTCAGAATCCCATCTGTCCATAATTCTAGTCGCGCGAGTATTGATTGATTGAATAGATATATACGGGTTTGGTAATCACAAAAGAAATCCCATTGTGGCCACAGGAGAGGGTGGAAAAGGGAGTGAGGAGTCGATGCCCCAACCACCGCGGCAGGGGTTTGATCAGAACAGGGAAAGGAATAATATCTGGTCGCTCTTCTCTTCGATATATCGAAATTGCATGTATTGCTTGATCGTTCCTGCTGTTCGCTATTGTCATGTTCTGCTCAGGCGTCTAGATACGTGTGTCAATGGAACATATCTTGATCCAGAAGTCGGCCTCTTAACGTTAACGCGATAAAGTGACGACAACTTTAAAACGTTACTTATGGAAGGAAAGTAACAGCAGCTATAACGCTTTATCTTTGGAAGCAAAGTAACCGTAAATGTAACGCGTTGCTTTTGAGAGTAAGGTAACGGAAACTGTAACGTTTTACTTATGGAAATAACTGTAACACCTTACCTTTGGAAAAAGTAACGGAAAATGTTACGCGTTAATTATGGAAGCAATGTAGCGGCTACTATAATGCCTTCGGGAAAAATGCAAAGTAACGGAAACTGTAACGTGTTACTTATGAAAGCAAAGTAACGGCAACTGGAAGCAAAGTAAGGTTAATTGTAACGCGTTACTTTTTTCATTAACTTACCCAAGTCTGTTCGAAAGTAATTTCGTACTAGAAGAGTTCCACCTCATACCTATAGGGCTACTGTGGTTTAATGTTGCAACCGGCTTGCACTGAGAGAGGACCCTGGAAATATTTCTGGAATATTTGTGCATGCCTCGCCACGTTGGGCAAGAGGAGGAGGCATATCTAATTTTATGTTTTAATTCTGTTATCTAACGGCTCTAGAACGACACAGACGGTCTCATGTCCTCCAGATCACGTCTCGTTCTCGGCCTGATCTCTACAAGTCTTGATTGGTTTGGTCTCGTTAAGGTCTCGTTGTTTTTAAAAATCGTCTCTGTGCCTGTACCATCCATACATCAAACCTTAGAATACCAGGTTACCAGAGGCGAAGATATAGTACAAGCAATGCAAGCACTGCTTGCATAATTCGAATATCATTTAATGTACTTAATGTTCTAACCGTATTTAGTTTCCATCGCACTCGATTTCGCGAAAAAATGCGGCCGCAAACTCCTCCAGCAGCTCTGTAGCAAGCACCAGCCTCAATGCTTGCAGCCGTTCTGCGGGAAAATAAGGCCTCCGAAGGAGTCACATGGCGAAGCGTGAAATTCTGGTGGAACCCGTCCACAAAGCTTCTACAAAAAGCTGTGCTTTCCGAGCTTGCGTGCTTCCCGAAAATAGCCGAGTTCAGCCGAAAGCAGAAGGATTCATCTATGGGTACGTTGCCAGCAAAAACTAGTAACGAATATTTGTCTTCATGAACACGTAAACAAGATCGCAAATATAATAATAATTGTTAGTCATAAAATAACTAAAAGAAGTTATTATCACTGTTCTAAATTCCATATATATCATATTATATTACAAATTATTTTAGATTTCGCGAAATGTAAAACGCGTAAAAAAAGTTGACATTGGGAGTTGGGGCAGTGGAATTTCTGCACCCCCGTGAAGAGTTTTCTCAGGGAGGGAGGGAAGATTGGACGGACCTTGGTCCTGCACCCTGCTTCCTGGTCGGTCCAGCTCAAATTACGCCAGAAGTGTTGACCGCTACCAGTGTTTGCAAATGCCAAATTATTTACGCAGTAATTCAAGTGAGCTCTTTCACAAATTTTACAATCAATAAATTGACTGCTTTTGAATAAAACTTGGGGTGAAAATAAAGCTATCTGAGAAAGAACTATCTACTGATATTTGTACATGGCATAGAAGTAAATCGTATACATTCTGCATATTATGAGCACAAGAATATGTTTTAATGATTGATTGATTGATTTGTTGTTTTAAGTCCACTTTATGCACAGTAAGGCTAATCGGGACTGGACCTACAGTTTAAAATGGGATCTGAAACACTTGTGCCTCCACCGGGTATCGAACCCGGAACCCCTTGATTACAAGGCGACGACACTACCACTGCGCCATCGGGGAGGCCCGAATATGTTTTAAGTTCTATTATTATGACGCAAGTGGTGTTCCCAGGATCTTTTTACGGTCCCCATTTTGTCATCTTTTCCTTCCTTTGACGTTTTTTCTTAGATATACTGGGCCAAAAGGGGGTTGTGTCTACCATCCACCCCCCCCCCTTCGCCCCGGGCACGCCATTGAATGACACTTTATTACTTAAATATTAATGTACATACTCGTTCTGCTGAAATGATTCTGATTCCTCCGCGTAATTTTTATCTCCAAACTGATATATCTTTCCTTTGTGACGGATAAAATTAAGGAAATAGGTTGGTATCACTTTCTGTTGTTTCAGAGATTTTCAAAGTGCTCTTGTGTGGATGCTTGTATTTGCAGTTGTGGAAAGGGCGTGGGATAGTGTGAGTGTTTGTTGCTTCGTGTTTTGTGCTGTGAATTTATCGTAATGAACGCGTATTTAGGAACGGTTGATGTGAAGTGCGGGTGTATTATTGAGCAATTGAAAATTGCTTCGTTTAGCTCGAGAGAGATAAGTGTTAAAATGAAAATCGTGGAAGGGGGTCGACCAACACCAAGAGTTTGAAATTTATTGTGGTGAGTACATCGTCTATGCATGTGTTTCTTTGCTTTGAAATGAATTTTTTATTGTTTGTGTTTAACTTTTTATTTAGTGTTTAAGTTACTCCAATGCGGTTTTTAGGGTGCCCAAAAATACTAAATTACATCATGCAGCGTAAAATAAACAAATGATTCCCATTTTTTTTTATCTAAATCGGTTTGGTCACCGTTTGACCATATTAAATAATAATGAACAAATAAAGGTACTAATAAGTAAGTAAGAAATTCCCTTTAGTCGTATGCGGAAAGTTCGCATATGCAAAACGTTTAATATCATATGAATAACGTTACCTGGATTTTTTTTAAAAAGTAAATGTGACGTTTGCGGATCATATGGTTTATTTTTAGTACAGTCACTTTATTACGATATTTTGACAAATCCAGCGACTGGGTAAATGAGGCTATAAACCTTGAATCTTTCCCCTCGGCATGTCGTTGTACTACATGTTTTGTTGTACTGAAACATTGCTTGCTTCCTTCGTAAGACTACGCTTCGCTACTGCAGGTTACGTCATCAGGAAACTGTTACAAATATCTTGACATCAACTTCAATGTTCACATAGAATATCCAGAATGCTATAGGAACACCCTTATTTTTCCTTCTTTTTTTAAGACGAGAAATATATTTGAAAAAGTCATTGCCCAGAAATATTACGCTAGGCACAGTCCATCACACCAAGGTTGCACCAGCAGAACATGTAATCTGAAACTGACCACATACTACGAACTCTCTTTCTAGCTTTTTGAATTCCCGCTTACGCATGAGAGAAATTGCATAACCTCTGTGGTATTTTGAAGGTTTTCCAATAGCAAACAGTTTTAACAACATAAATGACCCTGTTGTCTTGGGATTTTTAAAATTGATAGAAATAGATCAACAGATTATTTCGGGCTATCGACCAGTGAGGATGAGAGTGACGTTAGTTCTTGAAAGCTTGTAATCCTTTCCACAACTCACGTGGTCGATAGCCCGAGATAATAATAGTTTCATCATTCTTCGCCAGTAAAGCTTCAAGACTTACTAGAAATATATTAGTTTAGAAGTCTATAGAGACGTTGATATTTTGCCTCCTTGATACATGCCTCTTGAAAGAACTTGTAATTGGTTTTCATGTAAATCAGTGAGCTTGCCGTTTTACCAACCTCATCAAATGCTTTAGCGAAGTCCACAGAATAGCGAAGACGAAGTTGTTCTTCCTTTGAATCAACTTATCGTCCTGAAGGAACCGTCGCCGACTGACCATCAACTTTTATGCAGGGGCGAAGAAGAGACAAGTCCTTCGTTCGTCAATTCGCCTGACATCCAAGATGACAGCCGCAGATAAGGAGACTTTTGCGATAAGCTTTCGCAGAATTGCGAAACTACAAAGTGCTATCTGCCATGGGGACATGAATGGGGGACGGCGGACAGAAGCGGCGCGGCGCGGCTCGTTCTTCAATTTCTTCACCTATCCGCTCTCTCTCTCGAGTAGACATCCAGCTCCTTACAGCCCCGACAAAGGACGGTCAACATGAACAGACAAGGAAGCCTTTGTCTCAATCCTCCAGTGTCACAAGTTAGGGATGTCTCAACTGACTGTCTAAGAAGAGATCGTCTTGTCTACATGGACCGATACTGCCACAATGGCGGAGTCCATCTCGATGCACAATTGCCCACGTCTTGAGTTCCGTTTAAAGTTTCGCTCGTGGAAACTTTTGTGAGGTTTGGGTGTCCATTAATGGAACCGTGGACAGTGACAGCCTCAGAAGTCCTCCATCAGAAAGTGCGAACAAAAGGCATGAATATCCATTTCGTGTCCTGAATGCAGACCTAGTGAAGCGTCTTATGTCTTCGGATGGAGCGCTGAGCGTCTCCTGACCATGGCACTTTATGTGGATGGTTCACCGGCAGACGCTTTACGAAGTTGAGAGACCCAATTGAAACCTTTGTTAAACAAAATTCGTCTTTTTCCTCACTTCTCCTCTGAGAGTGATGACTATGGTGGCACAAGGATTGCATAAAGAGAGGAAGGGCGGTGGTTGCCCCATAGTCGTTCAATACGCCCTATAGAAAAACTATTTTCTATCCGTCCCCGGATCGATACCAGGTGGAGACACACAGTGGTTCGGATCCCAAACTGCAGGTCGTCCTGATTCGCCTTTCTGTACGTCAAGCACACTTCAAAACTCAATATACTCCGTCCATGGGGCAAACGAACAAAAAAAAAAGTCCTCTGCGTAAATAGTGACTTGAGAGAGCGAAAGGGTGAGAGGAAAAGGGATCGCATGGAGGGGAAACTGCAAACACGACTGCAGCTGCCAGCCGTTTTCAGAAGTGCGTACAGTATAACTCCGTCCAACTCGCTTGCTCACCTTCTCTACCGTTATGCGCGGCATTGCTCCACAGACTCCTGCGACAGACTAGATAAATAGGATAAAAAATGATAGCCCTTTTAGAGTAGGATTCGAACTACTGTCTGCCTCCATCGGGCATGAAAACCGTAATCCTCTTGATTACAAGGTGGCAGTTTTATCACTACGCTATCGGGAAGGTCTTGCCCCCCCCCCCCCAAAAAAATCTGGGATCAGTCACATTTAATATACCCTAAATACCTACATACAATTCCTTTCCGGAGCAAAAATACCAACGCTTATACATATATGTATAGTTTTTCCTATCTGCTGGGGGTAGTGAGGGTACTGGCAGAATGCAATGCAATGCGTAGAGAAAATGTAACTCTTCGGAGACCGATATCAAAATATGTTACCGGAGGAAACGGAGGACTTGCAGTCTAAATGTGGATGAGAACCAGTGTGAACCTCCAACGGGGATCGAAACCGGAACCCCTTGATTACAAGGCGACGACGTTACCGCTATGCCATCGAGGAGGCTCCTTATTGCTGAAACCTTGCAACAGGACATGTGTTGCACGGGAAGGGGGATTGGTAGGTGCCTGGGTTTGTCCGCTATTGATGAAATTAATTTGAGAGCATAGTGTACGAAATCTTAACTAGACCTAAACAACACAAACAGGAAATAATTCTCACTCCTGCTTCTCTGCTATCTTCCGCTCGGTTATTGACTCACTTTGCACTCTTCCCGCTTTCTTTTCCTCGTATCAGCCGCCTCTTTCCATCCCCTTGAGACCTTTCTTCCGGCACTCACGTCTCCGAGGACGGGAGCGTCTTCCAAAGCAAGCCGAAAGATAAAGAACTCCTTCAGTGCATCGCGACCAGAGCCTTGACACTAACAACTCCCCGTTGTTTTAGCGGGGAAAGATCCTCGAGTTGGCAAACTTAGGCGGTTTCGTGCACTTGTTAATAACAACACTTTTCTGGACTTCTTTGGGGCTCACTTGTTTTCTCCCCTTTTCGTCATCTTCCTGGACAGTTTCTTCATTTCAAGAGCGGCGTAAGCGGGTTGTAAGCGCCGTGTCAGGAAATTTTCAGGTCGTTTCGGCAAATGGGAAAAGGACCTTTTCTGATAGCGAAGTGTTATATCGAAGTTTAAGCTTTTTTCAAGTGGCACGCAGGGTTACCAACCGTGTAACTTATTTGTTGCCGAAATGGGTGTCAAAGGAAACTTCCTTATTCCGCATTTGCTTTGTGTTTCTTTCATTTACTTCATTTTATTCGTTGCATCGAACCCCGCCCCCTCTTATTTGCATTGTACAGTTCGCAAACGGGGATTTAGAATTGAAGCTAGTCAACAGGACTCCAATGTTCTCGGAGAAGATTGCTGCGCAGTAGTCTTTCTGCGCATGCGTTGGGAAAGGAATACCGTCAGGTGGGCGTAGTCTTCTCTACACGTCACACGTTAGGAGTTGTAGACTCGTTTTGTATCTGCGCATGGGACATGAGCAAAGATATTCCGAAAATTAGATACTTCCACTGCCTTCGTTATTTCTTTTCGAAGCTGTTCCTTTTCCTCTAGTTCTTCTGGCAGGTTTCGCAATTATTTATTTACAAAGCCATCGAACTTGTTGGCATAGAAACTTTCGTGGTTATTTCTACCTCTTTTATTTCCATGAAATCTTTCGGGTTTCTTTCTTACCACACTTAGGCTCACTTTAGACGAAAGCATTTCCCTTAGAATTTTTCTTAAAATTTTTGCTGCGATCGAATTCTACCGTGTAAAGTGAAGAATTTATTTAGCGTTAAATCCCATGGCATATTTCACAGATATAATATTATCGATCTTAATTTACTTACCATCTCGCGTAGCATAGGCTAACCAGTCAGAAGCGAACTCTACTTCACATACACAATTGCAGATGTACTGGCCGAGTGCGATGTAAACAATGTATCACTTAAATTTTTAAAAGCGAATAACCATTCAACCGAGAGGAGAAACTTTTCCTACGAGACCGTATTAGATACAAATCAGAAACATACTTTATAGCACAGAATGCATTATTTGTTTCAATTTAAACACTAGAAACTGGCTCATGTACAGAAATATCTCAATACAGTAAAACCTCGTTAATCCGGACTAATGGGGGGATAAGATGACCGGTTTAACGAAAGTCCGGATTAACTTAAATAACCTAAAAGGATAGTTAGAAGTGCATTAAAAATCTGTTTATAGTAACAAAACACGTTTATTATGGTGTATTTAAAGGGCATAGGCCTAAATACACTATACAGTACAGTACAAAGTCTGCGGGAAACAGAATTTCATCAGCGGTTGACTGCCTTTTCTTTTGGAAGTTCTCTTGTTGACTTCTAGCCACAGTTAAAACCTTGCATTCTTTCTTTCTCTTTTTTTCCTGTCCGAATTAAGCGAAGTCCGGCTTATCGGGATCCGGATTAACGAGGTTTTACTGTATATATGTGAGACTGAGGGCTACTTAACGTTTCAGTTTGGGGCCTCCCCGATGGCGCAGTGGTAGCGTCGTCGCCTTGTAGTGAAGAGGTCGCGGGTTCGATACCCGGTGGAGTCACTTAGTGGTTCGGATCCCACTTAAAACTGTAGGTCCAGTCCCGATTAACCTTACTGTGCATAAAGTGGAGTTAAATCACCAACTCAATCAATAATGTTTCAGTTTGTGTGCACGATGCCTCATTAACTCATTAAGTAACCAATCCTCTTTTAATATTACATATCTTCCTCTTTAAATTTATTAGTTACTAAATGAAAACCGCGTAAATTGGTGGTTAGCACATCGCTCTACGACGTCAGGGGTCCCGGGTTCGAATCCCAGCCTGGGCATGAATGTTTGCGAGTGTCCATTCATCAATCATCATAGCATCACTCATCTTCGCAATTAGCCAAAAGTGGCAGGAAAGCTCAGTAAAATAGACCTAATCAATCAATCAATCGAGTCGAGAAGACCCGAGACGAGAACAAGAAATATGTTTATAAATTCAAATGAGACGGATCTTTGTCTCGTTATGATCCTTACACTAAAAATTATGACCATTACCATTTATAAAATATTAGCGACCATTACATAGTTAACGTAATTTTAATGACTCAATCTTTAAAAATATACATATTTAGTGGCACGCAACTGTAATTTATAATCACTAACTATCTTTATGTACGATAAAATTGATTTCATTTATGTTATTTATCGTCACATTTCCTACCCTTTTGCTTAATCGCGGCAATGAGGATGAGTGATTATATGATTAAATTTATGAAGGTATACTCACAAAGACAACCCATGTCCAGGCCAGGATTCGAACCCAGGACATCTGGCGTCGTAGCGCGCTGTGCTAACACGATAATTAGAGCCCGGACGTTAGGCAAAATGCCTCTTTTCCCTTGTTGCATTTATTGATAAACATTTTTCTTAATATACATTTTTATGTTGTGGCTGATGCCAAGCTTTTTCATTTGGTTTATTTTCTACCCTACTGACTACTTTTAATTTCAATGCCTCTTGTGTTGTTGCCATTTTCAATGAAAGTTTAGAATGTTTTTAAAAAGTTGTATGTAACTTCTCTTTTTTGAAAAAGAGTTATTTATTGGCACATTATGGTGTTGCCAGAGACAATTACAAACCTGTAAAAAAAAGAAACGAAACTCTTTTAGCATCCATGAAAATCTTCAAGGAATCGGTGCAGCAGCTGATGGAAGTGCCAGGAGAAGAGAGGTTAGATGTTGCAGAAAAGTGCAACAAGCATGTAATGACTCGGAAAGATTGAAAGTAGTTTGTGATATTCTTAAAGGTCGAAATTCTTTTGTTGATATAAATATGGTTACAATAGCCTGTTTCATGTATGATCCAATTACTTCTGTCGCAAGTAGAGAGATCATTTTCTGTTATGAAAAAGCATTACGAGTTCGAAAAAACCTAGTAATTATGTGCAAAGAAAGGCAACAAAAGAAAGAAAAAGTGTAATTTCCATGTAGATTTTAACTTTTTGAATGAAATTATAGACATAACTGACTTGGAATTTGCCCCTTTTTATAGGTTTACAAGGCGTTACCCGGGTATTTATTTATTCCAATCTTCTATTAGACAGAAAAATAATGAATTCTAACTATAGTGTAAAATGAACTTGGGTTTGAACGGCATTGGGAGTGCCACTATTCATCTTAGCGACCCCGAAAACTATGGATTCCACATTAATATCGGTCGTTTTTGATAATTTTTACATGTTACCTCCTTCCCACCCACACCCTTCCGGGTGCAGGGGTGTCTTGGAGTTGAACGGGATTGGGAGTGTCACTATTCATATTAGCGACCATGAGAAATATTGATTCCACACTAAAATTTTTACATGTCACACTCCTTCCACCCCACTCCTAGGAGCCAAGGGTGTCTTGGAGTTGATCGGCATCCGGAGTGTCACTATTCATCTAAGCGACCACGAAAACTATGCATTCCACACTAATGTCGGTCGTTTTCGATTATTTTTACATGTCACCCCCTACAAACCCCCACTCCTAGGGGTACCAGAGATGTCTTGAAGTTGAACGGCATTGATAACGTCACTAATTCATCTTTTGCGACCCCGAAAACTATGCATTCCACACTATTATAGGGAGTTTTCGATTATTTTTACATGTCACCCCCTTCCCAACCCCACCGCTAGGGGTGTCAGGGGTGTCTTCGGGGTGAACGGCATTGGGCCGAGTGTAACTATTCATCTTAGAGACCCCGAAAACTATGGGTTCCACACTAATAACGGTTGTTTTTCCATTACTTTTACATGTCGCCCCATCCCACTCCCATCCTCAGTGGTGCCAGGGATGTCTTACCACCACAGTATTTCTTTCCAGGTTGCAAGTCGTATGTGTTCCAAGTTAGGTTAAAATCGCTCCAGGCGTTCGAGAGTTATGCCGCAACAAATAAACACACACATACATCCATTTGTATATATTAGATTGTGCCTATTCTTTTGCTTTTGATGCCTATTTCCCACATTATAAATGCTTTTTGGCCTGCCTATTTTAACCAAAATAAATGCCTGAACTTCCGGGCTCTGACGATAACATATTCAATTTAAATATAAAAAAGGTTGAGGCCCATTCTTATGAATCAACATGCAGATCGTTAAATTTTAATGGCAGAATATTGTAAATTTTGAGATAACTTATAACAGTGCGCATCTTTTAAAGATAGTTTATTCCGCATTAATTTCCGTCATTATATACGTGATTTCTTGTATCCAGTTGTGACTTATTGCGGAGGGACACAGTGCAACATTACCGCATTCCTCTCCATATCAATTTCCGTGGGTAAGTTCTGTTTACTTTCAAATTACGCCATGAAATCACAACACTCCAATTCATTCCGCCTACCTTTGACTTTCCTAAATCTCGTTTGACAAGAAAACGATGGGGAACATCCTGAGATTACCCGGTACAGTTTGTCACTAAATTTGAGATATATCTTGGTGGTTGGCCACACTGATTTTCTCTGGCCGCCATGGGATGGCGAACCCCGCATGGTAGAAGACACTCCTTTTATCTGGCCCGTGCCCTGGCTTTTAGCTTCCACCGATAAACAAAAGACAAGGACCGGAATATTAATGTTGGTTGTCGCGGGAGCAACCACACGACGCTGCTGGTTGATCTCTCGAGGCTGAGTATGCCCTGGAGGAAAGCCAGAAACGTCGGCTAAGTGGTATCAACCTCTTCCCCTCCCTCGCTTCTTCATGGTTGGGATGCAAAGGTGTCTGACATCGATGCCTGCAAATAAACAGCTTTTGTCCTGTGTTTTCTCCGTGTGGGCTTTGCTGAGAAGACTAGAAATTGTTCCCAGACGAGACGAGACTTGGCTTGGCACATTCTCGTCCCGTCTCCTGAATGTCGAAGCCTATCTCGTGACGGTCTCGTCTCGAATTGCAAATATCTTGCCGCACAATGAACACACAATTTCCCCCACTTTATTCTTCGTATTAACTTGTTTCCCCCTCCCAACCAGAACCATATGAGGCTCCTCCCATTCGCTTGCTTTATCTTACAGTCAGCTTGTATTTCTTGTCTCTACATCTACTAGTCTCTCTCTGATTTGTTTTTCGACTAATGTGTCCACCCTTCCTCCCGATTCCCATACTCACCCCATCCCACTTGACCTTCAAATGTTTCTTTTCTATATTTCCCAATCCCAATTACGTATGTTTTCCTCGTTTGTTGCATTACCAGTCATAGACCTCCGTGGCGGAGTGGTTAGTACAGCTCACTGCAACGCCAGGTATCCTGGGTTCGAATCCCGGCCTGTGCATGAGTGTTCTTTCTGAGTGTCCCTTCATCAATTTCATCATATCATCACCCATCCTCATCTTTGTGATTAGTGAAAAATAGTAGAAAAGCGAAGTAGAATAAACTAAACCAATCAATCATCAAGCATTACAATCAGTGACCCCTGTACGTAATGTTACCCTCCCATACCACCTGTAACCAATAGCTTATTACTCTCACCTTAGCAGTTATCTCCAGTAGTCTCTCATAGAAATCCGTCTGAATTGTGTTGTCCCCTCTTGCCCCCACAGTTACACCCCATAGTCCAAAGTTCCTAATACTTTCGAATTACATAGAATTGGAATTACCGTGAACGGCATTTCAATCAATTTATCATTGTACGTGTAACTTGGGCATTTGCTTTTCCTGTCCCTATGTGCTGCGTCGAACTTCCATTCATGAAATTGATGGAGAGGGAAGGGCACTTGAGTCGAAAATCAGATCAGGGAGAGACTAATGGACACATACATGAAACCGACTGCCAAACGAAGGACTTGCTAAGAGAAGGGGGGAAAGCAAAATACACGTGAGGTGAGGAAGGGCTAGCTTTGGTCGGTTTGGGAGGGTGGACACAGGTATAGCTCGACCACAAGGAAAAAAACCTTCCGTCAAAAGCGTTCGCGCATCTTCCCTGCCGTTATCGGTGCTCGGGGCAGTGTTGCCAGGTCAGACTTGCGGGAGATTGTTCCTTGTGAAACCAGAAGATCTGCTACAAAATCCAATACTCTAATAGTAACGGATGAACAACGTTCTCGGGGGCGGCATAGGCGTGCGCACTGGGGGGCAAGGGGACGTCCACACAGATTTTTTCCAGCGAGGGGGAAACAATGTATTTTTATCAGGCGGGTAAACGAGGCATATTACCCCGTAATAATGTTGCCCTCTCAGAAAACACCACTTGAGTTTGAAATTATCACGTTCCTACATCCCTATTATAATAATGGATGTAAATTACTGTGATTGAAATCAACTCATACGTGTGAAATAATAGGTACTTTTATGTCAACATTCATTTTCCACAATCCTTCAAGTCGAATGCTAACAATAACAAATTAATTTGCCTTCTGCTGGTGTTCGGTGTACAGCTATCGTTAGGGGTCGGCACGCGTCCTGCACCATAATGAGAAAATGCATTACGTATGTGAAATATATTTGGTGAATTAGACAGCATGTCTTCCTCAATAATTCAAGATAGCAACGCTTATGCTAGGGTGCCACCTATCTTCCCCATCTGCTAGAAATACACACACACACACAACACCCACACACACATATATACATACATGTATAAAATAATTTACCCACGCTACGAAGTCAGTGTTCCTACCTAGTAAGGCAAGGACATTTCACTGTGTTAGTGGCACTTCATCCATTTCATCGTTTTTCATTCATCCATATTGTCATACTTACCCGTAGAGGCACAAAAGCGACGTAAAATAACTAAAATAGAAATAGATTTTCGGGTGGGATAAAATACAACCATCTAAAATTAGTAATGTAGTAATAGTTATAATATAATAATAATGTCGTACCACAATTGAGTATCGTTTGGCATAATTTCACAGATCAAACAGCACTTTTCATGGCTGAGTGGAGTTCCACTCTACCTCTCCCCTCCATGTTCAAGTAACATGAGCAGGAAACGTGTTTTTGAGAAGGCCGTTGGAGGTTCCATAGCAATAGTTTATTAAGGGATTCTCCCGAGAAATCAATAGGTCTGGCAACACTGACGTGAGCCGAGTTGAAGGCGCCTTCCCTCCTGTCCTTTCCCCCATCCGCCAGCGCGGTGAGGTTCTGCGCAGGTTTCTTTCCTTCTGGTTCCACTATAAGAATGGGTAAATGAAGCAGGGAAAACGGTAGTCCACATCCGGAAAGGAGTTTAGAGACATATTTGTGCCAAAATGAAAAATTTTAGAGAAGTGTTGGTAAAAATTTGGGGTAGGGGTTAAGGTGGTGTTAGAGGTGTATGTAAATCACTGTTACGCTTCAAAGAAATACGTCACTCAAAATATTTGCTCGTAAAGTATAAACATTAAAAGTAACTTCTTGTTTAAATTTTCTTTGCAAGACATAACTTTGTTCATTACTGTTGGAACGTAAGTACTATAAGAGTAACTGTTACTTCCGTTATTAGTTACCTGAAAAGAGTAACTGAGTTACATTTACTAATTTTAAAAAAAGTAACTAATTGCAGGTTCGTTATTCGAAAAGACATTGACTCGTTACTCACAAACATTACTTTTCTACTCCCCTCCCCCGCCCCGTCACACACACACCTACACCCTCATGGATTTTCGAATTCCGTCGTGTTTGCAAGCCTTTGGCAACATTTAGCGTGTACCCACCAACCCGTTCCTTACACTCCGCGAAAACCGCTAAGACCAGAGAAGAAGCAAAACCTTTGAACGTTCCAAGAGAGCTCGGTACACTTCTCTCACTGATATGTTTGCCATAGCCTAACACTTTGCTCCCGTCTCCCCTAAGACCAACACAAGAAACTAAAGCAGTTGTTCTTTGGGTTGTTTTTCCACTCGCGAGCTTCCTAAATTAAATCGTATTATACCGATGGGGGTGAGTTTGCTCCATACAACCCCATCCCCCTTCCTCCGTTGATCCCGCGGGACTCTCCAAGGCTTTTTGATAAGCCTGGGAGAATGTGTTGAAAGCTGCAATCCGTATTGTGTGGGATCAGATAAGGAAACCTCCTTTAGTTTCCCTTAAGCCCTTGGCTCAGGGCTCGAGATGTTCCTGGGGGATTAATCCCGCCTCCAACACAGCCTAAGACGCACTTCTCAACTGTTCTTCACCCAGAGCTTAGTAATATGCGGTTTCTACCCACAGCGGGGGAAAGGAAGACATTTTATTTTTTATTGGGAGAAGAAAACGCAAGCCTCGGAGTTCCAGAACGTAAATTCAGACCTCGCTCTGTGTTCTCTCCCCCTATTGTTGGTAAGAACGAGAACGCACAGGTTGATGACTTAGGTTGCACTTATGTGCAAAAAGATCGATGAAAATCGCACTCAAGTAACACACGAAGATTGCTAATTGATATGCAAGAATGCTTGTTTTAGCTAAATTTATTTTGACATAATCTTGAAAACATGTGTGGGGACATTTTATTTATTTAGTCTCTTCACAAACGCCCCCACACATGAAGCACTAACAGTGGTCAAAGAAAGACGTCAAAACTAAGCATAACTAAGAGAGCCATCAACAGCCAAGTAGACAGACAAACAGCGAGATACAAAAATCGACTCAAAAGGCACAGTATACATACCTTACCGCCGCCCTGGGTTATCGGAAGCAGGATTGGTCCAAAATTCCAACTTAGGGCATCATTCAGCAGTAAGAAGACACTAAGATGCATACTAACAAACACCAAATCAGAAAACCCCATACAAGTCTAGAGTGGTTGGTTAGCGCACCGGATTTGCAGTAAATTCACTGGACTGTAGCAGGTTTGATCCCCACCAACCACCACTGGACAATGGATATGTCCAATTAACATGATGTCAAGAAAAAATAATTATAGCCTATATGTTTGCAGCTCTTCTGAGACTCAATAATTATACATTAATATTAGATATTGCTCAAATCACATTGCAACTCTTCATGCTTTACGTGATCGCAAAATTAATTCTATTTTCTGCTACCATCTGTTAGTGAAAAATTAAGATTTAGCTTAAAGTCACAGTAAGTGCACATATTTGATGGTAACTAATGGTAGTAGCTGAGCAACAACAGAGATATATCTTATTCTATATAAAATGCATTTGATCTAGCCATTCCAGCAAAAGCACTGTTGCCAACTTTGCTCCTTGGAAGCTAAACCTGGCTCTTTTGCGGCATTGCCCTTACCCTCTAGTGAGCACTCTAATATCCACGAGGATTGAAGGGGAGGGGGATTTTGTTCAAATCTTGAGCTTTTAGAGAATCACCCTTTGCCCTTCCACTTATAAGATGGATCGTTGTTCCTCACTCGCTACACTGTTTTTCATCAGCATTTCTATTGAAGTCAGCTGAACAAAGATGAATAGCCACATAGTGAGTGAGCTTTATCTTCAAGCCCTACGCCGAAAATGACATTTAAACCAAAGGTGCTTAGTTTGGGAGCGATCTAAGGGCATGCAGACAGACTTGGAAAGTATAGTTTTAGCTCCATTGTTAGCTTTTTATGCTGATATGGTTTGGTAACACTGCGTAAGACCATGTCACATTCATTTGATTGTTCATTCCTGACGGTTTCTGAATCAATGTGTGAAAGCAAATTGTTAGATTGCATTATAATGCCTCACATCTATAAAGACCGTTAGCGCTACTGTAGAACGAAGGATTAGACTCAACTGCTACCTATAAATGAAGAGGACTGAGGGTTTCAACAACAGTGATGATTATTATTATTGTTATTATTTAGGATACGTATAATCATATAATTGTTGTATCATTAACGTACGCGTAGTTCTATATTTTTGCTTCATGTTGTTTTTATTATTGTACAATCCTTATCAAATATTTTTTATCATTATGCCAAATAATTGTAATATTAAAACAACATATTACCTTCCGACAGTGTGGAAGTCAGACACTGTGACATTTATATGTTGTGCTCATTTTTACTTTACTGAATTGTTGGTCGTAATTTATATTTTAATGCAGTGTATTAATAAATCTTTGACGCTGATTTCACCTATACCTGCACTTTTTGGCGTTAACACTTAAGCCGTGAAAAAATGTTACACTATTGATGTCGTGGGTCCACTGGACCCGTATTTTTCAAAATTCCATAAAACAAAATTCGTCGATCCTGAAATCAACTATAACACATATTCTTAATATTTGGACCTTTATTTATTCACTCTTAATGAACAATGTAAATAAGACCTTACAATCAGGTTCACTTTGATTATTATTGAAATGTGTGTTTAATACACTCGAACAAGGATTACGGACAGCCATCATGAAGTTATTACTGAAATAGATAAGAAGTATGTTTCGGTGGAGGCACATAGTGGTTCGGATCCCACTTTAAACTGTAGGCCCAGTCCCGATTAGCCTTACTGTGCATAAAGTCGACTTAAAACACCAAATCAATCAATCAATCGATCGATCAATCAAAAGAAGTATGTTTGAGGAAAAACGTACTTAAGTAGTGTCGTGGGTCCACTGGACCCCACCAAGTCTCACAACCTCACCTTGCACTCACGAGAAAAGCATGCCCGCTCTCAGTGTTGCCAACAACTTGAACGTAAAAGTCGCTAAAAGTCCTTAGAAAATCCGCTACAAAGTCGCTAAATGAAATGTAAATGCTCTAGAAAAAGTCGCTAAATCAAATGTACTTCTAAAAAATAGGAAAAAGGTGAAAAATTCGAGTACTTGCCTATAAAAACAACATTTCCTCGTTACTTTCCTCTTCCTCTGAACACTGCACTTCATACTGATTAGCGATGTCAGATACTAAATCATCGAGAAAATGCACTGCAAGAACGTTGTTTATTATTTCTGTGCACTTGGTTCTATGCAGACGAATGCCTGCAGCACTGCAGCTGTCACCAAACCTTTTCGTACATAATTCGGACAAGTGATTCACGGTTAGCAAAGAACAGTGTTCGGCAATGAATAAAGCTAAACCAGCTTCAGCACTAGAAGTATTTAAATTTTCCGTTTTGAACTGTATTTTCTGCTGTTTTGCAGAACAGAAGTAACCAGATCTGACTTTATGTTTCTGTGTTTCCGAAAGTTTTTTTCAGATGAGTAGCTTTGGCATACAGATAGTTCTACTTTGCAGTACTTACAATACGCTTTCGCCGTGTCACTATCGACAGGGGTCAACTATTTGTACAGTTTTTCCCACTCCTTCCGATAATGTGGTTTGCATTGCGGTTTTCCCATACTGGACACTGCCCTGCCCTGGGCTGGCCTGCTAGTGCATAAAATTTACTTTTTACAATCACTTTCAGTGTAATGGCACAGGAGCAATGTAGCAACCTTAGTTTTCCATGAGATTGTTTGCTTTATGTACTGATGAGGTACAAGTGTATTATAATATAATTTATCTATATATTTTCAAGTATGAGCCTTTGCAGCTATACATACGATAACAGAGGGGAAAAAAATGTGCATTATTTTTTTCCTATCCCCTCCTCCTATTTGACTACTTCCTCCCTTCGCTTACTTTTGACGTCACTGTCACCGTCTTTCATTTTCTTCACTTTCACTAACCTTGCACTCTTTCACTAAAATCTTAGCTTAGTAATTGCTAGAGATTTTTGTTAGCCCTCTTCTACTCATTCCCGTTCGTCCCTCTTAGCTTTCTTTGTCCAGACATAATGTAGTAAAAAACTTCCGAGATCCCATATTTGCCCCCTCGAGTTTAACTTGCGACCATCCCCCCAGTCTGAACCAGGCCAACCCTGCTCTTTCTTTTACCTCACATAAGTCCACGTTTCTCCTTCCCCATTCTCAATTAAATATATTGCTTCGGAATACATGGCATGTCAGTTGTTGAGTTCGTAAACAGGAAATGTATATGCTTTTATTTTATGGGGGAGTTATAAGTACGCACTTGCGTCATTTTTATCAACTATAAGGAAAGAGTAAAATAATGAAAACTACATTTCCTCGTCACTGAATTTTTTGTTTCCATAAATTTTTACTGCACTTGTAACAGTCCATTAGTCATTTTTTTGTGTGTGTTAAGCGAGAAGCCTTGTTGCAATGGTGTAGATTTTCCTGGCTATATCTGGGAGTAAATGGGTGGGGGGGGGGGGGTTACTTACTTGGGAACGTATACAAAAATTCAACCTCTTTCGCACGTACTAGTTCGTTCAGTCCTTTAGTATACAGCTGTGGAATAAATATTTCCCCATAAGACTACTGGTATTAAGGCCCTATGGGGGAAGTATTTTTTCATGTCTGTACACTATTAAGACCTTCGTAATGGAATCTGCCCCCCCCCCCCCCCCCGATCGATCTCGAGTAGTTGAACATGAATATAGTGTAGGGTTACCAGATCGCTGTAAGGTAATTGTAGGACATGCTGTTCCAAAATGTAGGACATTAAGTCAAAATGTAGGACCCAAAACGTTCTCAATAAATAATACATATTTCTATAGAACACGTTAGAAAGTACGGTAGTTGAAAAATGACACTTTTCAGTTTTAAGAAATGAATTCTTAATGAATTTTTAAATGCAAAATTTCAAAACTTACAATCATACTAATAAATGTGGGTAGTTTTTAGTTCAATAACAGGGTGTCTACCAAAATAAAACATCCAGAATTCTTGAATTTTTCTGAACTCTTCTAGACCTTTTTCCGTTTTTCTTAACGTTCATTTATTCGACCCCTACTTAGGTAAAGCTGGAAATTAGTAATTAAGAAAATAAATATTTATTTAATGAAAACCCTACCAGAGGGACAGTTAAGATAAAAACTGAAGCTGAATTTAAGAAGAGAATTACATCTGCTTTCTCGTATTAATGTATCCTGAACTGTGTTTGGCAGACAAGCAAGGCTTTGGCGTCTGGACTCACAGCCAGTATAATCTTGTGTGGGGCTTGTGTCGGTTGTCCCTGTATGTTTGTGACTGTCCCTTCATCCATGTTATGTTACCACCATTCATCTTCATCTTCGCGATTAGCCGAAAGGACAGAAAAAAGTGAAGTAAAATAAACTAAATCAACCAATCAGTCAATATGATAGCAAAAATTCTTGACCACAAGAATAATTTATTGCCTTTTTAGTGACTTCTTGACCTACTTGTTGATTTCTTTAATATTTCTTGACTACCATGACTTGCTTGACTGACAGACACCCTGAATATCTTTCTTCTCTATACTCCTTCTTTACAATCAAATTATATTGAATAAGAATGGCAACACCTTGTTCCATCAGTATAAATCCTAAGGCAAGAAATTCTGCTCAGGCATTGAACAGTGACGTTATCAGAAAGTGGTCCCAAAAGTTTGTTCATTAATTGCTTCCGTTTTCCCGTTTGTTTAATAGCAGGACAAACTTTTTTTCTTTTTGTGCAATGACTGAATTAAAATAAATGTCACCATTGAGTTAGGAAGCGCAGTCCATAGACATGTAACTTGCATGATTTTTTTCTGTTACCTATTTTTATAATTAATATTATGTAACGCTCAAAATGTAGGACATTTATGATATTTTTCATATTCCTCCCGGACGCCGGACATAAGGATAAAATGTAGGACACGTCCGGGAAAATCCGGACGTCTGGTAACCCTAATATAGTGCCAATCAAAATGTTCCAAGTAGAGACGCTTTTGATATTTTCGAAGCTCTAAGTAGGCTACATTTTTTTGTTTTTTAAGGTTGTGACACGCAGAATGGTGAGGACAATTCAGGGCTACTTGAAAAAGATGCAAACAGTCTCAGCTATAGGAGACCAGAAAATAGGGGCGGCGGGATTCGATGAACTGACACACGTCACCCAGAGAAAGAAGCATTGCTATGTTGTAGATTCCTCCCAATAGCTTAACAAGATTCGAGAAAATGTTATCAACAAACTAAAAGATTCAAGTTAATGGTGTTGATTTATCCATGACGATAATACTGGAGATTAGTCTCTAAAAGGGAGGGGGATATCAAAATAATGTCTTCCTTATCATTGTTTATCGACAACTTTTCTCTCCGCTATCCATCCTTTTCCATAATTTTAAGGAAGTTCTCTTCATAAGCTTGATAACCCACAGGTCACTAGTGTCAGAGGTCCAGATAGTGTTCTATTCAAGGACATAAAAACATATTTTTTTCCTATTCGACTGAAGACTAACACAGTATACCAAAAGTTTCCAGGAGTGATTAATCCCACTGGCTGTAGTTGGCAGCACTTTGATTCATTACTGTTTTTTCTAAAAGTCTGATAACTTTAATGGCCAGTGTTGCCATCTCTGTATCCACAAAAATGTATGAATTCAATCGTCTTGGGATATTTGGTGGTTTTATGTACATAATTATTGGGAAATGGGCAGTTTTTTTTTTGTCTTTTTTACTACCAAATTGTAGTTCAGCTGATGCCGTAAGACTTCCGCGAGTTTCATGCCTTCAACTCCCAAAGTGTACGAATCGTTCTGAATTGGGAGCACGCTCCTTCGTGAAACGCGTGAACAGCCTTTTAATCAAGGAGTCCCCAGATCGATTTCCGGTCGAGGCACGAGTTCCACTTTAAACTGTAGGGTCAGTCCCAATTAGCCTATCTGAGCATGAAGTTGACTTGAAACAAACTCTGATTTTCGCGGATGAGCATCTAAATTTAACACTGGAATATTTTTAAAATTAAATTATAATAAATCTCATATATTTAATTCGGATATATAGAAGTAAGAAAATTAAAAGTATACCTTTCGTTGAAACATTACATGGCGTAAGTGTACACCCCGTAAGAACTTGACTGGACCAAGCAAGCTACTATAATGTATAATCATTACCTACCTTGACACAAGATATTCAAATTTAAATTCGAGTTTTTCTTATGTCTAATTGCTGACTCTATAGATGAATGTAATGCGTTTACCATTCCAAGCGATTAACGACGTCATGTTTGCTTCATCTTCTAAAAGTGTCCAAATCGGCAGCTGCTTCCGTATAAAACTCCGTTCCACTTGCAGAATCCCCGTGCCGTCATAATCCGCCGTGGCGTAAGTGGAGTTGCTATGGGCAAAGATGAAACGCGACAAGCGCACGCATCAACTCGCTGTAGAGCTACGTAGAGCCATATTGCAACTTTCACTTTGTGGAGGCAATGCTTATTGAACATATAGTCGGTCTGAAACTCAGTTCCACAGCTCGAAATTTTATCGACAATACAGTATTTAAAAAAAACAACTGTAAAACAAGCAATCACATGCCACATTTTCCAATTTAAGTAACAAATAGGTGAAAAGAATTAATGTTTGGTTGGTGTGTTCTGCTTCTGCATTGTGCGCCTGCGGTGCGTTCGAACTGACACCTGGCGGGAAATGTGGCAACTGTCTACTAGGAAGCCTTGCGAATTCGGACACGGCCTACGTATCGACATGCCGGCAGACTTAAATTTTAACGGTAGAATAATGTAAACTTTCGGTAAATTTTAACAATGTACGTGGAGATAAACATTTCACTTTCCATTTGTAAATAGCAAACAATAAGTTTGTTCATTACTATTGAAATGTGCAGTTACTCGTTACAAAAGTAGTTTACGTTAGCGTTACTCGAAAGTAACTGTTATAACTTGTAACTTCCAAGCACTGTTTAAACCACTGAAATAATATCCTATTCTGTACTGTAGAGAATCCTATGGACTGTGCTGAGAGAGGGGTGGGGAGAGGGAGGGAGGAAAGAGGTGTCCGTTTCTGATGGTTTTCCGAAGAACTAGAAGCTCCTTTAGTCCCGAGTGGAAGTGATGACGCGCTATTTTGTAAAGTGCTCCTTCCCCCCCCCCCGCCTCCCCTGCAAGTCGAAAGTCACGCATCTCCCTGGTCTTTTGTTGCTAAAGTGTAAGTGAAGAGTTATCGCTTGGTTGCAGTGTTGGCGCATCACTGAAAATTTCCCTAGATGAGGGAATATTTGTAGATTTTTTTTTCTAATTTTTCGGCCTGCTTAGGTTAAAGTCTCACTGAATCTTTGACCTGCGTGAACATGCAGCTGTAATATTAGAATTTTTTTAAAAAAAAAATGTTTGGAAATCCTTCATGAGTACTTGCTCAAGAAGTGAGTTAATCTCCCTCCGTGTTTGCTTTCGCATAGATGCACGCTGTTGCATAGATACATGCAGAACTCCAAATGCATGAAAACAAAGTTGATGCATTTTTGGTATATATCAATTGACACAGCTAAAAGTGTGATCGGGTCTGATTTTCTAATTTTATGCATTTTTAGTGCATCACACTGAACAGCAGCTTATACAAGTACACTTTTATGCATTTCGTTGTGTATTTTAATGCACCAAAAGCAGAATCGGCACCAAGGGTGGCCGATAGTCAGGACCGTAGCCAGAATTTTATTTCAGGGTGTGTGTGGCTGATCTCGTATTGTTTAGAATCGTTATAAAAAACAACATAAATATATTCCGTACGCAGAATTTCATTTCGGAGAGGGTTCTAAGCGGCAGGTTTGAAAACGAAAAGTTTGTTGGGTAAATGGGGGAACTTCAGCCCACCCCCCCTCACCCCAGGGCTACGTGCCCGACCATAGTGGGTCATGACTAACTCAAAATCAGGTTGGTCTACTCTGTCAAAATGTAATAGACAAATTTCGTGATAGAAAAAAAATGAAAATAGATATACCGGGTGTCCCTAAAGATACTTTACAACTTTGATGCCATACAGCACAACTTGCAATTGTCATTTAGAAACATACCATGCCTCATTTGATTTACCAACGCATGAAGTTTTATTGTGTATTAGTCTACTTCAACATGTGCACCTCTGGTGGCACGTACATCTAATCGAAATTCCAACTCTTCCCATACCCTCTTTATTGTAGCAGCCCTGTCAACTGTGGTAATGTCAGTTCTTATTCTGGCCTTCAAATCGTCAAGATCAGTGACAGGAGTGCTGTACACTGCGTCTTTGACATAGCTCCACAAAAATAAGTTCAGGGGTGTAATGTCAGGAGATCTAGGAGGCCAGGCAATTGGACCATCTCTTCCAATCCAAAATGCTGGAAATGGCATGTCCAGGTCATCTCTCACGTCTAAGGTCCAGTGTGATGGTGCACCATCACATTGGCATTGGTGAATCACCTACAACAAAGTATATTCCTCTATGTCAATTACAAGTTGTGCTGTGTGACATCAAAGTTGTAAAGTAACTTTTGGGACACGGTGTATATGATGAATATCATGGGAAACAGAAGATTCGAATCCGGGATTTCTAGTTTCGTAGACTGTGTATTAACGCTTTGATCATGGATATCTATTGGGTAATAAAGGTTTCATAATTTCTCATTATCATATTAAACTGTTAATTCCTTTATACTTTTGAATTATTATTGTGCTATGTTGTGAACTGTAGTTGAACCTACAATTGAACAATGTGAATATCAATATACATGTTTATAAAGTTGTGGCCCAGCCAAATCTTTGAGAGCCACCCAGTGGGCCACCGATACCAGAAATTCTGTCGCCGCCTCTGACTAAAAGTCCATTATTAGCAGTTTGTGCCATTTAATATGTCACTGAAGTCAACACATTTGGTTCCGTGCGTATCTGTGATTGAAAATAAGGTTACAGTACCTCGGTACAGGGTGAGGCAAAAAGATGTTAACAATAAATGGGTGTTTAATCACTTTCAATTACAAGCAGGGATTTGGTTACAGGGTTTCAATTTGGCACCCATCCCTATCAATGCACTCATTGAGTCTGTTCATTGTTGTTTGTAAGGTCCTCTGGGCCATTTGGGCAGGAATTCCAGCGATGACGTGAGTGATGCGGTGTTTCAGGTCGTCTAGGTTGCGAGGTTTGCTGGCGTAGACCCGTTCCTTGACCATGCCCCACAGCCAAAAATCGCATGGCGTCAGGTCGGGTGAACGTGCTGGCCATGGGAGAGGACCACCTCTACCAATCCAGCGTTTACCGAACGTGTCGTTCAGGTAATCCCGAACCAGCAGACTGTAATGGGCAGGGGCGCCGTCTTGCTGAAAATACCCTCGCTGGAGAATGGCAAGTGGTACGTTCTCCTCCATGAACGTACTGAGCATGGCAAGGTAATTCTCTCACCTGACGGTCTGTTCTTCAAAACAGAACGGTCCAATCACTCCAAACTTGCTCACGGCACACCAAACGTTCCCCTTAGGGGAATCCCGCATATGCTCTCGAACTTCCTTCGGGTGCTCAGTCGCCCATATGATGCAGTTGTGCTTGTTCACATGACCGCTGATGTGGAATGTTGCTTCGTCAGAAAACATGAACAGAATGTCAGGCTCAATGTTCACCATTTCCAAGAGAATTTCTGTAGCCTTCACATGTGCTTGCTTGTCCGCGTTTGTGAGCTGCTGCACAATCTGTAAGTGGTATGTCTTCATTCCTAAGTCACGATGCAAAATCCTACTCAGTGACCTTTGCGAAATGATAGTTTCTAGAGAAAGTCTGCGCGTGGACTTGGTTGGACTGGCTAACATAGCTTCCTGGACGCAGATGATATTCTCTTTCGTTCGGAAAGATCTTTTTCTACCGCTGTTCCCCTTGCAATCGTCTTGAACGGACCCCGTCCGGTCCAGGCCTTGAATTTTTATTGTACTATGCGTGGGGACTGGAATACCTCCATCCAGGCAGCTATCTTCCTGCGTTCCTCAATGGAATATCGGGCCGCCATGGTTTAATCTGCAAAAAACAAATAAATATTTAGTCTCCCATACAGTGTTAACATCTTTTTGCCTCACCCTGTATTACATACATCTAGAGCAGAGCAAAGAAAGCAAACCACAGGAAATTTCACTTCTAAACAGATATAATTTTCTAGGATTTGGATTAATCGTGACGATTTTTCGAAAGCGAAGGAAATTTTGAAATCGACTTTGCTGGCGTCGGCCAAAGGTCCAACGCGGTGTAAATTCTCACAACGAGCGTGAATATTAATTGTACGTAGTGATGAAATTACATAACCAAGGAAACAGCAATGTCGAACTCGGAACCTTCGGTAGCGAAACTGAGCACGCTATCTACAGAAGAGGACCATAACTACACAACAGAAGGGTCTCGCATAAACCAATGTCAAGTCCGTATTCGCCTACATGTGCATGTAGTACACACGAAACAAAATATTAAGCTTATGATGGAGTGAAAATGTGAGGGAAAAAAAAGAGAAATCTCAAACTAAAGGTTAATCGAGCCCAAAGCGATTGGCAACACTGCTATTCCCACCCATCGGTCAAATGAACCCAGAAGAGGTCCTCTCCATTGATTCTATGCAGAGTGAAAAAAAAAAGTAATGGACACCTCCACGTAAAAAGCGCTGGGATGCAAAGTCGAGTGTTTGATGAGGGGCTATTATCAGCATCAGCTCACCCTTCCTTATCTCTCTGTCTCTTGGAACCATTTTTCCTCTTCACGTCTCTCTGTCATGGATTTTTGTCCTTGGGAGCAGTTTTTAACGTGAATACCGGCTGGTTACACAAATACAATTCAATGGCTTACTTCTTTCTGCAAATTATTCAATGGAACTCGCATTTCTATGAAATTACTTAGTTTTTCATTTTGTTGGATGTTACGTTGCATGTTTGTACACATCTTGATCTATGTATACATATGTAGTTGTGCATATTTGCTACATAAAATACGGTATTTTCGTCACTTCTCTAGCTTTCATTGAGGGCTTCCCCGATGGCGTAGTGGTAATGCCATCGTCTTGTAATCAAGACGTCCTGGGTTCGACACCCGGTGGAAGTACTTAGCACACCGGTTCGGATCCAACTTTAAACTGTAGGTCCAGTCCCGATTATCCTATCTGTGCATAAAGTGGACTTAAAACAACAATTCAAACAAATCTAGATTTATTTTAGTAATACAGACATATTGTAAGGCAAACATTCATAATGATTTCTCTAAAATTCTGCATTTCTTTCTGATAGTGCTTCTATTTTTCTTTTTAACTATGAAATTCACATCACAAAAATCAAGATTCCATGCGTACTTTATTTTTCACCTCTGCCGTATTTCTCATGTAATACGTGTTGATTCTGAGAATAGTGCCTGCAATTAGCAGTTCAAATGATGGCCCTAACGGAATTTCCGAGAAATACACTCGAACCAAAATATACCCCTGGAATGAAGGAGGTTTACATATTTTAGCGATTTTGTCTACATGTTCATGTACACATTTCGCATGTTTTGACATGCTTTTGCATGGTAGTGTAATGTTTTGATTGAAAGAAAGGGCTAAAATTTCAGAAAGTTGCTTTGTGTGTTTTTAAAAACCTGGCATGGCCAGGCATGTACTGTATCTAGAAATATATTTCGGAGGGAAGGTATGTGCACGCTTACATGTACAAACATTTTCTGTTTGGCGCCTCGTTTTAACGCTACGAGTCCTCGATAAACTAAGTCTTATCCTGAACGTATGCAACTGCGCGCCACAGGCTCAAAATTGCCACTAGTAGATTAACTTTGTAATTCCTGTAAACAGAAAAGACTTTTCTACAAATAATCAGATTTATATCGCTTGGTATGTCTCAAGAAGTTTAAAATAATATAGGTCTATCAAAGTCTCGGTCTAGTGTCGAAAGATCTAGTCTCGTTCTCGTACCGAATTTTACAAGGCCGTCTCGGCCTCTATCTTGTCTCGAATTTTGAATCGAGACCGAGACAGGATCGAGAGTTGCCTGTTTTCGGTATCATTCCTAAACACGGATGATAGCAAGTCACAACTTTGAAATTTGCTTCAGATTGCTTCAGTCACACTAGAACTTATGCCTCATTGATACAAAAACACACTCTTTTACGTTTGTCTCTATCTTATAATAAAGTTTAGGCTACATTCAATGGAACCAATAATTTGAAAGAAAATATAAAAAATCGTCTGTAGCTTTTTTCCTCGGTGAATCATTTAAGTTAAGAATCAAATATCCTATTCTTAGATTCATTCAATTGAACCAGTCATTTGGATGAGAAATCAGGATCTGCTACATTTCGATTCAGTGGAAAGAACCATTTGAGCAAGGACGTAAGAATCTCTTAGAGCTTGATTCATTTGAACGGACTCGTTTTATTGAATCGATTCGTAAT
Source organism: Lepisma saccharinum (assembly GCF_977018435.1). Lineage (NCBI taxonomy): Eukaryota > Metazoa > Arthropoda > Insecta > Zygentoma > Lepismatidae > Lepisma > Lepisma saccharinum. The sequence goes on from NC_139231.1 coordinate 32,412,195, forward strand.
GATCGATTCGTAATGATCGATTCATCGAAAAGAACATTTCCCCCATCCCTACAGCACGAGGCAAAGGCAGCCGCTTGAAATAGATGATCCCAATAGATCTTGATTTGGTGTATGAGGGCGAGGGGGGACGTAGGGGCTTTTCTCTTTTGATATCCTTTTTCAACCATTTGACGATCTGATCCGACATATTGCAAGCTCCCTCCTTGTTAAGGTAAACCACCAGTGTCCATTTTGACCGCTAATACCTCGGATACTGAAAATAATGTATGCTAATTTCCGATTACGTCTGCAACTTGGACGGTGTCGTGTGACGAGAAATGGTTGGGGCCATTGAAAAGCGATCGGCGGTTCCCTCGAGGTTAAGACGGGCCTTTGTACTTGGCTGTATTGTGGCAAAGATCTGATCTCATGTAATGGAATACCTCGGTGGTAGCTTTCATTGTTCTTCCCTTGTCTCCCTCTTTTTTTGACTCTCTTCTTTCGATAGAGGGGAGGCGAACGGTAACAAAAGGTTCGAAAATAATGGATCGGTGATGGTGGTTTTGTTGAGGAGGGGAGGGGGTTGTGGAGCTATACAACAGTTGCAAGGAAATTTGAGTAAACAGCATTCGAGCTCGGGCTCTTGCGCGTTATCTGATTTACTATTGCCAGTTCCGCTTCTGGTTTGACCGCGACGATGGAATTCGGTAATGATGGACCTATTTTGCTGCAATACTGATTTTGAAAGTCTTATACGTTCGTGGTTAATGGAACATTAAAAAAAACGTTTGATTACTTGCTGATCAAAACAGGTTCCTAATGTTAATAATAGAAACGGTACAGAGACGACATTTTGCAGTCTCGTCTCGTGCTGTAAAGCCTAACTTGCTCTCGGTCTCTTTTTTCAAGTAATAGGCTTCCCCGATGGCGTATTGATAACGTCGTCGCCGTGTAATCAAGAGATCCAGGTGCCGGTGGAGGCACATAGTACAGCTGTTCGGATACCACTTTAAACTGTAGGTCCAGTCCCGATTAGCCTTCCTGTGCATAAAGTGGACTTAAAGCAACAAATCAATCATTCAATCTTTTTCAAGTTGCAAATAAGTGCCTGTCTTGTTTGGTATCGTTTCAATTTCTAAACTCACTTCCCATTGTCGTGCCTGACCCTGTAGCCGAGTGGTTAGCACATCGCGCTGCGACACCAAGGGTCCCGGGTTCGAATCCCGCTCGGTCTTGGTTGATTGTGAATGTTCATTCAATAATTTCATCATTTCATCACTCATCCCCATCTTTGCAAATTAGCCAAGAGGCACAAAATGCGAAGTAAAATAAACTAAATCAATCAATCAATCCCATTCTCGTGTCTCGAAACACAACAGTCACCACTTTTATGGAATCCGTAATCCAATAGAGCTTGCATGCAATTGTAAACTAACGTTCTTCATTGTGCTCATTACTACATTCTATAGTATACTAACTTTGAAAAGTTAAACGCGGAAGTCACTAGCGCCGCGCAACGGATGGTTTGAACAAGTTGCACCATGTTGCTATTTCTTACATTACAGTATACGAGTAATAATTCTTTGTTTCTGTTTGTTGTATATTTATCATGTGGTTTCAGAATGATGTCATTTCACCAGTCAATGATCGTTCACTACTTATAACTGACCCAGGGGTGCCCACAGGGGGGATTCATGACGCAAGGGACAACATTTTATAGTTTACCTACCAGTTCTACATATCTTCACACAAAAATGGGGGGAGGGATCGTTTTGTTTGATTGACTTGTTATTGATTTTTAGTTCAGTTCTCTACCTACCTGTGGGTGATCTCTGCGATGGGGTTGAAATGAAACACCACCTCTTATGCCTTTGGAATCGGTTTGGAAGGTTGGGAAGTGCTGTTCACATTATATATAGGCCTACAAGGTTAGTCAAGTAGACAAACTGTTAAGAATAAGATTCAATACATTAACAATGACGCGAGCCTGAGGAAATTATCAACAAGTTTGCTGCAACGGCTTTGCAACGTCAGTAGTTATTATTTCAATGTTGATGTTATTTCAATCAATGTCGAAGTAATATACAACATACATATTAATGTCTATATTGTAAACAATACGTAAAGTAAACATGCTTAAATATGTCTGTATTATATTGTTCCGCAAATTTGGTCTGATCAAAATAATTTGAGTAAATAATTCAGCATAACGGAGGGGGCTGGGGGAATGTTCTACCTTTTGGGGGGAGTGGGTCATAGGCCTTGGGGGGGATGGGCACCCCTGATACTGACCCACCCGTATTCTCCCACCTGTGTCGGTGAAACTTACACGAAGATAAAATTCAATTGTATTGAGAGATGTCCGAGTATTAATATATAATACTAATAATCAAGGAAAAATTTTAACAGCTGGAAATGACAACCTTTCAGTTACCTAATACGTCTTGCATTTTTTAACTTTTGTTTTTACATTCGCAGAACAGCATTTTATACAAATTTTCGTTATCTTAACTAGAAATAAGCTAGATATATCTATATTTTACTTTTCATGTAGTAATTATCATTAAATAATACGAATAATAATGTTCATTATTATTATCAGCAAATTAAATTATTACGAAATATGAGAAACTTGCTTAGGTTCCAATTTGCAGATACATGCCTGCAAGGATCCTTTCACGCGAACTAAGCCCAAGTAGCTTCACAAAGGCGCCCCTATGAGGATCCAGTGCCCGCGCCACTGAGTGCCCCTTGTGCAGGGGGGCCTTACTTTTCTGTAGTCTACGTTGCAACTGGCGAAGGTGGAGTCAAGAGGATGGAAACATTGTGAGGGGAAAAAAAGGATCCATGCCTTGAGCAAGGTAAGTTGAGGCGTAGAGAACTTCTTCAACAGTTTTGGAAAAAAAAAGGGAAGGAAGGGTCTGGGCGCAAGAAACAAGGTAGAAAGTAATGGGAGGGTCAGCGCTGGGCTTTCAAGGGGAACTAATCAATGATCCGGTAATCAAAGGATCAAAAACGGTGGTTCACAGTTCCTTGATTCAGCAACCCATTTGGGTCTTCTCTTCGCGGTGATCTACTGCAAGGCTCCGATGGGGTCATCCGTGCACACCTGGCTTCCGTTGCTTGTTTGGCTCTGTCGTATATAACCTCTCAGCTACAACGCTTTGACAATTATGATTGGTTGGCCTGCGCTTTATGCGTCTCGTGTTCATCAAGGACAAAAAAATCACCTCAGCTAGAGATCGTCATTCAAGTGAATATGACTTAGAGACTTATGCTCACATGATGAATTTTATATCGGGAAGTGGGAGGGGGTGTAAGTTGTATTATTTAGTAGCAGTGTATATGCAGTTCGCGATTTGTCTTACAGTTATATCTCAGGACATTTTGACTTCGCTTAGAGTGCGCGTCTAATCTCCTGCATATGGCGATAGCCAATAGCAGCGCACTGCAGCGGTGCCATGTCGAAATCTCACACGGAAAAGAGACAGCGTAGTTGAGCGAAACGCCTTGTCAAGGAGAGCACGGCAACGCCGCATGTCTGTGATTCGCTGGTGCTGTTCAGCCGCTTAAGGTCATATGCAGGAGATTTGAGGCGCACTCTAGTTCGCTGCACTTTTTGTCATTATGCGTAGTGCAGGTCTATCCTGGTGTCAGGCTGGTGCAGGAAAATGACGTTCAACCAAGTAGACGAAATCGGTGTTCAGAAGATTCAACAAATGATTGTCTGCTGCTTTAAACGTTCATTTGATTAGTTAGCACGCATCACGTGATCATACACCACATGCTACAACGCTCCAGAACGTAGTGTAAACGGTGCAGACACCAAGTACGCTACTTGACACCAAATCAACGAAGTAGATGAGTCGGTGTTGCACCGTGTAACCAACTAGAAACGTAAGTGCAGCGAACTAGACGAAGCTTTTGAGGTTGAAGCCCGATAGATTCGAACATGGTTACCCTAGACCACCGTCAACAAAGTCATATATACCCTGTCCCAGCTAACTGTGGAGCACGTCCGCGTATATCGACAGAGAAGGAGGAGGGACATCGAGTACGCAAAACCAGAGCGAAGCAGGGAAAGCGGGTAACGCCAGTCGCCCATTACGCAATCCCGTCTCTTTCACTGTTCATTGGCGGAGCACTTGTTCTCGTTCGCCTGCTCCACAGATAATTGGGACAGGGTATAGTATTTTTGGTTTGGAACGTATTTAATGGCCATCTTAAATGAGCTTGAAAATTTGCAGCTAAATTACTTATCGTTGAGACAGTTGGGGAAATATACTTCTCTGAATATTAGTGACAATGGACATACATCAGCGAGAGAGAGAGAGAGAGAGAGAGAGAGAGTGCAATATTAATTGCACATTATACATTGTCTGGTGCTTCTACCTTTAACTAAGCAGGGTTTGGCCCAAACGGTTACCTTTCCCGCTCTAGCCATCGCTTGACAGTTCCTCTGCTAATTGGATTGATTGATTGATTGACTTGCTTTATTTAATTTCGCTTTTTGTGCCACTTTTGGCTAATTTGCGAACATGGGGATGAGTGATCATATGATGAAATTGATGAATGGACACTTACAAATATCCATGCCCAGGCCAGGATTCGACCCCGGGACCCCTAGCGTCGTAGCGCGATGTGCTAACCACTCTGCCACGGGGCCGGCTCTGCTAATTGGAAACTGGGAAAACTTCTGCTGAACAGGGAGTGGGTGAATTAGAACGAGAGAAGCAGCGCTCAAGCACATGCTATTGCTAATACGTAGTTTAATCCTCATTTTAAATGTCTCTTTGTGAAAGCTCTTTTTGCCTAGTTCTTGTGGTAGTGGTTAGGGTGTTGTGCGTACATTTCTGCATTCTCGTGTGGGTTATCCGTGACGTGAAGTTGGCATTAGATTGTTCACAACGTCGAATGGTTTCTGTTGAGAAGGTCAAGGTTCGGAAAGCGCGGGAAGAGCAACAGGTTAGGCCAAATGCGGTTTTATTAGCTCCCATCTAGTTCGCTGCACTTTTTGACACCAAGTGTGGTGCAGTCCCAGTGTCAGGCTGGTGCAAGGAAATTGTGTTCAACCAATTAGACGATGTACGCAAGAACAGCGGTGTTCAAGTTCAGAAGATTCAGCAAATGCCTATACCTGCTGATTTGATTTTGATTTGATTTGTTGTTTTAAGTCCACTTTATGCACAGTAAGGCTAATTGGGACTGGACCTACAGTTTAAAGTGGGATCCGAACCACTTGTACCTCCACCGGGTATCGAACCCGGGACCCCTTGATTACAAGGCGACGACGCTACCACTGCGCCATCGGGGAGGCCCTATACCTGCTGCTATCAAGGTTAATATGATTAGTTAGCACGCACCACATGACCATACACCACACTGTACACAGCTCCAGAATGTATAGTACAAACGGTGCAGACACCAAATGCACTACGTAACACAAAAACAACGAAGTAGGTGATTTTTTTTAATTTTTTTTAACATGGCACCATTTGTTTTGCGTACAGAAAGTAGAAAATGCAGTATGTAGGTTTGATATTGGAGTTTTCAGGAAGAAGAGTGTTGGGGAAAGTGGTGAAAACCATATTCGAAAGCATCGTTGCATTGTAGCGACGACCACACCTATCATTCCACAAAACAGGACGCCGCACAAGTTCAGATGAGCTGTGCAGAATAATCGTGCACCCATATGCAACCGTTGCTGAATGTTGTTTTTTGTTTATTTCTGTTTGGCATGGTTGTTGATCATTCCACCTGCTGGTTTCAACAAGATGGTGCGACACCTCACACGGCAACAATAGTTCTTGATTATCTTGAGGAGATGTTTGATCACCGTGTGTTGTTTAATCGTTATCCCCTAGTGTACGGGGAGGGGTTTGAATGGCCACCAATGTCGCCGGATACGACCGTCTGTGACTATTTTCTTTAGGGTTACCTTAAAGACAGAGTATTTCAGACTAACTCTACAACAATTCAAGAACTGAAAATTGCCGTAGAAGCAGAAATATTCAATATTTCTGAGGACACATTAGCAGCAGTGGTGCGCAATTTCGTTGTCAGGTTGCGCCATGTCCGTGATAGGCAAGGGACACACATTGAACATATTGTGGTTTAAACTCCTAAGGGCCAGTTTTTCAATGTCCTGTTAATCTCTCTGCTAACAAACTGCCAGTTGGAGATAACAGCCAGTCTTAACCAGCACCGGTTTTTTCAATGTGAAAGTAACTGCCAGTTAACTAAACTATGGTTCGTTCTCCGAAACAGTGTGTTGGCAATTCTGAAGCACGGAAATTACAGGAAATCGATTTGCGCGCCATCTGTTAGTATAGTTCCAAACCGCGTCGACTGGCATACAGCCTGTCGTTTAAATATAGAACTACAAGCGCGCCGCGCTCTAAAGCACGTTATTGCATTGGGAAACGATAGGAACAATGGCTGCGTATCCATCTTGTATGCTTACGAAATAAATTAACGAAAGACAGCACTACAAATTTGGTTTTCTTCTAATAAAGGCCAATTCCACGTGGGGGAAATGATGTTATGAGGCACAAGCGCAGACACTTTCTTGTAGAAGCGTGAAGATCTCGAAAGTCGAGACATTAATAATACCTGCTTGTTGATATAAACACTATTATTATTAATAATATGTAAATATTGTACATTTGACTGCATGCTTTGTACCTCTCTATGCATGTTGTTGAACGAAAAAACATCATGTTAATAGTAAGCATGCTTTCTAAACTTCTAAAAATATGAAGGTACGAGTAAAAATAATTTTAAAATTTACTGTAATATTTCTCCGAGAAGATCATTCAACAATAAAGCGTGAATTGAAGGCAACATACGTAATAAATAATTGACAAGAAAAAAAAATATCCGTGACCAGGACTTGAACTTGTATTACAAAAGATAACACCCTCCGAGAGGTGGTGCCGCTAACCACTGCACCAAATTACTGTTTGGAGATTGTACCGCCTGGTAGACCGGATATCATGGACACAAATTCTCTAACACAACCTTGCCAAGCGAATTCTAGCAACTACGCTGCTTAATTTCCATATTTGCATGGACGTTGGTAAGCTCTGCCAAACAAAATAAGTCTTTTTCTGTACGAATTTAAAAATTTTATGAATCATATCTTGTTTAATCTGACAGTGAAGTTGCGAGTGTGTAACTTCGATAGCTGCACGATGCATCCATGTTGCATCGTAACTTCCAGTTAGGCTGGTAACTGCAAGAAGAAGTACCAGTAAAGATAATCGCCACCAGAGTTCCAGTTACGAGCTAACTGTACATTGAAAAACAGAAATTTTCACTGACTTCCAGTTACGTGCTAACATGAACCTTAACTGAACATTGAAAAACCGGCCCTAAGTCTGTGGAACATTCCACTGAAGATTGAAAGGTGTATGACACGTGGTTCGTAAATTATGGCTAATTCCAATGGTCCCATGTATAAAATATCATCCTGTACATGGCGCTATCGTAACGCTACGTTTTGAGAGAGCGCCTCTTCTTTCGTCTTCAGGCCAACAAATTTCTTATCGTCGTTGGTGAGGATCGAACCTATGACGTACAGCCAACGGCAAAGATAATTAATAGTATACAGCATATCCATCGCTATTTTCCTATTCCACGTCCTGTGTTGTTTTAAAGAATGTAATTCACTTGATGCGAAGACGATGTTGTCTTCTGCGTGTTGACGTTTTTACTTCATGTCATGATCATCGTATTGTAGAAAACAGACTGGAGGAAAATGGTGATGGACAATTCGCATACCATTTATTTTGTCGTTGGGTGTAACTGTGATTTATGATTGAAGTACTACAAATCTGGTGTGCCAACTAACTACTCCAGGTAATTATATATCGATAGTTTTTCGGACATTAGATCTTTTCTCGATTTTTCAAGTCTCGAAGGATCTGCTCTTGTTCTCGTCTCGATTCTAAAACAGGTGGTCAGTCGCTGTACCTTCAGAAAAAGAAATCCATGACTTCTCCAACTTGTTGAAGGATTTACAAACATTGTAGTCACACCTTGTAAAATAATCGGCCCGTCTCTCCTTCCACAAGAACTTACTATATAATTCGAAACCTGGCAAATATGATTCATTCCGTTTGGGTCTTTGCACAACGGGCCCAGAGAACAGAAAATTAAAGGATAACAAAGCAACCGCCCTCCCTTTCTCGACGAACGAGCCCTCGGGTTGATGCTGACGTGGTTCTCCGTGACCCCAAGGGTTAATTTTTCACCCGCTGACCCCGCACGATAGCGAATCTCAACATTTCGAATTTATTCGAGCGTCGAAAACGGAAAAACGTGAATTTGCAGCTTTACGACGCCCATAATCAGGAGTAGGTGTGATAACGCTTTTCCAGGAGTTTGGAATGTGAATGGGATGCTGGGTAAGCTATTATTGAGAGAGTTAACGAGTTATATCTTGGAAATAGTTGTTGTTACTCTACGAAACTTAACTAAAATGTAACAGTTACTCTTTCTCAAGCAATATGGACAATGATGTAAGTCCCTATTCCTAAATAATAACAAACACACATGATGGTTTGGGCCTCCCCCATGGCGCAGTGGTATCGCCGGCAAAAGAAAATTATTTTTTATCTCTACCAGGTATAAATATGTCCCCCTCAAAGGAAATTGAATTGAAAGCATACAGTATATGCTTAACGATGTGTAACAAACACAATTGAAAAATCATTCGTTTCTATTAATTGTACAGTCATGACATGAAGAAAGAAATGATTTCAGATGAAGAATCTTATCAAGAGACCATGACGAACATCACCTGGAACCGTTTGGGTATACGATAACCAACAGACTGTAATCAACCACCCACTCATACTAGCAGAGGACGCTCATCCCAGCCAACTCAGGCTCGTATCACGGTGTATACCCTGTCCAAGCTAACTGTAGAGCAGGGCCGCGCATAGCGGCAGAGGAGAAGGAGGGAAATCGAGTGATGAAAGCGCAACGTTGCCAACCGTATGGTCATTACCGCACATACGGACGTACTGTCCAAATCTTAGTCCGTACGCTAAATGCACGGCTTGTCAAAATTTGCACTTGCAGTTTTATCCCTAATATTTCCCTAAAAAATCTTAAATCAAGTGTACGGACCTGAAGACAAAAATACGGTCCGTTTGCCATGTTCATATGGTATTGTCGCTTTTAAAAGTTTGCAACGCTGAATAGCGAAGTAGGGAAATCTGGTAAAAAAAGTAAAGATAAAGTAAAGTGTTCCCCTGTGCTTTAGCACCACGCCATGAAGGCGTATAGGGGGTGTGGGAGTAACGGCCCACACTTTCTTGATCCGGTCGTGAGTGGGGGTGATGTGATCAGCATCACGCCCCTGACCGCCTTTTCCCCCCAGGGTTTCCCCCAGGTACCCATGTTATTCGACGCTGGGTGGGCGCCGTTGCCGCTTCCAACGTTAGAAAAGTTCCCAGATTTGAACCGGCCGGGGGGGATCGAACCCGGGACCTTTAGCATGGTAGTCAGACGCGTTACCGACTGAGATACCGCGGCCACAAATCTGGTAACTCTAGTCATCCATTACGCAATCCCGTTTCTCTCACCGTCTCGCGTCACTACTTGCGCAGAGTAGTTCTTCTCGTTCGCCTGGTCTACAATTAGCTGGTTCGGGGTTTAGGTGAAATACGTTGCTTTGACAAAATCTGAGACATTCGCAGTGGACAAGGATTGGCCTTTGTGCAGTGGCGCTGATCATAGTGGGTGGCCTTTCGGAACACTTTTTTTCCTCCAATTAATGAACGGTGAAGAGTGCAGAGAAGCCAAACCCGAAAAAACGATCCCGAGTTGAAGCTGAGCGAATGTCAGGAAGATCGAGAGGAAAAGTTCGCGTCTGCCGAATCCAATTAACTAATTGCTGGCCTTTTTCCTCCAGACTTCAAAAACTGACCACGGTGAATCCCTCAGTTTCTCTATTTTTCTCCAGAACAAAGGGCGTTAACTGATTTTCCAGGTGGAGGGGGTGAAGAGACAGTTGAAGGGTCAATGGAACTGTATCGCAGAGTACCCAAACGGACACCCACCCCTTCCAGAGTTATGTTAGGAATTCCAGTATGCGGACGTATGGCAATCTGTTCTGCACGAAAAAAAATCGATTCCGGACTCTTCCGTGAAATCCTTTTCTTTTGTCTCCGGATCTCCCCCTCCCATAACAAAGACTCACTGTCAGAGTTTGAGTGTTTCCAACCTCCTTGCAGTTTTACTGAACCTTACCCTACATTTTTTGCACCCGTTATAGTACCGTACTTGGGCAGTTCATTTCTTAGCCACATATCTACTGTTGTGTTGACACGTGTAGCTTTATTGAGACCAGTAGTAGAATGACAGTGTTGCCATCCGGATATTTTGAAAAGCAGAACAGGAAACAAAAGAGACAAGAGTTAACTGTATGAGCAGGAATGATCTGAAAATAATAAGTTTCTTGTAATTAGAGCCCAATTAGGACCCCGAATGCCTGTTTTGTCTCTGTGAACAGATTTCTAAGCTTTTGGCACAAACGTTAGTTTCGGGGTACAACAACCACTATCTTGTGAAAATTGCCTGTTTCGATTGCTAGTGTCTTATTAATGCCCAAAAGTGCATAAAATGTTCAAAAATGAGGAAAAAAAAATATTTTTTGCAATGTCTTCTTGTCGCCATTTTGAGTTTCCCCCCACAGATTAAGGAGGTACGGATTTTTGATACCCCCTTCCTTTGACTGCTTGAATAAATCTTCGATTAACATAGGACTAAAGGGTCTTCAATGTACATTGTAGGTGACAACTACAAAAAGAAAAGTTCCATCTTGGATACCTCAAGAAAAAAAATCAGAGTTTTGACTGCAGGAGCGTCCATAAATTGTTCATGAAAATTATCCTGTTACTTGTATTTTAAGATTGGAACTTGATTTTTTAAAAGAAAATGTTTTGAAAACATATAATGGATAATACTGATTCTGTTAACAAGAAATATATACTCCATTCTGGACATATTACCAAATTAAGGTCATTATGTTAAAGTATTATTGAACTGACGATAAGATTTTCTGAATTTTATATTAAAAACGAATCACAATATTAGCTGACCTTCCTGGTGGAGTGGATAGCATAGGAGATTGCGACGCCAGGGGCCTCGGGTTCGATTCCCGGCCTAGGCATGGGAGGTCCCATTATAAATTTCATCACAGTCGTCGCGATTAGTCAAAAGTACAGAAAAGCGACATAAAATAAACTAATCCTATCAATTAGTACGTATGTCGAGACGCGAGAAAGCACTGCACAATCTCGTTTCGTCTTATATCATCCCTGTCTTGGAAGTCCAGTAACGATTAGCCTGTCAGTGCAGCATCTACTGCAAGCCTTGTCCTAATTCGTCATATATAGTTTGTCCCGGCTATCTCTGGACCAAGGACGCGCATAGCGGTAGAGAAGGGGGATACAGTGGGCAGAGCGAAGTAGTTCACGCTGCTGCGAAGGCTGGTAACTGCAGTCCCTCCCCCTTCACGCAATCCCATTCCCCCTCACGTGTTCATTGGAGGAGCCGCCTTGCGTCACTACTTGCGCAGAGACTTGTTTTCGTTCGCTTGCTCAAGAGATAACCAGGACAGAGTATAGTAGAGTACGTTCGTATGCAGCACCGAGACTCTCTTCAGCCGAATAGTAGTTGCTATGATTTACACGGTACTAATTGCTGTTGCGATTTCTGTTCCTTCTTGAAACGTCCCGATGCCAACCAGCTGAAAGTTATTGCCCGGCTATTGAGAGTCGGTCTTCGATCCGCTCTGACTGGACGCCTTCCAGTTCCAGGTAGGAGATACGACCTGGAGACGGACGGCAAGGCGTGAAAGAAGCCGTGCTGCGGAGGGGAGGGGGGCCAGGGGGGAGGCGCCCTCCTGCGGAGTTTCTGAAAGGCAGCGAAGAGAAGGCCGTGGGGGGATAATCACAGATGATGGAGGCTATGCCCCAAGGTCAGCCGACAGACTCTACCCGCTGGGCTTCTCCGAGAACCGGCGTTCGCGTGGGGGAGGAAGGAATGCTGGGAGAATCTGCAGGTGGAATCGAAGGGAAGGGAATGGCTGTTACAGGCAAAAGTAAATGCGACACTTACGTGTCGATTCGGTTCATATTTTCCGTCTGAAGATTCTGACGTCGCCGTCTTCAACTGTAGTAGAGGACAATGAAATTCAAAGAATCTAGGACAATTGGGATGGCGGACAATTGCGATGAAGCCAAAATCACGGTCAATTCCGATGATTTTGACGGTGAAGGTCATTTTACAAGGACCTAACCTAACCAAAGGCGCCACAGAACTAATAATGCTGTAGAAGGTTGGAACAACAAAATAAATAGGTGTCTTGGAAGACCGCATCCAAAAATCCATGATGTTCAGGCCTCGCTCAAGAGCCAAGCAGAAGACGCCAACATCAAGTGCACGTGGAGGGAACTTTATCTAAAAGGTCAGAAAATGAAGAAGCCTGACCTTAAAATCGACGAGAGAGTTGGGAAGTGTATTCGCACATATGAGGAAACGGGTGAGTCCATGTTCAAAAACTTGAACCAAATTCCCAGCCGAAAATATCAATATTTCACATAATTCTCTTGTAAGAGGTATTGTACGGGGTGTTAAGTCACCCTTCAATTTGATAGATTTAAAATGTCATCGCAATTGTCCACCCGCCCTTTCACTTCTAACTGTGTTCATCGCAATTGTCCGCCATTGCAATTGTCCGGCTATCAATTCAAATTCTCATTCATTGTCTAGGGTAACACGACACTGAAGGGGCATTGTCTGATAATGCAAGTAAGTGAAGAAAATACACGGAACTGGGCGAGGGATATAAAAAAAAAAAACATGTTGTACTCTATTGGGATGGGGTGGGTGTGGGAAACGGGAGGTAGGGTAGATACATCAGTAGAAAACCAAATCAGAGACAGACTGCTGGACATAGACAGACAATAAATACTAGCCGACTGCCAGGCGAAGACTTCACTAAGGAACCAACTGAAATCAAGGGAATGGGGCAAAGCAAGATACATAAATTTAGTAGGCAAAAAAGAAAGGGAAGGGTTAGCATGGTTCAGACTGGGGGGGTTGGAAACAAGTAAAAATGAAGAATGAAGCAGGGGAAACGATAGGCCTATGCTCTTTGTGCGGGGAAGGAGAGACGGACGAGCAACTGCTATCTGCCTGCCCCTCTACGCGTGATTTGCGAGACAAGTGGTTTAAGAACGTAACAGGGAGGGAAATAATGGAAGTGGTAGAAGATACGTAGAAGAGGAATCATAAGTAAGATAGTACAACGAGTGGGGAGATATTTGTGGGAAGTGAGAGAACGACGAGGAAAGGCAATAGCGGATACCGATAAGAGAGAAGAAACCGCACAAAGTAACCTTAGCTTATAATACGTGGACTGTGGAACCAGCATTGTTATATATATGTTTGTTTGTTTTTGTTTCATATTTTCTAACATGTGTCAAAAGAATAACCAATGTGAATCAACATGTAGTGCGTACAGCCAACGGCTCGCATATAGAAGTTCAATTATACATATAGTTTTTATCTCTTGGACTGAATTTGGCATCAATTTCTTGTACTAAATTAAATTTTTATTGGCTGTGTTATATTTTGGGTGAATTTAAAGCCATGGGCTTTGAAGTGCAGTTCTGCATATGGTGAACATTTATTTCAATTCTGTAAAAATGCACTTGAATATTTAACACAACCGCCTCAGAACCACATACAACAGGATGGCTCAATGTTCTTTAAGGCGAAGAGTGGCAGTTTCTCACCAGACGAGCATTTATTTCAATATTGTAGGAATGGGCACTGCTAGTAAAAGAAAACATGACTATACAAGAAAGTATGCAATTCTCGCCATGTTGCAAGTGGAAGCTATTTTTCAAGTTAATTATTAAGCTGGACACGATTTTTGAAAAATATGATAAATAAGAATTTTCAGATTCCCATGCCTTCCTTATGGAGAAAAAAAACGCAACAACTTCAAGTTACTTCAAATCAAATGGGAGTTTCGATTTTTCCGACGACAAATCAAATCTTCCACGTGTTCCCTTCGGAAGTTTGGTATTCCCAAGAAAACAAGTAAAATAATACTCCCATAAGCGTAATGCTAAGTTTTCTCCCCCTCCTACAACCATTCAGCGCACAGAAAGGTCGGTGGGGGAGGAGCAGTTTACGGTCCTCGCGTCTGACTGGACACAAACTGTTCCTGCTGCCCTTAAGAATGCCCGATTTCCTTCATCCAGTTTTCTTTACCTTTTCCTCTGTACGGAACGTGTAATATATAGACGCATACTCCAAAATCTCGTCTTTACATTGAAGTACGATGCACATCACAATTTTGTATCATAACTAATGTCACAGTATTAAAAGTTACCCCTTGCAATGGGAAATACAATGCTATCGCACAGGGAAACATCACGTGACGGGTTTGTTTGGACTCAACCTTGCTCGGTTGTATTCTCGTGACGTCACCACCAATATGGTCCATTGAAGAACTACTCGGGCCGTGTCCGAGAAAGTGTAAGACCATACGTGAAGCGAAGCACCCTTGGAGAGTGGTTTCGCAGTTCAGTCTTGAAGCCTTGGGCTGGAAGCGAAAGTCTTTCGAATTGCACTTCGACTGCAGCGCCAAATACGTAGCTATGATCAGTAATTAAAACTAAGAACACGTGTTAGAAACGCTTGTTTTTCACCATAGAAATCAAATAGCATTTTAGAAAGTTCTTATACTTACATTTCCACACATTAGAAGAACTATAACGAACATTTGGTTGACTTTTGACTTCCATGATTTCAAACAAATGAACAAGAAGTGCACGAGTCTAGTAAACACGTCTGCAATGCTGCGTGCTGCATGCTGCTGGCCGATTGCTCGTTTAATTGGCGTTTTCGAACTGCACTAGGTGACGTCATTTCCAACAAGACCGTACTGAAGCCTGCTTTTTAGACATTTCGGACACAGCCTTGAAAGTTGTGGACTCTGGTCTTGAAAGACAGAAGACAGCGGCTATTGGACACGATGCGCTGACAACTCATCATCCAACGAAAATCCGCTTGAAAGACGTTATTCCTCAAAGAGATGTTTTGCGCCACGTAGCGTTATTGAACCGTACTGAAGATTTGCGGTTTCTTACAGACGCACTTAGGCAGTAAGAATCCTTTTCACCACCCCTTCCACAATTAGTGAACGCCGTCGGACCTTCTGCCACCGTCATAAATATGCAGAAAACAATCCCCGTTTTTTTTTATTCTTCCTCAACTTCCTAACACATCTTTGTCAAATTCCTGTCCTTCTTGCGACTAATTGCCGAATAATGCGACGGAAAGCATCTTCCACATCTGTCTCCGGCCATTAAAAGGGGGTGGGGGAGGATGCTCCTGCGGAATAAGGATATTACTATACCCTGATGGCGCGATATCCCGTGGCGCAGATGTCGGGGTTCTCAATCCCTCCCCACTAACTTTCCGCCCCCGTCAAGAGCCTCTTTTACAGTTTACGCAAACACGCCCCCTACCTCTCGGAGAAGTCAGTTTGCGATTCCAGTCATGCTCAAGGAGTTTACGATTGCTGTGCAAATTTTGATACCTGATATTTTTGTCTTTGTTCTGTCGGGATGGGCGGATTGGTTTTTGTTGCTTAGGAGACAAGAGACCTCGCGAAACTGAGTTATACTGTAAAGAAAATGACAGGAGAAACCAGGATCTAACACCGTCAATTTTCCGCTGCCATCCAACAACATATTTAACCTGATTAACGCTACTTCAATGAATTCGTTTTAAAAAATATATTTATGGTACACACAATATATTCACTGATCGGTTGAGTTAAATTTTTTTGGTGCTTTGGCACGTTTAGCCATTTTCCGCCCTTTTAAGTTTACAAGAAAATATCCACTTACATAAAACCCTTACCTTAAAATGTAAATAGGGGTGTAAAGAGCCCTGAGAATAAATGCCTCCTCTGAGGATAAATCATGTTGCAACAAGGCATTTCCCGTTCTCATTGAGGATTGTACCACAGTACAGCTACAACGGTGCATTCTACGTTGAAAGTTCCCACATATTAGATTGAAACCAGAACTTTCTACTTTTCCCATTTTTAGCTAGCTGTTGTCCAATGGTGCCGAACTTTTGAATCACCCTGTATATTGTATAATATGTATGAATGTGTGTCTTTAATATTTAAATGGTTTACCGACACCACGTTAGCTTATCATTCTAGCAACAGCAGAGAGAGAGCTACCGGGTGGTTATAATTAAAGTGACGGTGTTCAGAGTGGTACAGCACGGGCTGTAATGAGAGTAGCAGTCTGAAACTTCATAGATATGCTAACGAAGCAATGCGCTCGCGAATTATGATAAAAAAAAAGTTCAAATTCTCGCCACCAGGGTAAAAAATGGCGCTGTAAGCAGTCAAAAGTTGGTATAGTTACAGGAAAAAGGCACTATAAATCGCAGAAAATAATACTCTTTGTAATAAAATATCGCTGCAATTTCACTATTCGAATTACATGAACATTACTAAAGGAAAAAGCAACAATCGTCACCAACAACAACCAGGGAGCTCACACAATGGTTAGGCAATGTCACCGACTTTGACGTCAGAGTTACGGCAAATTCCACGTTTTGACTGCTTACAGCGCCATTTTTCACCTGGTGGCGAGAATTGGAATTTTTTTTTTTTTTCGCGAGCGCATTGCTTCATTAGCATATCTACGAAGTTTCAGACTGCTACTCTCGTTACAGCCCGTGCTGTACCACTCTGAACACCGTCACTTCAATTATAACCACCTGGTATATATCTCTTGAGTTTTGTTTTTAAGTTCTCTTTATGCACAGATAGGCTAGTCGGGACTGGGTCTAAAGTTTAAAGTGCAATACTAACCACTAGATTTCTCCATCTTGAATCGAACCTGGAACCCTTTGATTACAAGGGGACGACATTACCGCTACGGCATCGAGAAAGCCATAGGGAGGGAGAGCTAAAGGCATCAGTGAGTATGTTCTCAAATTGTAATTATTTGGACCTTACAATATAATACATAAAATAATAGAAACGAAATAGCGTGCCATTAAAAAAAAAAACAGGAATATAACTGGAAGGGAAGAAAACACTATCTAAAATTAATAGAATGGAGTGTATGAATGGGATGGAAAGTATTAAATCTGAGAGAAGATATACGAAATGAAGTGAAAGTGGACCGGAACTAATCAGAATTACTCATTATTACTGATATCAACACTCCCTGCACAACGATATGGATGTAAGGTAATTAACTCAGAATCTCCGGCCTCTGCAAAGGCACAGGAGACTTTACAGATCAGATCATTACACAACATGTGCAGTTGCGCATATCACAATAGGGGGAGGGTCTGGCAAAGAAAATGGAGAGTGGTTTAGTAATCTCAGAAGAACTGGGCCAAAGACAATCCTTCCCTCGTAAACCTTAGAGAAATTCCATATCTTTTTCCCGGAGGGCGAGAGTCATTCTCATTTTCACACTTACCTCCGAGAGGTCGCGGTAATCTTGTCGCATCAGCACATCGCAAGGAGCGGCGTCTTGTAATAAGAGCCGTTACGTGATGTTCCCTTGCGCTCTCAAGATGCGAATTATGGTAATTAACATAATTTCTTTTCAGTTGCAACATGCGTGTACCAACTTCAGATAATTCCTTTCTGTAGCTCAAGTCAGGATTTTGTAAATTTCCTTTTGAAAAAGTAACATAATAGCTCTTCCTTATTGTAACAGCAACTACTCAAGTGGATGTTGGTTATTCTAACAGAAACTACTAAATTGGCTGTTTATTCTAACATCGACTACTCAATTGCATGTTTATTCTAACAGTAGCTACTCAATTGGCTGTTTATTCTAACAGCAGCTACTCAAGTTGCTGTTTATTCTAACCGCTTATAAAAAGCTTATAAAACGTTTTTCGAGCAGGCCTCATCTCCAGGAAGGTATCAACTCGGCAAACCCGTCACCTACCAACCTATTGGGTGAGATGACTCAAGGCAAGAGCTTATAAAATCTTTTCCTGCTCCCACAAAAGTAGGCAATAGAGGCTGGAGAGTTCAATGAACTAACCGATCTCTAACTACGCAGTAATGGTTTACTGTTTATTCTAACAGCAGCTACTCAAGTGCTATTGCTTGATGTAACAGCAGCTACTCAAGTGGTTATTGCTTATTATGATAACAGCTACTCAGGTAGCTGTTGCTTATTGTAACAGCAGCTAATCAAGTGGCTGTTAATTTTTGAAAGTAACAACCCCATTGGTGGTTATTTATTATAACATCAACTACTTGCTGACTTACTTCTTTTTAAAAAACAATTATTCAATGATCGTCGCTACTTTATCTGAAAATAAAACTGAGTTACAGTTAATTATTTTATGCAGAAACGTGAATGATACTTGTTTTTTTAAAAAGTAAGCTCGGTATTACATAACATATTGTCGTTATTCTTTAAGCTTCCAATAAAAGTGAAAAAATGCA
The DNA here is from genome assembly GCF_977018435.1 of Lepisma saccharinum. NCBI lineage: Eukaryota > Metazoa > Arthropoda > Insecta > Zygentoma > Lepismatidae > Lepisma > Lepisma saccharinum. Next base: position 32,430,715 of record NC_139231.1, read on the forward strand.
ATTCTTAAAGGTTTCGAACCCAAGATCTCCATACAACCGCATCACGGAGGCTACTTTACGCAATTTACACACAAAGGGCAAGCATATACGCATATCTCAACATGAAAAAAATCAGGAAAATCTCGTCATTTTCCCACTCTACCATAACACATTCCCATTGTCAGATTTATCGCAATTTCAGATCTTGTATATTTCCCCCTTTCCCCTTCTCCTGGCTTCGAAACAGGAAATATGGGTTATGGAGAAGGGAGACGCTTAATTAAAACTCAACTTCTCAGCGAGACATGAGTGAGTGAGGGGCGGGCGGAGGGGGGGGGGAGGAGGGAGTGACCATGAAACATGTAACAAGTTGGCGAAGTAGATGGATGTGGGGAGCCAGACATATTCACGCACCTTAGTTCTTGCACGGGTCACGGGTTATGGTCCTCTGTCTGTTAGCAAGACCCTCTCCTCTACCCCCTCAGTTCTCACTCCAGGCCTCACAATTGCCTCCAGATCTTGTCTATTACGTGCTGCTACCGCTACAAGCCATGACATCGTGTGCTATTCCACGTGGAAGGAAGGTTTTGTTGTTTTGCCTCACCGAAATGCGCCAGTAATCGCGCCATTGCTAAAAAAAATAATAACTTGCTCTTTTTTTTCTGTCGTACTAACACGCACCATGTTCGAACAATCCATGGCTAGTCTGGTGTCGACTTAAACTATCTAAGAAACAACTACACCTTGTTCGTGTCTTTATTCGGAACACTTCGATAGTTTTCGGTCAATTTCGTCAATTCTCGTGCTATGCTGGGACAGTTGTCAATCAGTTGTGTTATCTTCTCATATCTGTGGTATACGATCACAATGTCGAAGTGACAATGATCGCATTTAATAGCCATGTGGCATTGCTCAGTGATTAACTTGGCTGAAAGGCAGTAATCAAACACCGGGCAGTAGAATATACCACGCCTCTAAAGTCGACAATAGCCGAAGCATTTTGCTCAAATTTATGGATCGAGTATAGAGGTAGCAAAATTAAATTATGTAACACTAGATTATTCCATCGGTTAGGATAGAGAAGATTGGAATGATCTTGTCCAAGATAGGGAGAGATGGAAGACTTGTGTCGCTGCTCTCTGTAGAAGAAGTCCAAGCAGAAATTCCAAGGCTTGTATGTTGGAACGTATTTCATTGTCATATCAAAGTCTTTGGAATGTGTAAAATTTGGCACGAAGAAACAGTTTTCGTCAATTCTAGGTTGCCAACTCAGTATGTGTGTGTCCAAAATAGGAAAGTTTTTCAGTCAGTATAGTTCTGGGCAAACTTAAAGATAGTTAGACCTCAACTTCCTCAGAATCTTGCCTGTTGGGAAAAGTAGGAGAGGAGCTGGTGACAGTTCCCTTCATTTTAACCCGGACTGTAGCGCTGTCGGAATTCTATTTCTCGCTGGCCACTGTGACCTCGTAAGCAGATACTTGATAGCTTGGAAGAATTATTGCCTATGGAGCGTTGAGTAAGTTTCAAGTTTTGTTTTGAAATGAATTTAATATAAGAGCAGTGAATAGCAACACTGAGTCACTGCTAACATATAAATCTGAGAAAATATATTCTTGTAGTTTGTCGAGCAAGTGCATGTGCATCCGCGAGCTCAAGTACACCTCTGGGAGAACATCATATCTTAATTCCCTTTATCTGTTGAAGGGCTCCTAAGGGTTTGATATTAAATCTTTCACAAAGGTAGCCTTTCCCTAAGATGGATCTTGAAGGCAGTGTTCTGTGTCGGCCGTAAAGGCGGGCGTTATAGCGAGAAGCGAGCAAGGGAATCAGTTCGTCTGATCTGGCCGGTTGTAGGTTACGCTCCGTGCGCCCCGAGATCCCTATCTGGCAGTCATGGCCGCTGGGTTCGTGTGAACCACCGACACAGGTGCAGGACAAACGAGCAGGCCTTGTTGAACCTTGCATGTGATAGCATTCGAAGTTTGGAACTGTTTTCACGTCACCAGGTGATCCTTGTTGGGAACCGAAGCACAAGATGTGTTTGCGAAAACCACAAGGTTAGGTTTCGAGGTATTCAGTTCCTGACAAATTGCAATATATGAGGAATTTAGCACGAATACTATAATTTTTGGTTAAAAAGGATCACAAAGTTCAGTGTTGAACGCTCTTGTGTTAATTAGAATGTCTTTTCCAGTAATGTCCAAGGCCTCTCCGATGGCGCAGTGGTAGCGTCGTCGCCTTGTAATCAAGGAGTCCCGGGTTCGATTCCCGGTGGAGGCACATAGTGGTTCTGATCCCACTTTAAACTGTAGGTCCAGTCCCGATTAGCCTTACTGTGCATAAAGTGGACTTAAAACACCAACTCAATCAATCAATCAAACCAGTAATGTCCAACAATACATTATACAGATAAACCTATTGGTAATGACATGTAGTCGTTCGAATTTCCTCGACGGTGTCCTAAGGTTGCTCGGATGATCTGGACGGCGCGCTAGACCACTTGGATAGCCTCAACGGCGCCCTAAGAATGCTCGGATGACCTCGACGGCACCATACCGTTTGTGACACATGTACCAGCAGGGAACTATTTAAGGACCTTCACCGGTCTCCCTATTTGAAGCTTGGACAACAGCGTACTCTTTCTTGATTGAATACAGATATCAAGTTGCCCATCTAAACATCACAAAGCCAGTGATCTTTGGGGGCAAGAAGAAAAGTCGAAGGAATTCAATTCAGCAAACGTAAGGTCATTTGTGGATGGATGGCCAGCTCATCCATACGCTGGTACCCCCAACAAAAGGAAAGTGAGCGAAAGTCCGTGGGTGTCTAACAATGGTTATTGTTGTGATTTTTCGACCATACAATGACCTCCGGTAAGTAAATGGCCGATTCCTTGGTGGTCTTTGAAGATCGTGATGCTGTTCAAGATACCGTATAGCACGGACGGTCTTCTTGCTCGATGGAAGGGGTTGCTGGAGTGAGGGAGAGAGAGTTGGGGGAGAAAATGGTCTCCACCTGTGCTGATGATTTTTTTTTTTTACCTTTTTTATCTTCTCGACAACAGACGGAATCTTAACCCAACCATGTCTTTCAGGAGGTGGAAGAGTTGGGTCTTCGCAAGACTCAAGGTTGAATAACTGTGCAGAGGATTCCAGACACCAACAGACCATAATGTCGCCTGCGACACCATTAGTTCTCTCGGCATTATATCTGAAGGATTCCCCTCTTTTTCCCCCTCAAACTATAGAGCAAGATAGGGATACTCAAATTACAGAGGAGACGGCTGAACGGATGAAAAGGAGTCGGGGAAATACTGATGAAGGACTCGTGTGATGAATGAGTAGATGTGGAAAAGCAGTGTGGTGTCAGTCAAGAGAAGACCCGCTGCCGCTTCGGTAAAAGACTTTAGCTTTGTACTCGAGTCGCATTTGTTACTGTCAGTCCTTGCTTCTGTCCATGCGGTGTAGGTACAGGGTGATCTACAACAAGGAGCTCCATTTCATCTAGAGCTAATTTCAAGACACGATACGAAGGGCTCTGAAAAATAAATTATAATAACGGCATTTTTGCTGTTGTTTGGTAAATTGTTATAGAGGCTCACATTTAATTCTAATTTTGGTCCTCTCCTCTCCTTGCACCAAAAAAAATCCACAAGGAATAGTACCAACTAGAAAAATGAAAATGTACATACAGAATTGAATATGCATCAAATCAAAGTTGATGCACTTTTGATGCATTAATTGATACAGTTATATGTGATATTTTGGTTTCTATGAAATTATCGTGTCTCATCTCAATTGCGTACATTTCTAGCATTTACGCACGAGACAGCAGCTGATAAAAGTAGCTACTCATCGATGAATTTCTGTGCATTTTGATGTACCAAAGATGCATCAATAACAGTCTATGAACTTAATGTGTTACTGAAGTAAAAAAAAGAAAATTTACAGTCACGGGCACTTCGGGGTTGTAATTATCCCATTTGGAGTCAATGGAATCAGAAGTGTTCGTAACTGTACATGTTTGTGACACATTTTCGGTTGAGTGCGTGAAACTGCAAGGAAAATAATCAAATTTTTACTAACATCCCTTGATTGTTATTCAACAACATCCTTCTCAGTTTTTTTTCTTTTAAATTCTAAAAGCTATATTACTATGTAATTTTGATCGGCATTGTGACCTAGAGAGGAGATCGAAAAGTTCGCATTTTACTGAAACGTTTAAACATCACTCACTCCTCTTGACAAAATGGTGACTAGTCTAGAAACAGAAAATATACAAATTCATGTTTGTTATTCTTACAACGGAAAACTTATTATTTGTAGGGATATGCAACGCTTGTGTTGCTGCAGCAATAAACCTTTTGTTTACTTATACCAGTGTGTTGTTTGACTAACCAATCATCATAGAACTGCTCCACGCTTGTATAAATAAGATGGAAAAGCACTAGTTGGCTAGGTAGATTCATAGAGGCTCGATTTCTATTGCACTGCAATTTTGCATATTTAACATACTTCCTCTTCGTTTAGTCCAATTGCGACTGTGCTGATTACGAAATATATTAAAGAACTAACACAATGGAGCAATTTTGGTTACATAGAAGGGCTATGCTTTTATAGCAGTGACACCTATATTTTGTCATTTCCTTGTCATTTGTAATAATGCGACCTACAGACACGCCAATGAAATCGAACACTCATGCGGCCGGAATTTGAACCCTGTCCTTCAGAGGACATGAATCGTACATACATTCTCTCGGCTACCAAAGCGGACAGGTAGGGAATATGACTGGAAAAGAGGGGAAATGGCTTGTTTTAATAACTCTTACTGAACTAAATTTCCAAAGAAAATCTGAGTTTATGATCACCTCCTCCAATTGGGCACGCCGTTGTCGGAAAGGTATTTTTGACACACCGACAATATACAGGTCCGGCAACTAAACCTGACGCTTTTCAATTACAAATAAAAACAAAACTTTTTCATGCAACGAAGTCAATTTAATACATGTTGTACTATATCTAAAAGCATTTTAGGAAAATAGCATGAGTGGCAGTTTCATGCAGTTTCTTGACAAGAACAGTTCAATTTTTGAATGACTCCTGAAAACAGACCCCCGAACTCGTTCGATGTTCTCGGGATTTCGGGCCTTACGATGTTCACCAGGAGTTCTTTTCATTGCTGATGCCGTCTCCTTGAAGTTCCTTACCCACAGTAAAATGGTATTCCGACTGGGAACATGCAGAGTACGGTAAATGTCGTTACCTGGAGCAACTTCCGTTCAGTGCTGATTTAAAAACCACCAGATTCAGTTGCCACACCTCACAGGTGTGCTATTCAAAAAATGAACTGTCCTTGTCAAGAAATTGCATGAAACTGCCACTTATGCTATTTTCCTAAAATGCTTTGAGATATAGTACAACATGTATTAAATTGACTTCGTTGCATGAAAAAGTTTTGTTTCATTTGTAACTGAAAACCGCCAGGTTTAGTTACCTGACCCTGTACTTCGACTTTTAAAATTTAAATCCAAGCCTCCCTCCTCCCCTCCCATAAGCCACAGTTAACACTCAAATTATTTATCCGTAGTAATAGTTTTCTATGGTTGGAAACACTGCACTTGCCAGAGAGTTCTGTTGAATCAGTATTGTTTAAACATATGGGTCATTCCACCTAGATTAAGTAGGCAGAAGTGAATTATGTTTGAGAAACTAGTGAAGCCAACAAACACAGATCCATTTATAAGCGACAGATATTCAGATTGGAGTGAGATTCGTTGAATAGGTGGAAAATATATCATTATATCACTTAATTATTGACATCTGGAGTACCACGTAAGAAGTTACAGGCCAAACCCATAACTGATATCTGTAAACAGAGTATCATTAACATGTTGACCAATGTTTTCCAGATGTGACTTCCCTTCCCCTAAAACGGATCTTGTTGGGATTTATGGTTCTTGTAAGCGTTACTTACAAATAACGATTTATTCACAAACAACTTCAACCCGATACTATGAGGAAAGAACTATCAACTGCCAAGGGGTACAAGTGACTCTTAAGCAGCCGGCCTCCGTGACCGAGTGGCAGGCATATTAGGTTACAACGCCAGGTGTCTCCGGTTCGAATCCCTGCCTGGACATGAATGTTCTTTGTGAGCGTCCTTTCATCAATTTCATCATCACTCATTCCCATCTTCGCGCTTACCCAAAAGCAGGGTGGATATAAATCATGATTTTTTTTTATTAAGAAAACATTTTTGATGATTTTTCTATATTTAAATCGATTTTTTTTAAAAAAAAAAAACAAGTGCTTAAAATTGCTTGCATGGTTTTTGGCACCGTACACATAGATATATGTTTTTATAGAAAGGCTTTTTTCTAGTAAATGGCCCTGTAAACAATTTGAACAGTTTGATTATAGCAAATAAAAAATATGCGTAAACATACATTTTTCTGTTTCTGATACTGTAACTACTATGGAAATGTTTGTTGAGTGTGTCAATGAAACTAATAATAACTTCAGTAACTTTTCTTCCAGTGAAACTAAAACATTCTGGATGTACTCTATAATTGTAACTTAAAATATTAACTTAAATATTTTTACAGTCTTTGTACCTGAATTTTTGGAGATTTTTTAATGATAGTTCGAAAAATATCTTCTGCCATGTTTATTTACAGCTTAATGATATTGACACTATCTATGGTTTAACATGATTAGTATTTTGTATATTTTTCTACACAAAATATTTGCTATTTTTGCCCATAAAATTATTGAATTTTAAATCAAGAGAAATCCTATGTTTACATTTCCTTTCGTATGAGCCTCACACATCAGTGTGTGTGTGTATATATATATATATATATATATATATATATATATATATATTCTATTTCTTTTATTTCCCTTTCTTAGAACCTAATAATCACCATTCAATGATACGAGAGTTATTTACTTTCACCAGAAGTGTTTGTGATATCTACAAAATCCTTATGTACATTACTCTATAAATTATACTTATTTAAAGTCATTTAAATCAACCTGATTTAAATGAATCCACACTGGTGGCCAAAAATGGCAGAAAAACGAAGTAAAAGAAGCTGCCTCGGTCTGGTGGTAGCATATGCGAAGTGAGCGCTTTTTTACAGACTGGATGGGGTCCGTGTTGCTTGCCTTCTTGGAGCACATTGTGGATTCAATAATCAATTCCATTAGAGACAAATATGTACCCTGCTACATGATTGTATAGAAGTTTGGTTTTTATGGAAAAACTTAAACATTTTGACACGGACCTTCTGCCTTTAGGGCTTTATGTTAGTCTGGTTACAACCCTTTTATCGGACTTCTCAAAGGCTTCTAAGGGTTAGTAGGACCAAGCCCTTGCGAGGTCTGTGGTGCAGGATTTATTTTTAATTATCACCTATGTAGGTTTGAAATGAAAGATCATTAAGACCTTTTACTCGAAGATTTATTTAAACTTCTTCCGATGATATACAAACACTTTTCAAACAGACAATTCACCCGGTACAACTTGTAGGCCTAAACCTATTAGTTGTACCTAGGTTTATAACCCTGGTCTTTTTGATGGTGCAGGAGAACGCCTTATTCAGAGTTGGGTTTGTGGAATATCTGCCAAATGGAGTACAAGTACACCAGCCAATCCGAAGATTGAAGCAAGATATTGCCCAATGTCCCCTGAACCATCAGCCTTTCGGCAACCAGGAGAATGTCCCGTAGGCTTACAAAAGTCTAGCTCTTTTATATTTACAATTTACCATGGTTACTACATAGTTGTTTTATATTTCCATAGTTTCAGCATTTTTTCTTGATTTAAGTTAAACAATTCATTACCTATTGTAACATTAACAATAACAAATTTTTAAAGAAAAGATTCCAACATAGATTAATACAATACAAATTGCACAGTTGTGCATGAAAAAGCATGTGTTGACAGGGGCGACACAATTTTCAAATTTTTGACAAAAGTTGTTTCGTTTTGCTGACTAGTGAAAACTTGTGCAGTGACACCCTGTATATATTGTTTATACTAAATGTCTTAAGACTCGAGTCTCTGTGACGGAGGTGGCGCGCTATGACGCCAAGATCCCAGGTTCGAATCCTGGTTTGGGCATGGGTGTTCTTTGCGAGTGTCCATTCATCAATTGTATAAGCGCAGTTTTCTGTGACCCCTGCCAGTAAAATATTGTGGCCCACGTCAGTGCAAAAAAAAAAAAAAAATAAAAAAAAAAAAAAAAAAAAATCGAGAATATTAAAACGTATATACCCGTGATGATAACAGAGGAAAGACGTACGTACAACAGTAAGCTAGCCCCTCCCCCTCAAGGTCGTCAGTGCACTCTAACGCCGAACTCTGGAGGTGCCGAATTGAGAATGTTGCATTTGCTCATGCACACTAGAATTAGATTTACGTGTTCTTTAGTGCAAGGGAAAGTTTTTTAATATTTTCTAACTATACAGGGTGACCATAAAGTCTGTAACCAATGGGGAAGTTATATATATCTGTTTTCTATCAGAGAGCATACGCGACCCTCTGGATGATACCTTTCCTGGAAGGCTGGATTAGGAGGAGGGACCCTGTAAAGTGGGCAGCATAGTCACCAGACCTCAACTTCATGGACTTTACTATATGGAGAATTTTTAATTCTGAGGTGTATGCTATGAAAACCAGGACTCTGGATCATCTCCAGAAAATTATATCAACTGCATCGACTCCCCTGGACCCTCATATTTTAAATAGGATTCAAGGCACACGATGAAACAAACATATGAGGAAGTGTGCTGAGACCTCACTGGTAGAAGTTACTGTAAATTTACAATATTCTGACGTTAAAATTTAAGTCTGCCCGTTAATTTACAAAAACGGGATGCAACCGTTTATTACTTAAATTTAAATATTTTGTCCTGGATAAGGGATAATGATTATAAATTACAATTGCGTGCAGCATAATTATATTATAAAAGAACTGAATCATTAAAATTACATTAATTAGGGAGACTGCATGACTGCTTATAGTGTTAAAACGGTCATTTTTACGGTAGTTGGATGGCAGAAGAAATTGACGGTTTTATACCGTCATTTCTCCAGTTGACTGTTTAGAGTGTGGTAGCGGATATGTGAAGCACGTTTTCGTTACGGAAATATGTTCTCATTGGTTCAAGATTTTATACCCCCCGTATCTTATTGGGCGTTGCAGAGATCTGTTCCAAGTAAGTAAAGTACACATATACTATTTTCTATATATATATATATATACACACACATTTATATATACAGTATACATTTATAGAGTTGAATAGAAAATCTATATATTCCATTGTATTTCCGACGGCATCATATTAACCAGTGAGCTGAGCGTAAGATTTCTAAGGGGTACACAATCACACGTGGTGTCACAAAACCAGTTGACAGTTTGACACATATTAAACACATTTTCTTCAATTCGAATCTAGGATTTTGGTTTCATACAACGAACCCTAAGTCTTTAGAATGATGGCTTGTTGAATATCGGGTTAGCGTGCTTCCGTGACACATACAAACTTGCACCACCGAAGAAAACCCTTGCCCTCCCCCCTTACCCGAAATGAAGTTCTAAATACGCTACTGGTGTAAAAGTAGAGTGCTCCCTTGTGCTTTGCACCACGCCATGAAGTTAGGTGTGGAGTTAGGGCCCCACACTTACTTGTTCACTGCCACAGATAGGGGTGATGTGATCAGCACCACGCCCCTGGCCGCTTTTCCTCCACAGAGTTTCCTCCAGGTACCCACTTTATACGACGCTGGTTGGGCGGGCGCTGGAGCAGCTTGAACAGGTGGGAAAAAATCCCGGTTCTCCCCCACCAATTTAGTTACGCTTTCATTGATTGTTCCTTGTTTCCAGTTAATTGGGTGGCTAGGTAGGGTAGATATCAACATCAGTACCTGAATGGTCTTAAGTTCGATTTTTCCATCAATGAAAATCTCGACAGAAATGAAATATCTCGCGAAAGAGTTTAGAATAATGTACAAGATTCAAACGGTCACATAAACTTCAACATAATACATAATACTTGAAGGAATGAGTGATACCATAAACGAAGATAAAGTTGCTAGGTACCAATTATTGCAGCAGGGTTGCTATGAACCACCAATTTCAATTAGAAAAAATCGATTCCTAGTATTTTCTGAACCTACCTCGTTAATTCTTTTCACTTGAAGCTCGCTAAAATTACCTTGCCACCTGGCAGCTCGTTGAATACCATGCTCCAAAGGAGTTTTCATTCATACATCTAATCCCGCCATTAACAAGCCCTCTCCTGTGCATTAACCTGGCCACCTGATCCCGACACTGACCTCTTCTCACGACATGTGACCTCCCGCGCGAGTCAACTGGCCAGAAAAATCACGAGCATTCACGGCGCGTGCATCGAGAGAGCCTGGGTCAAAGGTCAATGCCGGGAGAGGGAATCCTCTTAGGCAAATAAGAGCAACATTGTTTTCATTCATCTCGGCCTGCAGGAAGGTTTCAGTGAGCGCCTCCTTACAAATTTATCCAGTAGGATACGCAAGGTTGAGGACGAACGGGTACGGTCAAGGTCACAGATATTAATTTAATTCTTTTGAATCTTCTTGACGTCTACAGAACAAAATGCAGGGTTACGATGCTACTTGGGCAATTAATACTTGGCTGCAGGAGTAGCTGAGCTGAGAGTTAACCTTGCTTATTTGGCTGAAGGAGTAGCTGAGCTGAGAGTTAAGATTGCTTGCTTGGCTGAAGTAGTAACTGAACTGAGATTTAAGTTTGCTTATTTGGTTGAATGAATAGCTGAGCTGAGAGTTAAGTTTGTTGTTTGGCTGAATGATTACTGAGAGTTAGCAAGCTTGGCTGAAGTAGTAGTTGAGCTGAGTGTTTAAACTTGCTCGCTTAGCTGAAGGAGTTAGGAGTAACTGAGAGTTAAGCTTGCTTATTTGGCTGAAGGAGTAGCTGAGTTGAGAGTTAGCTTGTTTGCTTGGCTGAAGGAGTAGCTGAGCTGATAGTTAAACTTGTTTGCTTGGCTGAAGGAGTAGCTGAACTGAGAGTTAAGCTTGTTTGCTTGGCTGAAGGAGTAGCTGAGCTGAGTTATGTTTGTTTACTTGGCTGAAGGAGTAGTTGGGCTTAGAGTTAAGCTTGTTTGCTTGGCTGAAGGAGTAGCTGAGCTGAGAGTTGAGTTTGCTTACTTGGCTGAAGGAGTAGCTGATCTAAGTTTGTTTACTTAGCTGAATGTGTAGCTAAGATTAGAGTTAGTCTTGCTTATCTGGCTGAATGAGTTGCTAAGTGTTAAGCGTGCTTACTTCGCTGAATGAGCAGCTAAGAGTTAGCAAGCTTGGCTGGAGTAGTATTTGAGCTGAAAGTTAAACCTGCTTGCTTGAAGTATAGCTGAGAGTTACTCTTGCTTACTTGGTTGAAGGAGTTAGTTTACTTGTTTGACTGAAGGAATGGCTAAGAATTATGCTTCTTATTTGGCTGAATGAGTAGCTGAGCTGAGAGTTAACCTTGCTTATTCGGCTGAAGGAGTAGCTGAGAGTTAAGCTCGCTTACTTGTCTGAAGGAGTAGCTGGGAGTTAAGATTGCTAACTTAGCTGAAGGTATAACTGAGACGAGAGTTAGATTGCTTACTTGGCTGAGTGAGTAGCTGAGCTGAGAGTTAAGCTTACTTCCTTGGCTGAAGTATTAGCTGGAGGTTTGCTTACTTGACCAAAGTTGTAAATGATATAAAGTTGCCTTTGCTTACTCGGGGAGAAGCTGGACTCACAGTCTTGAAAACAAAGAGTTATCACTAGAGTCTCGGTCTATAACATGCATGTCCATTGTGCTTGTCCTTGATTGATTTGGTTTATTTTATTACGTTTTTCTGACACTTTTGGCTAATCGCGAAGATGAGGATGACTGATGATATGATGAAATTGATGAAGGGATACTCACAAAGAACATCCATGCCCAGGGCGGGGTTCAAACCCAGGACCCCTGACGTCGTAGCGCGCTGTGCTAACCACCACGCCACGGAGGTAGGAATTGTGGTGCTTCTCCAATTTAATCTAATGATTGAAAAGAGCGACAGAAAAATAATCAAATAAAGACACTTAGGAAAAGAAGCAGGTGAGATTTATTCCTGCTTCTTTTTTAGCGACTCAGTTTCTATGGTTACCATTCGTTTTCTGCACGTCAGCAAATAAGATATGGTTTCTGCATTTAACACAAAGTAAAGACTGAAGATCACACAGACGACCCTAGAAACTTTCAGCATGTGACGTGTAACAGAAAAGCTTCGATCGGCACGCAACATCTTCGCAACCTTCGTTTTACTTTTAATGCCCAACTTTAGTGCATCGTGAGCACTTACGACGGGCCATGGCTCTTGTCTTTGAAGTACTTACGGTATTCTCATTTTATTTATCCTCTTCTTACGCTTATTATCATTTTTGAGGAAAGGAAGATCCAGGGGAAACAGTTATTTGCCCACTCAAAACAACATAGAGGCTCCACAGAATCATATTAGAATTTTCCCCGCGCTGTTTTTAAACACCGCATTCATCGAGTTAATACGCCATAAAATTCGCGCAACATCGTATAAGTTACCATGTTTTTACGTCGCATTATGTTTTGCTCAAGGTACAGCTAATTACTGTAACTAGGAGCGTGATGTACTTGTTCGGGGAATTCGTCTGGTAGGTTGCACCATTGTAATTTAAGTTCCGTAAAATTTAGGCCTCAAGTTTTTTTTTTCTTTTAAACAAAGCTCTGAACTTTTGTATGCACAAATAGCATAATAATAACAATTTGCAAGACGATGATTATAGCTTAACTGTATAGTGAGCCAGAGCCCACACTCTCCCTACAATCATGTCGCCTTCCACTCCCCCCCACCCAATAAATTGTTGTCACCAGTGCCGGACCCAGAAATGTCACTTGAGAAGATCAAATTTCAATCGGGTATCTCATCAAATCGAGAATATTTTCCATCCTTCATTTTGAATGGTTTCATTTTAACAATATATACAGGATGTTGCCTTACAAAACGGACAAACTTTCATGATATGTAGAAGACATCAAGAGCAAAAATTTTCATAGCAAACTTTTGCTCGTTGCGATATAATTTCCACGTCAAGAGTACTTGAAAAACGGCATTTCCTTTCCTGCATGTGTGCAGACTTGCCGTACAGATTCATGGTTGCCAGTGTCACTTATTTTTTCTGTTGGATAACTAATTACATTTTATAGCATGGTATGGAAACATTATCATGCCAAGAGAGATGACTACTTAGTGAAGTTGCAGGATTTAATCCCTCCTCCTTAAATCATACATGTGTCACCCATTTATACGTGCGTTACATATTCAAGTTTTTAAGTTTTTGCATTAATGAAGCGATTCATAAATTTTCTCCAGAGATACTCACGCCCCAATTACAGCCCTTGCTTATATTGGTTACACAGTTGGTTTGTGGCGTACTAAATTTTTGATAGTTTTCGGGCAGAAAAATAAGTATTGCCGCTGCATAATAAGATATTGGATCGTTCTTTTCTGAATGACCCTTCATCTCTCCATCATGTACCTATTCGACATGGTGGACACGACTGCGGTAGAAAAGCCATCAAATTATCAAACATACAAAATCAAATTCTAGAATGATAGCGTCTGTTATACTCGGAAAATGTGAAATAAGATAGAGCACACGATGCACCTGAGACGTCAACAATATTAAGCATAGGTATTGTATGCCACGAAAGCTTGTGAACAGATCAGAGGGTGGGGCGATCGTTCCCTTGACACGTCCCTTCCTCTGGTGCAAATGTTTATTGTTCTTTCTTAATTACCTTTCTCGTTGTGCAAATGTTTATTGTTCTTTTCTAATTACCTCTCTCGTTGTGCAAATGTTTATTGTTCCTTCCTAATTACCTCTCTCGTTGTGCAAATGTTTATTGTTCTTTCCTAATTACCTCTCTCGTTGTGCAAATGTTTATTGTTCCTTTCCTAATTACCTCTCTCGTTGTGCAAATGTTTATTGTTCCTTCCTAATTACCTCTCTCGTTGTGCAAATGTTTATTGTTCCTTCCTAATTACCTCTCTCGTTGTGCAAATGTTTATTGTTCTTTCCTAATTACCTCTCTCGTTGTGCAAATGTTTATTGTTCTTGCCTAATTACCTTTCTCGTTGTGCAAATGTTTATTGTTCTTTCCTAATTACTTCTCTCGTTGTGCAAATGTTTATTGTTCTTTCCTAATTACCTTTCTCGTTGTGCAAATGTTTATTGTTCTTTCCTAATTATCTCTCTCGTTGTGCAAATGTTTATTGTTCTTTCCTAATTACCTCTCTTGTTGTGCAAATGTTTATTGTTCCTTTCCTAATTACCTTTCTCGTTGTGCAAATGTTTATTGTTATTTCCTAATTACCTTTCTCTTTGTATAAATGTTTATTGTTATTAATCTTAATCTCTGTTATTCGTTTTGTGATTCTTGTGGTATGTAATATTTAGACCTATCACTGATAATGTCAGGATAGTGAATATACATATCTTGTATGAGCTGTTGCCATGGGAATTACGATTGTGTTTTGTCTTTACTTTTGGTTTTCGAGCTTTGAGTTTTAAAGAGTGGTCAAGTTGAATTGTAAGAAGCTGTTATTTCTTTGACTGAAATGGATTTTATGCACATAAGTATTTTTTTTTTGCTAAGAAGTAAAATATACACTACTGAATACCAAAATAACGAAGTAGACGAATTGTTGTTTGCACCGCGTGACCAACTAGACGCATGAGTGCAGATATAGTCAAAAGGTGCAGCGAATTAGAATAGAATGTACTGCATTATAGGAATGTGCAGTGTATACAGGGTGATTCAGTAAAAGCGTGAAAAAGTTAAACAGGTCCCCTATCTCAAATTTCGCAGTTGTGCATCAGCTATTTCTTATTTTTTTGTTGTTTTGTTGCACGCTTTCACTGAATCACCCCATATGTAACACGTCGATTGCTTAATATTTATTAATATTCCAAACGGTTACCGAAGCCATGTTTACTTCTCATTCTTGCCACAGTACAAAGAGGTAACGGCATTAATGCGCATACGCCTACAAAAGAAAAGAAACTGTCTGTTCCCGTTTATTTAAATTTAGAAGCAGACTGTTAAATTTTAACGGTGGGATATTTCAAATTTTACGCTACCTTCTAACAGTGTGTACCCCGGTGGTGGTATAAATTAGTACTTTAGACCTTGTGACTGAAGTATTGGTGCGGGGGTGGGGGGTAGGGTTACCAGATCGCTGTAAGGGAAATGTAGGACATGCTGTCCCAAAATGTAGGACATTAAGTCAAAATGTAGGACGCAACACATTCTCAATATAGAACACGTTAGGAAGTAGTTGAAAAATGATACTTTTCAGTTTTTTAAAAAATATTTTCCAACGAATGTTTAAATGCAAAATTTCAAAACTTTCAATCATACTAATCAATGCACCACTTACTAATTGATTAAGTGGTACTTCTCAGAGGATACAATTTTTATCAAAATTTCGGGTTTAGTCAAACTATATATTGATGTTAGAGTGGACAGTCAAACTCGTTGAAATTATAAGGACCAATACCAAACATTTTACAGACTATATGAAAAAAGAATTCTCTCGTGAGAATGAAAGTACTCTCTCAACTTTTGAATTATGACCTGTAATGGCAAACAAATATTCAGAAATTACCGTAATTTAAAATGGTTCCACAAGTTTCATCTTGTGTAGTTTTTAGTTCAATAACAGGGTGTATACCAAAATAATACATCCAGAAATCTTGACTTTTTCCGGACTTTTCTAGATCCTACTTAGGTAAAGTTGGAAACTAGTAATTAAGAAAATAAATATTTATTTAATGAAAATCCCTACCGAAGGGCCAGTTTAGATGAAAACTGAAGCTGAATTTAAGAAGAGAATTAGATCTGCTATTTCATATTAATGCATCCTGAACTGTGTTTGACAGACAAGCGAGGCTTTGGCGTCTGGACTCACAGCCAGTATAATCTTATGTGGGGTTTGTGTCGGTTGTCCTTATATGTTTATGACTATCTATTCATCCATCTTATCTTACCATCATTCATCCTCATCTTCGCGATTAGCCAATGGGACAGAAAAAAGTGAAGTAAAATAAAGTAAATCAACCAATCAATAGCAAAAATTCTTGACCACAAGAATAATTTATTGCCTTTTTTAGTGACTTCTTGACCTACTTGTTGATTTTTTACTTTTTCTTGACTTTGACACGCAGCTTCTGCCTTTAGGGCTTTATGTTAGTCGGTTACAACCCTTTTATCGGACTTCTCAAAGGCTTGTTAGGGTTAGTAGGACCAAGCCCTTGCGAGGTCTGTGGTGCAGGATTTATTTTTAATTATCACCTATGTAGGTTGAAAATGAAAGATCATTAAGACCTTTTACTCGAAGATTTATTTAAACTTCCGATGTTATACAAACACTTTTTTCAAACAGACAATTCACCCGATACAACTTGTAGGCCTAAACCTATTAGTTGTACCGAAGTTTATAACCCTGGTCTTTTTGATGATGCAGGAGAACGCCTTATTCAGAGTTGGGTTTGTGGAATGTCTGCTAAATGGAGTACAAGTACACCAGCCAATCCGAAGATTGAAGCAAGATATTACCCAACGTCCCCTGAACCATCAGCCTTTCGGCAACCAGGAGAATGTCCCGTAGGCTTACAAAAGTCTAGCTCTTTTATATCATAATTTTGTTTACAGTTTACCATGGTTACTACATAGTTGTTTTATATTTCCATAGTTTCAGTATTTTTTCCTGATTTAAGTTAAACAATTCATTACCTATTGTAACATTAACAATAACAGATTTTAAAGAAAAGATTCCAACATAGATTAATACTATACAGATTGAATAGTTTTGTGATAGAAAAAGCATGTGTTGACAGGGGCGACACAACTTCGATGACTTTCTCGACTGGCAGACACCCTGAATAACTTTGTTCTCTATACTCCTGATTTACAATCAAATTATATTGAATAAGAATGGGCAACACCTTGTTCCATCAGTATAAACCCTAAGAAATTCTGCTCAGGCATTGAACAGTGACGTTATCAGAAAGTGGTCCCAAGACTTTGTTCATTAATTGCTTCCGTTTTCCCGTTTGTTTAATAGCAGAACAAACTTTATTCTTTTTGGGCAATGGCTGAATCAAAATAAATTTCACCATTGAGTTTGGAAGCTCAGTCCATAGACTTGTAATTTGCATGATTTTTTTTCTGTTACGTATTTTCCTAATTAATATTATGTGACGCTCAAAATGTAGGACATTTATGATATTTTCCAAATTCCTCCCGGACGCCGGACATAAGGATAAAATGTAGGACATGTTCGGGAAAATCCGGACGTCTGGTAACCCTAGTTGGGGGGGGGGGGGGTTAATAAGGAATGGCTAACGGGGCGACTACGGCACGAGTAACTGGGAAACGTGTTCAAGATCCATTTTAACAGAAAAAAGGTACGAAGATATATGAGGACATTCGTCCTTGAGGTGTGAGAATATCACGGTACTGTTTCTATCATCCAGATCTGCATGCGTCGCTCGTAATATGGGCAACAAATGAAGATCGCATCCTGAAAGTTAATTTTTTTGAAGTGTTATATAACACAATGTAATTATGTAATGTTTCGTTACGAGAGAACGCAGCTCAAATAGAACCGTAAAAAAAGTCTGTGCATTGGGAAAGATCGAGACGGAGATACCGAGAGTGCTGGCTTCGCGCTAATAATCCTGGGAATGGAATCCTCGCACGTCTTACATAATGTGGAAGGCCTTGTCTTTTCCGTGGATGAGACAAAACGATTCCACAACGTCCGAGAGAGTATTCGCAATTCGCGGGTTTAACCCTCTCCCCCACGTGCATTTTGGCAACTTAAAATTGGGTCAGTCCACGTGAAGAGGTCCAATTTTGACTTACTTAACTCTTCTTGAATTGGAATTTGAAGTGTTGTTTTAAGTCTACTTTATGCACACTTAGGTTAATCGGGACACTACAGTTTAAAGTGGGAGCCGAACTACTCTGCAATGTGCTTGCAGCGGGTATCAAACACGGAACCCTTGCATTACAAGGGGACGATGTTACCACTACGCCTTCGGGTGACCTTAATTAAGTGTTCTCTGGATTATTTTTGAAACATGTAAAATTTGTGTATATTTCTTGTGAAAAAATCGACCTCTGAGAATTAACCCATTCCTTTCGTCGGGGACCGTCTTCGGAGCAGCCGGGCCTTTCGTCAGGGACCGTCTTGGGCGCCGAGTTTTTCGTCGGGGACCGTCTTGGGAGCCCAGCCTTTCGTCGGAGACCGTCTTGGGAGCCCAGCCTTTCGCCGGAGACCGTCTTGGGAGCCCAACATTTCGTCGGCAATTGTCTTGGAAGCCGGGCCTTCCGTCGGGGACCGTCTTGGGAGCCTGGTCTTTCGTTGGGTATCGTGAGAGTGACCTTTCGTAGGGGACCATGTTGGGAGCGCGGCCTTTCGTCGGGGACCGTCTTCGGAGCTAGACCTTAGTCGGGGACCGTTTTCGGCACCGGGCCTTTCACCTGGTATTCTCTGATCAAAGCCGGACTTCCAGAGCATGAACCGTCTCCGGCAATTCGTAGCGAACATTATCGTTACATCTCGTACCACCTTTGTCTTGATTGCAAGAACAACGCTATAAAACGAAAATCTTCCCATTCTTGCATGTCGAAACGAGGGAACGTTTTGCGTAAATGTCCCACAAAACGCTCGCGACGAGATAACAAGATCAGGGAATGTTTCAACACAACTTTGGTGTGCGAACTTGTTTGTCCTGATCGGATGATAGTGCTCTACGATGTGCAATATGGCCGACGCTGATCACGCGTCAACAACCACTGATGCCTTGACGGAGTAATTAACGATGTAGTAAAGACAAATGACCGTCGAAGACGATTGGTTAAAATTTCTCACTCCGTTCTGATACTGGCGATGCAATGCTGCAGACATAATTTTACTCAAAAGGGTGTAAAGTTTACTTACACTCACGCAGAATGACACTACCGTATTTTGAGGGTCAAAAAGTCTGTTTTGAAAGCACTTCTTGTATACACAGGTTAATCCAGGTTGGACATACAGTTTTGCACAGGAACTTAACCATTGTGCCTTCACTGTTCTTTGTGATGACGTACGTTACGTGCAAGGAGACCATCAAGGAGGGAAGAGGCATCAATATAATACATATACATCTTTTGCAAGAGCAAATAATAAAATGAAATCTAATGTCATTTACAAATTTGTTACAAGAAAGTATATATTTGAATGCAGCCAAAACAACAAGCCAATTTTATATTTCACTCGCATTATGAAACATACACTTGTATATTTCTGGTATTTTACGGTGCTTTTCTATCCCTTTGGTGAATCGCAACGATAATGATGAATTGACGAAATGAGTGATGAGGCAAACACCGTACATGATACACCCATGCTTTACCCAGGACTCGAACGCATTGCGAGGCCAGGGGTTCTAGGTACGAGTCTCTACTACAGAGGCCGCCCACATGCGTGCATTCACACACGCGTACTTCTCATGTACGTGCGTATGCAATAGGCCTAGCCTAGGTATGTGTGCGTGTGCGTGTGTGTTTGTATATATATATATATATTCATATATATTCAGTGGCGTAGCATGGGCATTTCGGGTGGGAACGCCAGATTCGAAGGAAAGGTCGGCCCTTTTTTTGGTTAATAATTTACTTATGGAATTAGTCGCCACAGGTGTTGTTGATTTGCCTGAAGTCAGCTGGGTTTGCAATAAAGCATCATCATCCATGCAGTTTTTAGCTAGAAAATTTGATGCCTCACTATGCAACAAATGTTTTGAACTCTGGTGTTTTATACCTTTCGGCATGACACAAATCATTATAAAACCTACCTGAATCACAAGCCTCTGGACAACAGTAGACATCATTGTTGTGAATGATCCAACTAATGATTGATTTGGTTTATTTTACTTCGCTTTTCTGCCACTTTTGGTTAATCGCGAATATGAATATGAGTGATGATGATATTGATGAAGGGACACTCACAAAGAACACCCGTGCTCACCCCGGGATTCGAATCAGGGGCCTCTGTCGTCTTGGCGCGCTGTGCAAAACACTCTGACACGGAAGTGGGCGGATGATCCAAATATCGTACACTCTACTAACGTAACAGTGCAGATTAGTAATTCAGACCACTGTTTATTACGTCTTGAGAATGTTGATAAACATTTTAAAATTATTTTTGTCCAGAGACCATTCGATGTTAAGAGTTTTCAAATGAATGCTAAACATTTCCATTGACACAATATTAAGCAGTTACATAATAACGAAAAATTAATAACCCGCAAAACTGTTTTTTTTTATTAAGTGGTAGAGCAGCCACAGGCTGAACTTCTACCACGAGGACTTCAGCAACTTATTTGACAAGAACTGTGTTGATCTTTTAGTTTCTAATGCACATCGATGTTCGTGCGATAAATTATACAATGCAGTGGCCATTAAGAAGTGCTATATTTCAGTTTGGTAAAGTTACGTCAGTCAATATTGCGTATTGTAGCAACACATAGCACGAGTGGCACGAGCGCGAAGAACCGGGTAGGAATTCTACCGCTGTCGTCTGCTTCAGAAGGCAGGAAGGATCACGTGAACCAATCACGTAGCCCTCTGCTCCATACGCTGGCGTAAGAGAGAGCATTTGGGCGCGTGCTTTAGAGATCCAAGCTTTTCCTCCAGAAAGGCAGCAAGGAATATAGGGTCCTGTACGCCGAACCTGCTCGGCGTCCGGCCAGGAAAGGCATTGAAAAAAAATGCTAGAACGAGTGTTGTTAGTAGAGCGTTGCAAGCGGATCGCGAGAAATAACTATTATAATGCCATGAAGGTCAGACATATATGAAATTAGTCAAGATTTACTTTATATTTACAGCATTTACGCATTTTTGAAATTTTAAATCTGGGAACGCCGGGCGTACGGGCGTACTATAACGCTACGCCACTGATATATATATATATATATATATATATATATATATATATATATATACACACACACACACACACACACACACACAATATACATAGTTACTATATTACTATTAGCGCCACGCACACACACACACACATAAATTTCATACATGAATATAATATTCATGCATAGGTTTGTGTGATATTTGTATAATACTTCTTTAAATTGAGGCACAAGAATAAAACAGTTATTTAAATTTTATTTGTTTACCAGCTACTGTAAAAAACAAGTCGTCTAAATATGGGCGTCACCAGCGTTTCCCAGGGGCGTAACAGGCCCGGTGGCCCCGAATCCTAAGGGGGCCCGAGAGAGGGTACAAATTAATCTCGTGTTTCCCATGAGCAATATTTACGCAAATTTTCACGATAACTTGTTTGGACATTTTTAGCCATTTAATCCTGTTTTGAATAAGGGTAACACTTTGGATGAGTTGGCGACAAAGAAACACATATAAATAATTGAAATTGTCACCCGTTTATTGTGTCTTGCAATGTCTGTCTCGCTTCCAGGCGTACAAACGCGGGAAATAATTCCTCACACTCAATGTAAACACGTGCGTGAGTAGGTTAGGCAGGAGTGGGGTCCCTGATAAGGCATAGAATCATGTTTTTGTATAGTAGGTTATTGCGACAACATATTGTAGCCATGGATTATGTGATTTTGCAGAACCTTGCAAATTCAGCTATTTTTCTATAATAATCTCTACAGTTAGATCTTGTATTTGATATTATATTTCCGATGAGAATGAATGATGGATCAGGTGAAACGATAATGAAAGAACACATACACTTCCATCGCCGAAACAGGACCCGAACCAGGAACCTTCGGTGGCAAGATCAGTCACAGCGGTGGCTGTTTTATTCGTGTGTAAGCAGATGCTATGAGATGTAAAGAAAACAAACTCAAGCGTCAGATTTCAATTGCATTGCAATTTTTTTAATGTTTTGTTCTTCGCGTGGTGTCGGCTACGTTGAGATATTAATGATCTTAAACTGTCTCTTTCACTTTTCTTTCAACTTACTTCTTTTACTCGTTCTTTACTCTACTTTAATTCTGATATCAGTTTACTGAAGTTTAGATTGCCTTGTCTTAGGAATTCAAGTCGCCATTTTTCTGTCCTTTATAAGTAGATACCTGATATCATCCTATACACTGCCTTCAGGCTTATACTACAAAGTCAATTCACTCCATCAAAGGTCACTTCCGGTTTATGATAATGGATCACTGTTCTAACTTCCACAGAAATTAAAGGAATTTTTGTCAAAGATCTGTTTGACTACAAGTTCAACAATGATTTAAAACTGACCACATATGAAGATTGGGTTGCACACCCAGCTGATTATTCCTAATTTAAACTAATATTTACAACCTTATTATAACTATTTACAGTCTCAACTAACTATTTACAGCCCTTAATCAAACTATTTTAAATCCCTAACCTAACTATTTACATCTCGCATCCAGGTAGATACCACATTAAAAGGTTGAAGTCTCAATCATGTATAACGTTATAGCAGATAAACATTGTCAATATCAGGTAGTTACAGTTTGTTCGTAGCCAGTTAAAATATCAGAACCGAACGCAAGATATGAAGTTACAAGTCACAAAATGAAATTTCGATTCCTTCCGAGTGGAAGCAGCCACAATGGATCTAAGAACTCTAAGCACTTCTTCCAACTTCTAGTTGCTGCTGCTTGGCGAATTTTTCCATATCTTGTCTACTTGAATTCGGATTACCCAGAATGAACTTTTCGGCTGAGGTTTCTAGTTCACATACATAACACAGGGGAACAATTTTTTTTTATGTTCTGTTGCATGAGATTTTTCAACTGTTTCTGAATACTTTTTCAATGCTGATTTCAAATCTAAAATTAGTTTTCTGCTGCATGCTCTAGTTTTCATGCAGTTTGGAATTTATGAATTTTCGCCAAAATGGGACACCCATTGTAATATACAGTATGGGTAGCTGGAGAAGTAGGCTTACATCTGCCCTAACAGTACACTAATGAGGCCAATTTATATTTATTGTTGAGTTTATAATACCTGTTTTACTTTGTTTCAGATCTGATCATGGCTTCGTCAATTAGGCATCCATGCGTAAATAAACCTGATGCATTCTGTTATGTATGTAGCTGCTACACACTTCTTCGTCAAAGGCGCAATATAACTTCATTTGTTCGGCGTGCCCATAAAACCTATTTTGAAGTTCACCTGGGTGACCAAGACAAGAAATGGGCTCCACATATGGTGTGTCATACTTGTGAGGAAATGCTTCGTGACTGGACAAAAGGAAAACGACGCGGTCTGTTTTTTGGAGTTCCTCATGGTGTGGCGAGAACCCAAAGACCACATAACTGACTGTTATTTTTGCCTGGTAAACACAAAGGGTGTCGGTAAGAAAAAAACAGACATAAGATCTCCTACCCCAATATTCCCTCAGCAATTCCACCTTCTCCGCACTCTTCAGAACTCCCAGTTCCAGGTTTTAATGGTTTTGACTCATCTGAAGATGAAGGTAGTCAATATGATCAGCAAGAGCATGAGGGTAGTGATAGCGAGATACAAAATATGGTTGCAGACTCTGACGACTCTGATACCAAACAGCCATCATCTCCTCAGCTGTTTATCCAATCGGAATTGAATGATTTAGTGCGTGACTTAGGGCTTTCCAAGAAAGCGGCTGAGGTATTAGCCTCCGGACTGCAGGAAAAAAAACCTCCTTGGCCGCTCTGTAAAAGTTTCTTATTTTCGAAAGCGGGACCAGATTTTTGTGCAATTTTTTTCAGAACACAAGCAGTTTGTTTATTGCAACGATATTCCAGGTCTTCTCAAACAATTAGGTATAACTTCGTGTTTTCCAACAGAATAGCGTTTATTTGTGGACAGCTCAAAGCGCAGTCTCAAGTGTGTTCTCTTGCACAATGGCAATGTATATGGAGCTGTGCCAATTGGTCACTCAGTACATTTGCGAGAATAAGTTAATGATCACTTTGATGTCATTATGTTCTTCATCATATCATGAGCACAACTGGATCATTTGCGTGGACTTGAAAATGGTGAACTTTCTCCTGGGTCAACAGAGAGGCTTCACGAAGTTTCCATGCTATCTCTGCATGTGGGACAGTCGAGCTCGGGAGAAACACTGGGTACAGAAGGAGTGGCCCATCCGTCAAACTCTAGAAGCAGGCATGCCCAATATTGTGAATGATCCAATTGTCAGTAGAGAGAAAATTGTTTTCCCCCCACTCCACATCAAGCTCGGCTTGATGAAACAGTTCGTGAAGGCGTTAAATTCAGATGGTGATTGTTTTCAACACATAGTTCCTGCTTTTCCTATTTTGTCCTTTGAGAAGATCAAAGCTGGTGTGTTTGATGGATCTAACATTCGTGCCCTTGTACGTGATGAACTATTTGTCAGGAAGATGAACAACAGGGAGAAGGCAGCATGACTGTCTTTTGTGGCAGTTATTGAAAACTTTCTTGGTAACAAAAAGGTAGATAACTATGAGTTTCTTGTTAGCAGAATGCTGTTGGCATTTCGTGATCTTGGGTGCAACATGAGCGTGAAGCTCCATTTCCTGAATAGTCACCTTGATCAATTCCACGACAACCTGGGTGCTATTAGTGATGAACGGGGTGAGCGCTTCCATCGAGACCTCATGACAATGGAACAGAGATATCAAGGGCGATGGGATAAACATATGTTGGCAAATTACTGCTGGAGCATCAAACGAGATTGCTCTGAGGACATCCACAAACGCCATAGCTACAAGCGAAAATTCCTGCCTGATTAGAACAAATTTGAACTTTGCCTCATAATAGATGTTACATGTTAATGTACAGTGAAAAGCATTAGTTCATGGTTATATTTGATTATAATAGAAAAATGTTCAAAATTCGACTATTAGCAATACAGATTGTACACCACAAAAGTCATTTTGTAAAACTGTAATGCATATTTTCGTACACTTACATGTTTCTGTGAATACATCTTTGCAAATACAATTGTATATGCTTAATTTTACGACAGCGTGGCCACAGACATACCATGTCATCATGCGTGAGGCGTCAAAATTTCGCAAAAAATGAAAATATTGAATTACAAAAGATCTGGAGCTTACAGAGAAAAACCAACTTCAGATTTGAATTCAGCACACTCAAATTAGATAAGAACAAGTGCTGGTATCAATGCAACAAAAATTTTGTTCCCCAGTGATAATCATTAAATTCTGCGGTAATCTTATTGCCAGCTGCGTGGATCTTCTTGGTCAGGTCACATTCCAAACTCCAGTCCAAATCTAATCTCCTGATTTTGCTCAGGCAGAAAGAGGTTTCCTTGCGCGTCTTCCTGTGCAAAGATTCCTCCAATTTTGTACTTACTTTCTTTAATTTCTACTTGAGAAAAAGCTCTTTACATTTTGAAGCAGAGTCCTTAGTTTCTGCACAGTCTGCTCCACTTCTTCTCCAGATCTTCGGCACATCTAGGGTATCAGCCACTTTCCATTCTTCTGTGTAGATCTTCTCCTTCCCACTTTACCCTCTGCTCTCATGGCCCAATTTACATCCATGTAGTGGTGCTTCTGATGTTGTGCCCAAGATGGCGTGTCCTCCGTCCCTGGAGCAGTGCGGTACCTCTGCACGTGGTTCTTTTGAAAACAGGTGGTGTTAATCCTTTCAAATCTTCCACCGACGTCATCTCTGGTGTTAGTTGATCAGCTTCTCGCACGTTTTGCAACATTGACATCCGCTTAATCTTGAAATTTCACTCAAAACACCAACGATTTAGCTTCAATCAACTGAGCATGAACATGTACAGGCTTCCATGCAACGAGTTTCAACAATCGTAACACAGACTATCCTTTCAACAATTAAAACGTTGTATTGTTAACATACAGGCCCAAAAAAGAGTACAACAGTATTTTCGTATTTCTCGTGCAACATTTGCTCAAATTTTCTCGATAACTTGCTTGACGTTTTAACTCATTTAATCCTGTCTTGAATAAAAATCACTTTCTTCTTTTATTTTATTTTTCTCTTTAATCTGTTAGCAAGAAAGCACACACATTTCCTTCTTGAAAAAAGTTCACTTGAGTCAAGTGTTCAAATGTGTGACAATTTCTCGTGATGAATGTGGAAGTGTGAAGTGAATGTAAGCTTTCTAAGTTTCCGAGAAATTGAAGATCAAGGTGAATCTTGACTGGAAAAAATAAATTGTTAACGCGACAGAAGGGAAATGGCTTTCTTTAAGTATATGCGGAGGCCAAAGTTATGATATGATGGTGTAGCTTGTATGTCCGGTATGTACGAGGGCAAATCGAAAAGTCTTTGCCGCTATTTTTTTCCAGCCGAAATATTAGTGTGATTGAGAAACCGAGATATACATTCAATGCAATAGGTTTTTCTTGGATCGGTCCAGCGTTAACTCTCGGCTGCTCCGCGGCACGGTGCTGCTGTCAGTTTGCAAAGATGGCTGAAGTACTCAACACGTCCACGTCGTATCAGCAGCAAAGTGTTATTCGTTTAATATGGAACAAGGGACGAACGCCCATCGAGACCCATAGGGAAATGCAGCCGACGTATGGCGACAAGTGTCTCGCTTTAAGAAGTGTGCGGTGGTGGTGTTGTGAGTTCGAAAACGGCCGAGAAGACCTTCATGACAAGGGGCTCTCGGGGCGTCCTTGCTCCTCGCTCACAACGGAAAACATTGTCCGCGTGGATGCAATGGTGAAAGCGGATCGGCGTGTGCATCTGAAGGACATTTCCAAGGAGCTTGGCATTTCTTATGGCAGTGTTTATGATATCGTTCACGAATCCTTGGGGTATCGCAAGGTTCCATGTCGGTGGATGCCTAAGCTTTTGGATGATCTCACCAAGATCAAGCGAATGATGACTTCACTGAAACATTTGCAGCGTTACGCCGAGGAGGAGGAAAGTTTCCTGGATCTCATTGTAACTGTAGATGAAACGTGGGTATTGCATTTCACTCCAGCAGCAGAGCATGGTGTGGAAACATCCACATTTGCTGTCACGAAGAAATTCCACAGAACACCACCAGTAAGAAAATTGATACTCACGGTATTCTGGGATCGCCGAGGACCACTCCTGCTGGATTTCATGCCACGAGGTGACACCATCAACGCTAACAGCTATTGTGGCACACTCTCACGTCTGCGAGCTGACATCAGGAAAATGCGCTAAGGGATTCTCGATGTGGACAATGTGGTTATCCTCCACGATAACGCCAGGCCTCATGTGGCAAATAGGATCATAGATAGACTTCAGTCATTGGAGTGGGAGATTCTGGAGCATGCACTGTATAGTTCAGACCTCGCCCCCAGTGATTTCCACATGTTCGGTCCACTGGAGAAGTTCTGACAGGACAGAGATTCATGTGAGACGACGAAGCGGAGACCGCTGCCCGGCGGTGGTTCCACGATCAACCGACCGAATTATCCAACAGCGGCATCTCCCCAAACTAGTGATACGATGAGAAAAATGCCTGAACCGCTATGGTGACTATGGAAAAATAGTTCAAGGTACACAGAACAATTCCTATATTTTGATTTCCCTGCATGTTTATTATTTCCCCGGGTTCGATACCCGGTGGAGGCACATAGTGGTTCGGATCACACTTTAAACTGTAGGTCCAGTCCCGATTAGCCTTACTGTGCACAAAGTGGACTTAAAACACCAAATCAATCAATGTTTATTATTTCGGCTGAAAAAAAATTGGGGCAAAGACTTCTCGATTTGCCCTCGTATATGGTGTTAAAACGAGAATTGTGGGAAAACAGGAAGCATAGACGTTCACTGTGCACTCCATTATTTAGTTTTGAGTGAAATTTCTGATACAATACAGCTCTACGAATCTTTAGAAACCGTAAAACCTTTATACCAGTTTTTTTTTAGTTAAACTGGAAAACCATGGAAAACCTGGGTTCTTCTAGATTTCAATCAAATTCATTAAGTTATGCTTATGTCGAGGTTATTAAGGCACTTTCAAGAATAATATTAAAAGGCGATGAAAATGCCAAATGTTATCATTGAAGAAAAGGCTAGAAAGTTTGAATTTATTATTGAAATAGTGCTGCAAACAAAAATAGTTGAAGCAGTGTATTTGATATCTCAAGTTCTGCAATCAGAAAATGTAGACTTGGAAAAATCTTCGAACCTCCTTAAGGGTGCTTCAATGTCGTTATCCGCATTCAGACAGCATTTTCAGAAATCACTGTGTCAGCTAAATCGCTAGTTAAAACATGGCGAGTTGAACCAACATTTGAAAGTACGGTAAAAGAGGGCCTCCTCGATGGCATTGTGGCAACGTCGTCGCCTTGTAACCAAGGGGTACCGGGGTCGATACCTGGTGGAGCCACATGGCATAGTGGTTCGGATTCCACTTTAAACTGTAGGTTCAGTTCCGATTAGCCTTTCTGTGAATAAAGTGGACTTAAAATTAAAACAACAATTCAACAATTCATTCAAAGTAAAAAAAGTTCGACACATAACACGTCATTTCGATTAACTGTATTTTTGGATGAAAGATTGGTAAATCCGGATACCTAACTGAGAGTAACAGTGTTTAATGCTTGATTGGACATGTTTTACTCAACTTAAAAACATTATTTGGGGACATGGATAATAGTAATTTTCACAGTCCTAACTTCCTTCCACTTGAGAAACTTCGTAATGCAGCGATTGACCTCCGTAACGAGTACAAGGATGGTTTTCCTCGGAAATTCCTAATCAAGTTAAGTTTGAGGAATGCACTTAAATCTGAAATCACTTCATCACGTACCATAAGTGCTTGTGCAAAGTTCCTTCTTGTTGATAATTCTAATGTACCTTCCTGTGTTCCCGATTTCTGCACCGCCCTCTGCTTGTTTCTTACTTTTCTCGTAACTCTCGCTGCAGCCGAACAACCTTTCTCAAAATTGAAACTTATAAGGAACTATTTCCGGAGCATTATGACTCAGGTCAGATTTGGCGAACTCAGTGTTGAATCTGAAAGAAGATGATCTATTGATGTTTGTGAAGTATAACTATGGACGGGAAGTCCGCTTTTTGTAATAAGAGTTAGTGCGTAGTTGTTTCTTCTACTTTCGAAAACACAAAAAAAAACATCAAAGGGAAACAAATTATAATTTATGAAAATTAACAGGCACAGTTTCGACTTGTATTTTTAATGTAAGGGCAGTCCCAATCAGCCATTCAAAGTAATTACTTAATTTTTTAGGAAGACGCTTTTGTTGCTGACTGTGCATGGGAGCCCCAAATTTGTTTCTTGCGGGCGGGGCTTTGACGATTATGTCACTCCACTGGTTGATCCACCCCTTTCTGCCCACCCAAAACGCATGCATGGGATTTTTTCATTTCTTGTACAGATATAATTAAATAAAGAGAAAGATAGGCAAAGAGATAGAATAAAAATAAACAAAAAATAGAGAGGTGAGAAATGAGGAAAAATAGAGAAACAGAGAAAGAAAGAAAAAATAAAGATCGAGAGGTAGAAAAAGGAGAATATTAAGAGAAAGATAGACAGAAATTGAGAAACAGGTAGAAAAAGACAAATGGAAGAGAGAGAGAGAGAAAGAGATAGGATATATTTTTTTAGTTTTTAAGTCAAATTAGACCTGCAGTTACAGTTTAAAGTGGGATCCTAAACACTGGGCAATGATCCTGCACCAGCTATCGAACCCGGGACTCCTTGATTACAAGGCGACGGCGTTGCCACTACGTCATCGTGAAAACCCCAGAAAGGAGAGAGAAAAATGTAGAGAAGGAAAGAAAAGGGAAGTAGAGAGGGGAAGAGACAGAGAGAGAGAGAGAGAGGGAAAGAGAGAAATAGAGAAAAACAGGAAGAAATCAAAAGAGAAATGAGAGAATTTTAGCTGCCATGGCAGCCGAAGAAGAGCCCAAATTAAAACACTTTGTCCACCCTTGAGTACACCACTGAGAATAGACAGGTAAATTCTCAATTAATAATATCACAGTCGTTTATTAAATGTAGGTGAATAGACATTTTGGACTAGTGTGTATCCTTAAATCTTGCAGGATCTTTTGTTTTCTGGAAATGAATACTTGCTTTCTGAAAGCAAATCCTGAAGACTTGATAGAAAGGCAGACTCGTGGGGATTAGCTTCAGCGTGAATGCATTAGTCACGTAGCTTGTGGTTTGCAGCGAATGGTCAAAGGGAACATGCACTGAGAAACATGTAGAGCTAAGTAATTTAAGTGAAATTTTACAGTTACGTGATAACCTTGATATTTTTTGGCTACCTTAGTAAAAGAAGCAGAAGCAATTGGGTAAAGTAATTAAAGGATTGGAACAAAGAACGTGAGACGGTGTTTTTATTCTGCGTTTTCCACCACTTTCTTAAACGAAGGTTAGCTCACATCGACGAGTTTCTCCAGTCATCACCAGTACTTTGCACTTCACACAGTGATCGTAGGTTCATTTTCGCAGAAAAACCCTCACCCAAAACGGAATTTTCCCTTTTACTCTACAAAAATTACCTACGGAAGAGGAAAAAAAAAATCCCCTCTTCTGTAATAATTCCCGGCACAAGGCGAAAGTTCCGCTAAAACAAACCTAGATTGTATCAAGTAACGAGACCATATTTTACAAATGGGAGTCGATAACGAGACTTGACGAGACCGAGAACAAGACGACTACAAAATCGAGACCGAGACTTGAAAATTTCGTCTTGTTCTGAACTTCAGCAATTATTATTATAATTGCCTTATCTTTTATGGCAGACCTAAGTCCGTATTCAGTTTTTTCTCCCATTCAACCACACACTTAAAATTATACATGTATATATTGCAACAAATAATTTAGAATACAGCATAAGTCATTTTACATTAGGAATGAACGAACATGAGAAAATGACAGCATAAGTAAAATTACACATAGAAAAGACACTCACAAATGCTTATAAAAACAACCTTCCAAGACGTGCTTGGTTTGTGAAAAGTTTATTTGGTTTTATAGGTCAATGTATTCACTGGACAATCTGTATAACGGGTTTTTCCGATAGCGTAGTGGTAACATGGTCTCCTAATAGTCAAGGGATCCCGGTTTCGATACTCGGTGGAGGCACACAGTGGTTCGGATCTCACTTGGTCCAGTCTTGATTCGCCTATGTGTCCATAATGTAGACTTAAACCAACAATAACTCAAAATTTCTTCTTGACTATATTTATGTGAATATACTTATTTAAATATTACCTAATTTGTCTTAATAAGATCAGAAAATAACGTTTGATGTAAATCATTTGAATGTTTAATTTTCATAGATTTTACAGTTGTTTAGTAGAAAATAATACAAGTTGTGAACTTAATTGCTCGATGCTACCAAAAACCTTTGGGAAGCGTACATTTTTGCAGTTACATTCCAGAAAATTCCCTTTCTTCCATAAAATCTTTTAAAACATCCCTGAACGGAGGGATATTCCCCCACAACCACTAGATTTAATCTCACATGTGTCCTATTTTCTCTTGCTCTTTCATTCCAGTAATTTTCACTCGCGGTTGCGCAGTTTCTCCCCCCTACCCCCTCCACTCCCGCTGCAGAAGTGGAAGAGAGCTTCTTCAACAGAATCCAGCAGGTCTCGAATTATCCTCCATTTTCCAGAGAGCAATATAATCTCTGCGGTTTGACCAAAGATGCTGAACTCATTCCGCTTTGCTCTCACGTTCTTCTTTTGTCTGCTGCAATTTCCCTTTCTCCATTGCGCCTTGGAGAACAGGCAGGCAATTATAGGACATTTCAATCCGCCTGGATGTATAGTGTATGTGGAAATTAGTGAGCGATTCTTCCAAAGTTCATCTGCTTGGATACAGGGGTGCCCACAGGGAGGGATTATGGCGCAGTCTGCGCCATCGAAATTTTGGGGGGGATTTTTTCCCTTCAAATATATGTAAAAATTGTACACCTTAAATGCACCATATTTAATCCATTAGATGAAGAAAAAAATGTTTAAGGGTATTATCAAGGGAGGGGGTGGGAGAAATATCCACCTCCAAAATATTAGGCCTTATTTTGCACGTGGGTTCTGGGGGGGATTTTGAATTAAACATTGGGGGGACAGTATCCAACTCTAGGTCTTAGATTATGCCGGAAATTTTAGTTAGAGGGGGATTGAGCATTAAATTGAGTGGGGGTATCCAATTCTTGAGTATTACTATTGTCTTAGACTGTTGCGAAATTCTGGTGTAGAGACTGAGAATTAATGTTTTTTAGGAGGCAATATCCACTCTTCAATATCAAGAGTAAGTCTAAAATTGGCTTGGAAATGATGGTGGTAGAACTGAGTATTAAATTTAAAGGAGGGAGCTTTGGATAAAGTGTTGAATCTTAGGTTGTCAAGGGATTTCTGTAGCGGAGAGAGAGTTCGAACATTAAATTTTGGAGACTGTATTTAGCAACGTTTAGACCCCGAACGTGCCAAAAGAGAAGCTGGAAAAGACTAAATATCCCGGCATCCTAAGAAAGTATTGACACCCCATTAAATTAATATTCTTGAAAGCCTGCAAAGAAATGAATATAAAAATTGTCTTGCTCGCTTCGCTCGCAATAATGATTTCGAAGAACGCGTGTTAGTTTGGCGCTTTACTGAGGTGAAAATGGAGTTTTATACTATAGCTGCATTACCAGACATAAGCGTTATTCTCGATATTTATTATTTAATAATATTAGTTAATTTAAAGCAGGTGCATCATTTGGAACAAAAATATATCGAATCCGAATTTCTAACTTCTTGTCACAGGAAAATTTTTCTTTAACAAGTTAAGTTTGCACTGAAGATAAAAGACACGCACTGTAAAAAATTACCGTAACTTTACATTGATTACTCCGTAAAACATACAGGTTATTCACCGTACAGTCATTCTACAGAATTTTTCCCGTAAACAAGAGAAAGTTCAAGGCAGTGAATCCAACTTCTCTTTTACAAATACTGTATGCAATAAGAAATAAATGTATAAACACATTATTTAAATTTTATAAAACACTTATCTGTGCCGTGAATAGTTATGATTGATCCTAAAACGTATAAACGGGTTAATAAATACGCTCTTAAAAGTTGCTTCTCAAACTACAGTGGGTTGGTGCTACTGCTGTGAAAGAAACAAATGCAACGCAAATGTACGCCGAGAAGACGCCAGTCGAGGCAAGGGATGGTGGCCATACTCTTTTAGAAGACAACAACGGCGAGTATGTTCTGTGTTAGGCAGTGAAATTATAAAAGTAAGTATTGAAGCCAAGGAGTGTAGTGTATAGAAGTGAGTGTATTCAAAACCTTCGCAATTCGAACGTAAGATATACATATATTTTACAAGGAGGGAAGTGAAAATTGCATGTGAAACTGAAAGTAATTCCTAATGCAGGAACACGAATCGTGAAATACAACGTCCCAACACCAGTTTAAATATTATCTCCATACAACAGAGCATATTTATTTTAGGTCATAATTTTAATATTTTTCGTGTTCATGATAAGGGGCTACTTGCTCTTGTAAGCAATGTTTTTTTTTAATTGTCCGGAACTGTCAGTATTTTATTGCAAAAGCAGTGTTCTAACCAGTTTTGCAACCTGTTCACATTCAAAATTTGCATTACCCTTGTATTTTGTATGTTGGGAAGCAAAATATAAAGGGAGTGACTATTTTCACCAGGTGGGGAAGCTAGCTTTTGAGCTATTTTCAACAGATTTTAAGATGCATGTCAGAGTGTCTACCAAAATAGCAAATCCAAAATTCTTGACCTTTTTTTTTCCTTTTTGTTAACATGTATTTAATCACCCTCTACTTAAGGTATGGTTGGAAATTAAGAAAAATAGTTTTTACAAACCTTTACGCTGTATACTTAACAAACAAATCGAAAAAAAAAAACTACAACTCAAGGCAATTTTATCATAAATACCAGTAGAGGTATATAACAATGTAAATTCACTGTAGTGTAAAAAATAGCAAAACATCTTGACCACATGCTTTTCCTTGGTAGGCCTACTGTTGATTTCTTGACTGGTATACATTATGCATGTGCATCATCTACAATCTGGCCTGGCCTGCTAAATGGATGTGTGTATTCTTTAATTGCTGATGTGTATGAAGCTTACATTGGTGGTCATTTCTTTCATTGTTAGGTTAGGCAGGTCAGGTTTAGGGCTATTAGCATTAAAGTTACTTCTGTAAATACTTACCAACACTTGATCATGTAATTTCTGGTCTTGCTATTTGCTATTTATGCTATTCTCTCTACCTGGTGACGTACCCATTTTTAATTTAAAGTAACTTCTTAGGAGTAAGGTCATCAACACTGCCAATGAATGCAATAAAATAAGATAAAATACAATGTCATGGTATGATTCAGGTAATTACTTTTGCTGGTGCAAATAGACACACATGCTGTTCCTCAGCACCAAATATAAATGGTGTTCACGTTGTTGTTTTAGTACTGAATGTACCATATATTATCGGTAGCCAATGGAATATTAATACAATATTCATATTTTATCCTGCAAGGAAAAATGTACATGTTAAGTGTAAAATTAGTTTTCATCCATGCTAGTACAGGATTCCGGTACTGATTATTATTGGTAGCCGATGGATGTCAAGTTTTCCTCATACATGCCTACTCTAACTTTTCAATTTTATGATGAACCAAATGTAACTTATTAGCACTTTTAGCACTTCATTATGTTAGGTCACATTAAATAACATTTTTAAATCTTTATTTCAGTGAATATCAAAAGCGGTCAGATCAAGAGGAAAGTACGTAGTTAGACACCCAGTTGCAGATGTTGCTCAAATGTAAGTAGAAATATTCTGTCTAGTCAATACAGTAACAATTATGTGATTTTTTAAGAAGTTTGCTGTCCATTTCATTTTAATCTTTTTTCTGGCTGCCACATAAGTGAGTTTGGTAGCCTTTTTCGAAGTGACTATTTTCACCAGGTGGTGAGGCTAGCTTTTGAGCTACTTTCACCAGATTTTAAACTGCATGTGTATGTTCTGCAACCTGACCTGGCCTGCTACACGGATGTGTGTATTCTTTAGTAGTTGATGTGTGTGAAGCTTACATTGCTGTGCATTTATTTTCGTGCAGGAGACAAGTACTTCTTTTTTGCACATCACGGAGTTGAAAAAGCACCGCAAGGTGTTCTGATGTAGACTGGTACTACTAATATGTCACATAAGTACGAAGGGGGTATTACCTTCCTAAATGCTTTCTTTTGTTAGGTTAGGCAGGTCAGGTTTAGGGTTTTTAACATTAAAATTAGTTCGGTTCGGTAAATACTTTCCAACACCTGATCATGTAATTTCCGGTCTTCAGCATTTTCTGCTATTCTCACTACCTGGTGACTAGTAGTCACACCCATTTTTAATTTAATATAACTTCTTAGCAGTACGTTCAGCAATACTGCCAATGTATATAATAAAATAAGATTAAAGACAATGTTAAGATTCAGGTAATTATTTTGCTAGCAAAAATAGCCCTACGTGCATGGACGTCCGCGGGTTTTTTCCAGGGGGGGCCAAAAAGGCACATTTTCCTCAAAAATAGTGTTGTTCCCTAAAGAAACATTGCTTAAATTTGAATTTATGGTGTTCATGCAATAATTAACACATATTATTGTGGCTAAAATGAAATTATATGTGTGAAATACATAATTTTTGGTTGACTTTCATGTTCCAGGGGATGGGCACGGCCCCCCCTTTTGCCCCCCCCCCTTCCGGACGCCCATGCCTACGTGCTGTTCTCAGGACCTGGCGAAAATAGCCTTACATGCTATTCTTACCACCCGGTGAAAATAGCCCTACATGCTATTCTCACCACCTGGTGAAAATAGCCGCAGCCATAATTTTTTGTTATGATTTTCCAGTTCAAATGAGTTGAATGGTCATCCATCCATCTGTTGTTGAGTGCATGGAAACATTTGTACAATTTTCTATACTATAATGACATAGAATAGAAGCGGGATATTAGAAAACAGTTGATGCACATTTAGTATGTTTTGTATATGTAGAATACTTGAAATTAAATCTTTGGAAGTTAACCTAATATTTGTGACAATGTTTTGTTTCAGCTAGATAATTGCTTACATAATTGAAATAATTTCACTTAATTGTATGTTGGGTCTCCCCGATGGTGTAATGCTAATGCTCTGTCACTTTGTAAAGGAGGGGTCCTGGGCTCAATCCATGGTGGAGGCACATTACACAGTGATTGGAATACCATTTGTAACTGTGGGTCCAGTTCCAATTGGTCTATCTGAGTGTATGTTGTATGAAATGTATGTGAAGTGTATGTGTAAGATTCGCCCTTCCATTTTGACATCACCTATTTCCCCTTGTGTCCTCTTAACTCCATTCTCTTGGGGGTGAGGGGATAGCTTTAACTAATGTGCATTACAGGCTTTAAAAATAATAAAGGTATCAATTGTAAAATTTATGGTTTCTGAATCCCATGTTAATCTGCAACTCCTATTTTGCAATTGCTTATGCAAGTGAACAATAAGTGATGTGCATGTGTGCTACTTTATTTTGGAGGGATATGTGCTTTATTTTCTTGTCCCCTTCCTTGTACTCCACAACTTCATCACAGTTTTACCTGAAACTTGTTGGTATGTAAGAAAAGCCGTGCATTACTATGAAAAAATCTAATTACTGCAGTAGCAGTGTAATGGGGTGACCTTTTTAAAATGCATTAACCACATACCATACGTTGGAAGTGTATGTGGGACATTTCATGAACAGTGGTCCCACGCCATGTAAATAACGAAATGAATTAATCAGAAAAATATTAGTGTTTTCAATAGCATTAAAGTTTAAATGTTTGTGAATGCATATAATATCCATATTTCACAAAAATTATTAGCATGTGTGTAGCCTATATGCTTCACCAACAAATGAAGTCACATTTTGCTAGATTATTGAAGCATCACACACGCCACATTTTTGATAATGCTTTTAATTCATTCAGGCTATGTCATCATACTCAATTTTTTTCATTTGTTAAGACACACCACAAAGTAATTCTTAATTGTATGAAATCAGTTCATTATAAAAAATTTAATCCAATTGCATGTCTATAATCTTACTTTTTGCGTGAAACGTCACACACGTAATGCTGTAATGCACCATGTATGCAGGCTGTGCCTGCTTTTATAATAGGTATGGGGATTTCAGGTCTCATGTGTGTGTGTTAGTTCATGGATATCTGAATGACCTTTTTCAGAGTGGCAAGCAAAACATATTTTCAACAAAAACATATCTGCTTCTCAAAAAGCCACTGCTTCAGTTTGAATTTCTTGTCTTCCTGCAATGACCATGTACCAGCCTTACATGTATGATTGTAATAATTAACACTGTGACTGAATTGAAATTATACTGTGAAGTATAGTGGTGATTTAGGATAGTATTCATTTTTCAGGTTGGTAATGCTGTCCTCTTACCTTCCCTCACCCGTTTCCATATGTCCATTGGCCTCATTATTGGTTTTAATGAATTAATTAATTGTAAGTACTTTATTTTAGCAAAATATCTCTGTTCCCTTTATTGAAGGGCTTGCCCTCTTAGTTATGACAGGTGAAAATAGCCATTGTTCTGACATTTGTATAGTTACGTTATGATTTCATTGAAGCAGGAATACGTAAACTTTTCAAATGAACTCTTATGTATAAAAATTATACATGTATCTAATTTATGAGAAGAAAAAAATATAACTGATTTTGTGCAGACAATTTAAGTAGGGAGATGCCGGAGAGGTAATTCTTACCTTCTCAGCAATTGATCTCCAAAGTGGCATAATGTACAAATGGTTTAGGCTAAAGAATATACCCCACAGAGAATGTAACCCCTCCCCCCACGATTTCCTGCACACTGGAATTTTGTTACATCTTAATTATGTTCCTGTGCAATGCTCTTTCACACTTCTGACAGAAATGCATGCAATTACCATGCTCTTTCAAAATCAAATCCTTTATTTGCCTGCAAGATGAGAGATAATGTGTTGCAACCCAGAATAGTCTGCAACTACATTTGTAACACTATACAAGAATTATTAGTACTGCACATCCACTATTAAATGTTATGGTAGTTTTTTTTTTTTAATTTTGCTGTCCCTCCTCTCAAATCTATGTTCAAATATAAAGTAATTATTTCACTTTGCAAGGGTAATGCACTGAGTTTCATATTTCAAATTTTCTTCCCCATCACACACTAGATTTGTGTCTGCATTTTCCAATTTCTTCAGTTTAAATGGAATGGGAGCAATTTGCATGTAATGTTTACATTTTGTTGTTTGCTTTGTCCTCATAAGCTAAATGTAGGGAATTTAGGAATTTACTGCACTTTTTGAAAAAAAAATATACTTCTTGTGTGCATCTTTGTTTATTTTATGATATTTTTATAATTTCAGGTGGTAACTGAGGCAAAGAACCTATCACTCCGCAAAGAACAACTTTCCAGGCTAATATGAAGGATGCATATAACAATGAAATTTGTCGATATTGTTTGAAATAAAGATTGCTTATTCTAAATGATCCATTATTTTTAATTAAAATCTATCCCAACAATAAATATCACCATTTAGATATCCAGCAAACCTAGCGAAGTGAGAACAGTTAACCATCAAGCCACACAATAGCCTAATTTTTACCAGTTTCTAATCTGGCTTAATGATAACCTGCTCTAACTTCAGGAGATCCAGTTTGCTGGGTTTTTAATTGCTGATTACACTTGATTAATAACATAAATTTGCTACATTAACACTGGATGTTATTCTAAACCAGCAATAGTATGGAATAAGTGTGTGTGTATTTTTTTCTTTTCATATGTCCAGTCCTATTTTTCACTGCTATGTAAACACCGGTAAGCATGAATTTTACACTCCTATGTTTCAAACAATAATGAAACTTATACCCTGTAGTAGCAGCTATGTGCTTGGTGGAAGCATGATATCATGCTATTCATTTTAAAACACGAGATGAATACTAAAGTAGTGGTATGTTATTCGAGTATAAATGCTTTCATTTCTTTGCTTGTGTTTTAAAACTGAATATTATGCATTATGTTTTCAGGAAGCATGTATCTGCTGTTTTGATGTGTGACCTCCCGAAAGCTTATATAGTGTCAGTGCTGAAAAAATTATCTACAGTGTTCACGTTTTCTTAATAGTTCAACTGCATGGTTAATCTGTGTAGATTTAAGGTTGTTCTGAAGTGAGAATCATTCAAACAGGCTCTGATTTACACTTACTACTAGAAAAGTAAAATCCCCACTGCCCGCAGGTTTCAATATTTCCTACCATGGATACTAGTGAATATACATTGCAGGTTTACAAGTAAGTATTATATATTGTGATTTTTTATATATTTTTGCAAACTACTGTATGATACAAAAACTTAGCTAATGTATTTCAATGGCTTAAATTTATAATGTCAAAGTGATTTTAGTCACAATGAACATGTAACCTTTACAAATGCAATAGACTACATTGTGGAAAATAGCACAGCATATAGTTTTAAGCCATTAAAAGTATGTTGCTGTTAATATTGTTACAATGAAAAAAGAAGAAAAACAAAATATTGACTGTTGCTATCACAGGAAATTTTCTGTAAAATTACGATGAAATAATAGCATCCTTCACTGTTGCTATCACAGAAAATTTCCTGTATAATTACGGTGAAATGACAGTATCACTTACAGTACTTGTACCGTAACTTGAACAATCAAATTTCTGTAATATTACGGTGCAATGTCGTTCATAATTACGGTGAAACCACTGTAATTTTACGGTGACGCCACTGGCGCCCGAGCTGCGGGTGAGGTCACAGTAAAATTACGGCTTTTTCTTTTACATTGCGTAATTATTGTTATGGGTTACTAATATAATTATATTTACCCCAAGAAAACGGGGCGTGGGTGAGTTCTTTGTGGGGATTACTATATGGTTTGAGTGCACGAATAGTATAATTTGGGGGGACACATGACATGATTTTGGGGGGCATTGCGCCATTGGCATTGGAGGGGATGGACACCCCTGCTTGGAAATCACGTTGGTAGTCATGTACAAAGGCTAGGTTTCTATTTCAGAATATTTCTAACAATAATGAATCATCAATGTTCACTTCAGCAGGTAGGCTAATTCCAATACTTCCCCTCCCATTTTTGCGGTTCCTTGTAAGACACCGATTTTATGCACGCTTGCATAAAAATGAACTTGACCGCTGACGTGAGCCTGCATCGTGAACCGAACGCGGTAACTGTTCATTCGAGGGTTCGCAGCGTCGAAACGAGGCGTCAAACAGAAAGGTGAATTTGAATATTTTTAACTTTTTGAGAAGTTATATATATTCTTTAATTGTATCATTACAATTTTTACAATATAATAACTAAAATTTTTGGTAGCTAAAGTATTAGCTGTTGTCAGCATCAATATAATAAATGAACGTTCATGGAGGAACAAATGCTTAGTTTTATCTGTACTCTCCAATTTACTTTTCCCATCAAAATTAATCGAAAACTATGGGGAAGGTGGTTTGATATTTGAAATTTGAAGATGAGTGGAGTATGGAGGAAATGAGGTAGGAAAGTTGATGACTAGTAGGAAGGAAAGAAAAGTTTGAGGTAGGAAAGTTGAAGATTAGTAGGAAGTGAAGAAAAGTTTGTGGTAGGAAATTTGAAGACTATTAGGGAGTGAAGAAAAGTTTGAGGTAGGAAAGTTGAAGACTATTAGGGAGTGAAGAAAAGTTTGAGGTAGGAAATTTGAAGACTATTAGGGAGTGAAGAAAAGTTTGAAGTAGGAAAGTTGAAGACTAGTAGGAAGTGAAGAAAAGTTTGAGATAGGAAATTTGAAGGCTATTAGGGAGTGAAGAAAAGTTTGAAGTAGGAAAGTTGAAGACTAGTAGGAAGTGAAGAAAAGTTTGAGGTAGGAAATTTGAAGACTATTAGGGAGTGAAGAAATGTTTGAGGTAGGAAAGTTGAAGACTATTAGGGAGTGAAGAAAAGTTTGAAGTAGGAAAGTT
This sequence comes from Lepisma saccharinum, assembly GCF_977018435.1. Taxonomy (NCBI): domain Eukaryota; kingdom Metazoa; phylum Arthropoda; class Insecta; order Zygentoma; family Lepismatidae; genus Lepisma; species Lepisma saccharinum. The sequence goes on from NC_139231.1 coordinate 32,471,809, forward strand.
GAAGACTAGTAGGAAGTGAAGAAAAGTTTGAGATAGGAAATTTGAAGACTATTAGGGAGTGAAGAAAAGTTTGAAGTAGGAAAGTTGAAGACTAGTAGGAAGTGAAGAAAAGTTTGACGTAGGAAATTTGAAGACTATTAGGGAGTGAAGAAAAGTTTGAAGTAGTAAAGTTGAAGACTAGTAAGAAGTGAAGAAAAGTTTGTGGTAGGAAATTTGAAGACTATTAGGGAGTGAAGAAAAGTTTGACGTAGGAAATTTGAAGACTATTAGGGAGTGAAGAAAAGTTTGAGGTAGGAAATTTGAAGACATTCGGAAAGTGTGAGGTAGTTGAAGACTATAGGAATCTGGAGGAAAGTTTGAAGTAGGAAATTTGAAGACTAGGAGAGCATGGAGAAATGTCTGAGTTAGGAAATATGAAGACAAGCGGAAAGTCTGAGATAGAAAATTTGAAGACTAGGAGAGAGTAGGAAAGTCTAGGGTAAGGAATTTGAAGAATAGGAGAGTGTGTGTAAGGAGGTTTGAGAAAGGAAATTGACAGCAGCAATTAATAAGGAGGTAACGTGAGATACAAAATATTCAATGATACTTTTTTTTGGAGACATTGTATCTGCAAATATGCCACAAACATTTAATGATTTGTATCATGTTTATGTTGGCTTTCCCTTGTGGGATTATTTCGGGTGTGTCACATTCTTTTGCAGCGTTTCTATGCGACGTAGACTGAAGCTCTGCCTCTCGTCTCGGTATCATGTCTGATCTGGTCTCCACTTGAATGTTGATGCGTCGATGACCCGCATAACGTGTACTTATCCATACGGTCTGCCCGTAACTCCGCATTTGTCCGTTCCCCGAAGAAAAAAAAAAAAGCAATGAAACATTTCCAAAACACTCACGGAGCCCCATGCGCGTCCTGGGCGTCCCCTCATTGTTGCGGACGATGGTCGGTCATAATGGGACAATTTGCAAGGGGAATCTGCCAAACTGTCACAGAGGACGCCACTCGTTATGCGGTTCAATGAACGGTGCCGCAGATGTCCCGCGCGCTGTTAATAGATGAAAGGGAGTATGTGACCCGCAATGCATGCGTGTGAGGCAGATGGTGGCGATAGGCTTTTTTCCTCTTCAGTAACGCGGTTACATCATTGCTCGACCATTTATAAGCAGCGCATCGTGCATCAATTTAGGTTGGACGTCACGGGAAGAATTTCCCCAATAAACGGTTGTTCCGTTACGAGATGGATAAGGATGGTAGAGACACTGAGAACAAAATCAAGACCAGAAGATTGTTTTTATAATTATCTAGTGTCGCTTTTTGTGCCACTTTTGGCGAATCGAGACGATGAGGATGAAACTGATGAAGAGACGCTTACAAAGAACATCCATGGCCCGTGGATTCGATTCAGGGACCCTTGGCGTCGTAGCATGTGGTGATAACCACTTCTTCAAGAAGGTTGGCAAGACAATAACTTTACCGAGAAACTCTCGGTTTGATGTTTGTTTTTAGACCACTTAGTGCACATATAGGTTAATCGGGACTGGGCCTACAGTTTAAAGTGTCATCTGAGCCACTATGTGCTTCCACTGGGTATCTAAGCCGGAACCCCTTGATTTCAAGGTGACGGCTTTACCACTACGTCAACGAGGAGGCCGTGTTCGAGACTGTGGGAAGCTCTACTGTATGGTATTCGGAAAACCAATATTACTATACTCTGTCCCGGGAAGTCGATTTGACAATTCTCTAAATCACGGAAACCTCACTCAAGCCGACCTGCCACGGTATTTTCATGTGCGTGTAACAATTTTTATTCAAAAGTTACCAGGCTTCTTGTCTATGTTCCATGATAGATCTTTCTCTGTCATTTATCATGCACCTCTAACATAAAATTCCACCATATTTATATATGTTATGTAAACCCAAAAGAAACATGTAAACTTTTATGAACTGCGTAAATTTAGAAGAAACTAATGATTTGTGTTTTTCTTTTTCTAACTTCACGTCGCTGTTCAGACACTTTGTCTAATCGCGAGGATGAGGATGAATGATTAAACGATATTGATTGAAGGACACGCACACAAAGGACCACTGATTCTCAGACCAGGACTGGAACCAGTGGCTAGATCGGAAGTCGGCCACTAAGAAGCTTGGTCACCAAGGCGGCCAGGGATGTAACGGGCGACTTCAACCTTAGCACTCAAATGTCAACCTCTCTTCCTCTGTGAGGCCTATATTGTGACTGTCCTTTCGTCCATCTCATCTCGTCACCATTTATTCTAATCTTCGCCAAAGGTGGCAGAGAGGCGAAGTAAAATACAGTAAAATCTCGTTAATCCGGACCCCGATAAGCCGGACTTTGCTTAATCCGAACAGGCAAAAGGCAAAAGGGAAAAAAATCCAAACTGTCCCAACAGAATATAGACATGTACTCCAAACCAACTTCCACAGCAAGAGCTTCGAGTGATGCAGAACCAGGTCCGTTGGGCACATCATCATAATATGGATATCGCGTATGTACTTACTGCATTGTATCTACAGTATTGCTTTACATTTTACTGTACTGTATAGTGTATTTAGGCCTATGACCTTTAAATACACCATAATGATCGTGTTTTGTTGCTATAAACGGAGTTTTAATGCACTTTCTACTGTTCTTTTAGGTTATCTCAGTTAATCCGGACTTTCGTTACACCGGTCAACTTATCCCCCCATTAGTACGGATTAACGAGGTTTTACTGTATAGCAAATCGATCAATGAAGGTGGCTAGGAACTGATATGAAAGGGAGCCTTGATATTAGAGTGCTGCAGCGAGAGGATTTCGCTCGAGCGCCAAATAGTTCGAACGCACGACGCTAGATAGTGTATGAAATTTAGAGCTTCTTCTCTCGAATACGCAAAACGGTTCTCCGTGTTAAAATATAGTTTAGTCTATCTTACCAATCCACAGTGATATAAAAATGAAATAGATAACTGTGGCCTGAAACTATCTTGGCGGATATTTTACATATATGTGTCTACGATTATTGTCACATTAAAATGATATTCCATTGTATACGCTCGAGGGTGGGTGACTCGGACAAGTAGGAGCGAAAGTGTTCCCATTCAGTACCCTACTTGATAGGCTCACAGACGGTAAAGTTTACGTTTTCTACAAGTAAATACTTATTTTCATTTATGCTGACATTATCCTGCTGATAAACAGCTGAAGAGCCTTGGTACAGTAGTACGTATACATGTAGAGACATGTAAGTTACACAATTGTAATACTAGATTTGGTGATAAAAATGTAAATGTAAAAGAGAAATACTAAATTGAATATATTAAAAGGAACATTAAAATATACCTGATGAATACATTAAAGTACAATTGATCTTAGAATCGGTGAAAATTATTATAATTACCGGAGAGAATTAACAAAATTATTGTTTTTATAATATTTAATAATAATAACCCATGGCTCGACAGGGCCTATCTCCCGGCTGTCAGTCTCCCTCCCACAATCCTACTTAGAGGTGTGGTGTTTTCCAACCGGTACTGGGGTGACGTGTGGTTAGCACGTCGAACCCCCCGCCGTTGTAGGAGATTTCCGAGACTGGGTTACGCCACTCAATCGTAGCTCCCGAATTTCCTCACGATGGTGGGTTGCCACCGGCTCTATACACAGGCCGAAAATTACCGGAGACTGAATCCAGGCGGACTGGAACCCATGCCGTCCCGCAGCCGACGTCCAAAGCAAGGTGCCTTAGACCACACGGCCACGGAGGAGGACTTTTATAATATTTACATGTTGTTAATCACGACCCATTTGTTCTTACACGATATGGCGTAACCAGGTCCGTAGCGAGGATTTCATTTCGGGAGGGGCTCATCACATATCAGCAGCCAGCATCTAAAGGCGAAAAAGGGGAGGGGGTAGAAGCCCTGAAGATGAATTTCTCAGTATATTACAAATTATTACACAAGATATTTAATCCTGCTAAGGACGTAAAATTAATTACCACTACTATTTAAATTAGATAATTTTAGGATTTCGGAGGGGGCTTCAGCCCTTAGCCCCCCCTGACTACGTGCCTGGGCGTAACACGAATAGACATTCTAGATAAAAGCGTTGGGACAGAGTATGTAAATGCATACTAATCTGGGTACTAGTCTTCGTGTGTGGAGGAATAAGATGCGTAAAATTACAACCGCTAGGTCCATTACACATTACAATTCAGCATTCAGGTAAAAGCAAATTCCTTGGACATACGAAACCACAGGTCAGTTTGCCCTTGTTAGCAGAGCGTGTGACAAATGGCAGGTAACCCCAGGGACTCATGGGAAAGCGAAGGAAAAAGAAAAAAAGGACGAAATTTGCACATTCCGGAAACGTCCATATGGTCCAGGCTTTACAACATCCGCTCCATAACAAGGTTTGAAAGGCTGGGAGCAGGAGAACCGCCGTTGCCAGGCAACCGTGTGGAGATCTTTAGCTTTCGGGTTCACGTCGTTATGTCACGCCATATTAAGGACCATCCCGGCAAATTTGCTTCTTTCCCACGGTTTGGCTTCGGCGACCCTCGGGACTCAAATTTAGTTAGCCGTCGGTGGTCAGATCCAGACGGCGAGGATTTTACGGAAAACAAAATTGGAGCTTTGGTTGTGGCACGTATCGGTACATGGTCCGTAGGCACTGGTCACATGCTTAAAGATGGTACCAAGACTGGACTTGGCACAGGCTCGTCTTAGTGAGAAAACCAGTCTCATTCTCTCCCATTTTTCCTTTGGAGTCTAGAAATAATATTCACGCAAATATAGAAAGAAAAATATTAAGACAAAATAAAGATAAGTTCTTGCACATCAAACAATCTTATAATGTAGCGAAATAATACTTAAAGCAAATTCTAAAAATGATTAACAAAATAAATGCCTGAGCATTCCAGTTGCAGTTCGGGGGGCTATTGAAAAAGCAGGAGCGTTCAAGTTGGTACTTTTGAAAAAGCAGAAACGTTCCATTTGGGGCTGTTGAAAAAGTGTTGAAGTTGGGACTGTTGAAAGACCACGAGCTTTCAAGTTGGGACTAGAAAAAGCAGGAGCGTTCCAGTTGGGACTTGGAAAAACAGGACGTCCCAGTGTTTAAAAGCAGGAGCGTTCCAGTTGGGGGACGTTGAAAAAGCAGAAGCGTTCCAGTTGGGGGCTGTTGTAAATGGGGGAGCGTTTCAGTTGGGGCTATTGAAAAAGCAGGAGTGTTCCAGTTGCGACTGTTGAAAAAAAGGAAGGAACATCCAATTGGGACTGTTGAAAAAGCAGGAGCGTTCCAGTTGAAGCATTGAAAAAGCAGAAGCGTTTCAGTTGGACTATTGAAAAAGCAGAAGCGTTTCAGTTGGACTATTGAAAAAGCAGAAGCGTTTCAGTTGGGACTGTTGAAAAAGCAGGAATATTTTAGTTGGGACTGTTGAAGAAGCAGGAGCGTTCCAATTGCGGATGATGAAAAAGCAGGAGCGTTCAAGTTGCGGCTGTTGAAAAAGCACGTGTATTCCTATTGTCGCTGGTAAAATCGTAACGGCAGACAAGTGCGTAGTGTCACTTCTCCAGCCAACAATACACCAATGAAACAGAAAATTCTTTCGTGAAGGATGAAGACTTGCGAAAAGAAGTGGACGATTCTTTCACCCAATCCATTACAGCATCTTTTGCAAAAGCATCTACATGCTTTTACTTTTCTTTACACGTCCCCGCCGCTTATGGCCGTAAACCCTGAGGAATTTATGTGACGCGAACACTCACTTGCGGTGAAGCACGACAACAATAATGCACTATAAGGTAACAATGGTCGTCCCACACGCTCCGACTACATTTTGATTTATCTCTCCCCGAAGCAAGGACCCTTTCGGACACTATTGGAAAGTGCGGTCTGGCTGAGACAAACAGCGGGCAGGGGCTGCGGTAAACCACGGACGTTACTGCAGCATCCCAATGAGTGTTTTTTTTTTATAACCCTCTGCGGGACGACGTTGCTCAACTGTCCGGTGATTGGCAGGACAATGGATGTCACGTGACTTCTGCTCCACGTGGGGTCTCTTCTTACTTAAACCGCCAAAAAAAAGCAGGTTTAAAAAAAAAGGTAAAGGAATGTGTGTGAGGAAATTGATGTATGTGGTGTTCATCTAAACGCATCCTACGAAAGTGTCGAATAATTTTCCCGTTTCGTCTGCAATTTTAGGGTAATTATGGTGCATAATTGAGACGTTGATCTGACAAAACAAGAACAACAGGCTAACGAGGCCTTGGCGTCGCAGGCATTGTAGGGCTCGGTTGTGTCCTGTTTATATATGTCCTGTTTATACGAAAACATTTTGTTAACAAATGTATGTGTCTGTAGATTAAAATTGCATTCGTATTTATTTTGTTCAATACAGGGTGACCATAAAGCTAACACCATTAAGCCTTGTTTCCATGATAACCAAACATCCAATATGCTGACCAAGGCAGAATTTATTTTATTTTAAAATATAAACTAAACGTTACGTTTCAACCTTCTGGCAAGGTTTTTTTCAGACTCTGTACCAAATACAAATTAAAAAAGGTACAAAACAGGAAGATTTGTGTACACAACACAACAGTTGACAGGAGAAGGCCACCTACTGAAACACCTGGAAAGGAATGTTCCAGATAATATTCTTGTGTCTGGAGGGAAGTGATTTTTGTGTTGTATATCTTCCTGTTTTGTACCTTTTTTCATTTGTATTTGGTACAGAGTCTGAAGAAGACCTTGATAGAAGGTTGAAGTGTAACGTTTAGTTTTTATATTAAAATAAAATAAATTCTACCTTGGTCAGCATATTGGATTTTTGGTGACCATAAAGTCTGGAACCAATGGGAGAACTGATGAACAGCACATTTCCTTGATGCAATACGTGCTCCATATGTCTGCCACCATGGGAGTCCGGAAGGGGGGGGGGCACAATAATATGTGTTAATATGTGTTAATTATTGCATGAATATGATAAATTCAAATTTAAGCAATGTTTTTTTTGAGGGAACAACACTATTATTGGGGAAAATGTGTCTTCTTTGCCCCCCTGAAAAAAAAATACCTTCCTTGCCCCTCCCTGGAAAAAATCCTGCGGACGTCCATGTCTGCCACCAGTCTGAATACATTTGCTCAAACGTCTCACCATGTTTCCTTGAATTCTCCTCAAAATGTGAGGATCCAGAGCATCATATACAGTGGTTATCCTTTCCCGGGTGATGATCCAGGATTTTCACAGCAATGCACTTCAGGTTTCAAAACCTTCCAATGGCAAAGTGTGTTTAGGACAGGTGAACATGTAGTCCATTCTACAGTGCCTCTTCTCCCTCCATAAAGAAGAACTATCACCACTCGGCCGTCTTTCGTCAGTGCCACAGATCATCTGCAATCAGAAAATACGTAATACCACCATTAGCTCCAGATTTTATGTTAAACCGTACTGTTAAAACAGAAAGACGATCTTTGCTCGGGAAGGAAACTGTTACTTTTACCTATGTTACAAGTACGTAACTGGTTTATTATGGAATGATATAAATGTTTTTTTTTTCTGTTCCATTCTTCAGGTAGCAATCGAATTTCTATCACCTCAGCCAACCATCAGTTAATCGGTAAGTCTTTCCAGTTTATATTATATCCATTCTGTAGGTTCTGTGGCTTTGGTGATATCTAGGAAACTTCTTCCTGAACAATAAAAGCGACTGACTTATAAGCGGATTTGTATGTTTTCGCTTAGAAATCATTCGTAATTCAGGAATGGCGGATTCCAATTTCACTTTAAACCAATTAGTTGATTCACGTAGAGGATTTTAAGATCCTCTTTTTCGCCTCAACTTTTTTTTTTTTTTTAAAAAAACCCGTCAAATTAATGAAAAGATAAAATTGGCTCTACTTTTCCGGTACTATACCGTACTTTCTGTGCTTGCATATTCTTACTACATTTCTCGTCTACCTTCCTAGGGAAATTCCGAGACCGGCTTTAAATGTTTCCATATCAGTAGCGGCTATTAGGGGAGGAGGGCCGGTTGACTCCGCCCTTGTGAAGCGGTTTAAATTCGAGGCTGAATATAATTTTTGAGTATGATTGTAATATTATTGTATTTTTTATAAAACAGGAACAAACCTAGTAGGAATTTGTTGTTACCGCAACAAGAAACGCGCAAAGAAATGTTTCTTACGAATAAAAAAAACTTTGTTCAACTAGCCGCCAAACAAGTGAACAATCGGACCCAGTTGTTTAGTTTATGAAGAAATTTAATCAAAAGTACTAAACGTATTGTTTAAATTATGTCCACATTGTGACATAAAAATTACATTTATGATGAGGAGATTAGATGCAAGGACTTCGAAAAGAAAGAAGATGAAAATTTAACAGTATGTATTCCAGCAACGAAATTTATTGAATTGTTATTCAGTTGTTTGGCTATATGAAGTGACATGGAATCTGTTGTAACTTTGTAAAGTGCTAACTTTGTGAGTGACTGAATTCTGGTCAATCCATATCAAACTGTCCAAATAAACAATAAATTCGTTGCTCGACCATTTTTTAAATATTCAATTTTTTTTTGTTAGTTACATTGTAATCCATATATGCAAGGGTAGTTCAAGACAGGCATTATTGTTCTAAAACTTGACTTCGTTTGAAAATGGCGGCCATATTTGTTTCATAACTTGCCACATTTTTAGCTTTTGCAGAAATGATAGAAAGCTAAGGTAAGAAACATTGTTTTCAGTACATTTCAAGCTACGTTTTATGTTCTGTACTTTTTTTCAGCCTCTCTGTTGCAAATGCTTGAAATTTCTGGCCAAAACTGATACTCAATTTTGAAGAATAATCAAAGTTTAAGATTTTTTCAGTAGGGAAGTAATGTAATATGAGAGCTATATATATATTTTTATATGAAACATAATAGCTACATCCAAAGCTTTAGCAGAAAATATTTGAGATCTGTTACAGGTTCCCTGTTTGAGTTATAGCTCTTTGAAAATTTTAGTTTTTCATATATTCTCCAAATTTGGGCTCCAATATCTCTGGCTGGTGATAAAAATTTGATATTTACAGTTTAAAGAGTACTCTATGAGAGGTACATGTGAAAAAATCGATAATGATATTCCACTGATTTACCTTTCTCTCTAACCTTAAGATCCTAAAATCAATAATTGTAGATCTAACACAATAACATTTTAACCATACTAACACTATTATATGTATACCAATGATTATTCTGGTCTCCGAATAATCATTGGTCCTTTTTCTGGTATGATATTAAATCATACCGTCATGTAAAATAAATTACAAATAATGAATAAAGAACAAAGATAAACGGGGGAATCCGGTAAATATTTTGCGGTATAATTTAGGGTGACGGGACAATACCGCATACCTCCGAATGTATGCGGGTGGAGGAAGGCATTTCTCGGAACTTTCCCGCTTTATTATATTCCATTGATAATAAAGTTACGACGTTGGAGGCGCATAGTGGTTCGGATCCCACTTTAAACTGTAGGTCCAGTCCCGATTAGCCTTACTGTGCATAAAATGGACTTAAAACACCAACTCAATGAATCATTCAATAAAGTTACGGCAGGAGAAAGGTTTATGAACTGTCACGCAATTAAAATTATTGTATTTATTAATTACGTCATACGAATGGTATAGTAGTATTTATGAATGAAAAGGTGCGTAAGGCAGAGGTTTGTCTGAACAGGTTAATGTAAAGAAACGGACTCAACCTTTTTAAAAAAAATTAAATTTGAGTGTAAGATCATGCATAAATATAATTATTATAAATTGCAGTTGCGTGGAACATAAATATATATTTATAAATGCTGAATCATTAAAATTATAGTTATTGGGTTAACCATGTAATGGCCGTTGACAATTCGTAGACGTTCATATTTTTATTTTATTCTAAATTTTTGTGGTAGTTGAAATGGCAGCGGAAATTGACAATTTTAGACCATTTCATTTGTCAACTTTAGTGCGCATGTATTAGTTAATTCTAGCAAGTTAGTTCTTCTGTCAACACTCATGTCATAAATTCAAATAAATGTTTAAAATTATAAATTGGCAAATTACGTTAGTGGTTATCGAAGCAAATTAGTAGCCATTACTGAGTACAAATATTAAGACTTTAAAACCCACCCGAAATAAATTTGTTACGACAGCCCAGTCTTAGAGTCTCAAAAAAAGAAGCTGGTGAGCAGAATTATCCACTGGCGTTGAGGTGAAAGTTATATTACCCCGGCTAAGAAGTCTTAGTGAATTTTTATTGCCGACTTGGACGTGCAAATTGGCAGGTCCATTACCATACAAACGGCGTCTGTAATCGTCCGGGTGGAAGTCTTCGGCGCATTAACCTTGGTATCGTCAAAGCTTGCGAAACGTGTGAGGAAGGAGAGAATTATTAAACATTGCGGTTTAGTCCATAGCTCTGTGGGCATACCATCTGCTGTGGAAGTTTAATGGGGTTTGTATAATCTCTCCTCAGCACTGGAGTCGCCAGAAACATTTCAAGGGGGAAGGGTAAAACAATTGATATAAAATTGTATAGAAATAATAATTATCATAATTATATGTAAAGTAATAATAATATTTGTCAAAAGAACTTTGACAAATTTGTTTAGAAATAATAATTATCATTATTATATGTAAAGTAATAATAATATTTGTCAAAAGAACTTTGACAAATTTGTTTAGAGTTCACTTTATACTCAGGCTTGTAGGAACTGGACCTTCAGTTAAAAAATGTGATCAGAACTACAGTGAGCATTGTGCCAGGGAGGAAATTTCAGTTAGTACTCTTGAAGCATGGGGTATTATATAAATTATACGTATAATTCCCCCACTAAGAGCAAAACATTAGCAAACAGAGAGAGGATGCAGAAACCTCAGAGTTTCTCCTTGCACAACCCTTCATACACAACCCTGCGTATTACAGTACGACTGACACACCAAATGAAATTGTGTGAAATATTCACTACATTATTCTTGAAATATTAAACATTCCTTAAGTGTTTCAGTGAATCTCGCGCCGAAGTTGAGAACTATAACTAAAACCACGCTTTAATAATTTTAATAACACGTTAACTTCCGGATGAAATTTTCAATATTCACTGACAGCGCCGTTAATGCCATTGGGTAGTGTTTCTGTTGTAAAATAACTTCATATTATCAAATTTCGAATTTGGTTTTTATTATATCGATACATCGAAATTTAAGTGTGTCGGTCCCATGGGACCAACGCGGCGCCAACAGGAAAACATTCATTCAGTGCTCCACCGGCGATTGAAAAGCAACAATCAAGGGGTGGTACAACACAAAAGCCTGAAATGGTGTGTGAGTATAATAAAGTGCGCAAATATTGCAAGTACTGCTATAAATTGGTCTCTGAAAAAGAAGGCCGAAAAACAGCAGCGAATAATGTGAAGAAGGTTGTTACTTTTTGTGAAGGGTGTGAAGGTAAACCACATATGTGTATTCCTTGCTTCAATAAAGTTCACGTGGAGTGATCACAGTTTTCAAGTGTTCACTGAAACTTTTCAAAACTGTTCAAAAGTTTTGTGAAAACATTTGCAATGCAGTAGTGTAACTCATTTCTTTTACAAAACTATGAATATTATGTACTGTATGTGCTTTATTATATTTTTTCCTATGTTCACAAAATATGTCATTGTATGAATACATATTTAAAATGTATGCTAAAGATTATCCTGTAAAAAAATATAAAATAATACAAAAATTAAAAAAATAATACGAAACATATATTTCACATAATCGGTGAAAATAGCGTAAAGGCAACAAATGCAAATATTGTCCCCATTCTTATAGGGACGCCTCGCCATAGAGTTACATAGGTGCAAATAGCCTCAGTGTTGATGCACCAATACCACTGTCTAATTATATATACAAATACCACAAATAAATTAAAAATACATAAATATATTAAAATGCTGCATTTAAATAATGAGCGAAATCGGGTTACTTACCGATAAGACGTAATAAGGAATATACATGTTTCATATCAACAACAATAATAATAAATATATTAAAAAAATTGGCTTTGCTGCTTATAAGTTGCCAAAAATGCATCTGCCGTTGGATTCTAGGGCGCCGTGCCGGGCCTTTCCAATAATAAATATGCTTGCGCGAAGGACCGTTGGCCTGCCAGAGTGATTCGAATTAGACATTACAATGTAGGTCCCATGGGACCAACGCGGCCTCATAAGAAATCTTGATGTCGGGCCCATGGGACCGGCACGGCAGTTAACGTGCAATATTGTAATATAGAAGCTTAGATATTTGCAAAAATATCATCGTGGATCGAGCCCAAGGTCATTAAGGTGTCAGCGTTATCATCACACCAATCAGCGAGTCCCGACTGTCAGTGCCGTTCTAGGATTTCGTTAACTATAATTTATGCCATATGGAATCTCACATTAGTAGACTCCGCCCCGGGTATCTCCGGAGCGAATGAACGAAAACAAGTCTCTGCCCAAGTAGTGACTCGAGAGGGCTCAACCAATGAACTCGTCAGCCGTTTGCAGCAGTGCGCACTCCTTTGCTCCGCCAACTCGCTTCCCCCCTTTCTTTCTCCTTTGCTCCACAGATCCCAGAGACAAGAAAGAGTATATGCGATTCATTCAAACACCAATCTGATATCTAAGTACCTCAATTTTTTAATGTCAGGACACACATTTTATTTGTGATAACTCCATAGTTAATCCATTAGTAGAAACTGTGCACCTGTTGCATACATTCAGGATAAAATTACGTTTTTCAAGCCCGCCACTTCTTCTTTTCAACCAGCTGCCCAATTATTCTTGTAATTTCGGTAACGCGTTACGAAGCCACCGTACCAAAGTTAATATCGTAAAAGTAACAACGTTACTAACAATTGTACCAATACTTGTGGCGAAAAAGTAACTTGTTTCTAATGCTTGTGGCGAAAACGTAACTTGTTTCTAATGCTTGTGGCGAAAACGTAACTTATTTCTAATGCTTGTGGCGAAAACGTAACTTGTTTCTAATGCTTGTGGCGAAAACGTAACTTGTTTCTTTTGCTTGTGGCTAAAACGTAACTTGTTTCTAATGCTTGTGACGAAAACGTAACTTGTTACTAACGCTAGTGCCGTTACTGCCTTTCTCTACCTAAAAGTAACGACTTTGCAAGTGACGAGCAATTGTTTAGACATCAAGACAGACACAGAAGGAGACCGACATTTGCAAACCGAGATTAAACTCCCAAATCTTACATTGTTTTTCAGTACAGAGAAATATCACTCTCACCTCAGTTGGGCATCATCTTTGATAACAAAGAAAAAAGGACTGAATGAGAAGCAGCAGATGCAAATGCAGAAACAAACACTCCACGCAGAATGACTCGCTGCCACCTTGCAAAGGGTGCCGAAATCTTTGTAATTGTCTCTGGCCAAAGGCATGCACACAAGGCGGGCTCGCCGCGTGACAGAACGTGATCGTGGCGACCTTTTTCACGTTGGAGGTCAAAACTATTAGGCATTCCTGCACCTAATGGCTGCTCTTGTTACAGGAGTACACGCTGGCAGGCAGGCCTCAGCCAAATAGCCCGCGGCCAAGCGAGTCTCGGCTCGCCTCTGAAGCAAGGTTTGCAGGTGCAAGTGTTTTTACAGATCTCTCGTTTTTAGTAACGTCGTTCTTACAGTAACTGTGGTCTGTGATGCAGCTGTATTGAGATTGAGAGGTGTGGAGATTCATTCTTATTTACTGGTCTGAATTTCTACCGGGAGCTACATGCGTGCGAAGATTTTGCAACCAGAGCTACGTGTGCTCGAAGATTTTGCATCGAGAGCTACATGTGTGTGAAGATTTTGCATCAGGAGCTACATGTGCGCGAAGATTTTGGCATCAGGAGCTACATGTGTCCGAATATTTTGCATCAGGAGCTTACATATGCGCGAAAATTTTGCATGGAGAGCTTCATGTGCGCCAAATTTTGCATCTAGAGCTATATGTAACCGAAGATTTTGCGTCGAGAGCTACCTGTTCTCTAAGATTTTGCATCGAGAATAAAATGTGTTCGAAGATTTTGCATTGAGAATAACATGTGTTCGAAGATTTTGCATCAAGATCTACACGTGTTTGAATATTTTACATCAAGAGCTACTGCAGCTATATGTTCTCGAAGATTTTGCATCGATAGCTATACGTGCGCGATGGATTTTCACCGTAATCTATGTGCTCTCGAAGGTTTTGCACCCTGAGCTACGTGCGAGCAAAGGTTTACACAACATACACAATCTTCGTTTCTAAATTTTCCTCCTAGCTTTCGAAGATATTTCTTGATCAAGGTGTGTGAAATCTAATAAAACAGAACGTTATTTCTGTTGCTATAGTGACGATATGAAATACGAAAAAGGGAGAAAAACAGTGTTAGACCATGAGCTAGGAAAGATAAACCACCTCCTTACGAATTTCCTACATAGCTTTTGCAAAATTCCTGATGCAAGAACATTTTTCAAATGTTTTCCACAATTGAATTGTACATTATCGTATGAGGAATGATCAAAAGGTTCGTGGCATGAAGTTTACGGGATCAATTAAACAAAAAAAACAACAAAAAAACAAAAACAAATATGAATTGAACAAATCTTTCCTGTTTTATTTGTAATAGAATTGTGAACACAACGGTATATAGATGTACTCTATAGTACTTAGGTTATTTACTTTCAATGTCGGAAAAATGCAATTTTTTGGGATTAAATTTGAATTCGAGGATGAATAGATTTGAGTGAAAAGATGTGGCAAAATGTTCCAAATAAAAGTTCTAGATTATTTCTTAAGCAGTAAAGCTGTACATAATTTTACTACTGTGGGGCTAGCCAATATCATCAGTTTGTGTCTCTAACTTTGGGTGGGTTAAGACTATTTCACGGTGGGCTAATAAAGCTGACGACGCCTCTGCTCCTCTCCCCGCTCATTTTTTCACTCATCATCACTGGACCAAACTACATTATTTTCTCCTTGTATACATAAAACTAACAGATGATTTGAGGAGCTACTTATAAGAGGTTGTCAATGACGTGCGTGCGGCTAATGACAACAGCCTCCAGCAGCTGAAGAAATACATCCTTTAGCCCATAAGGATCGTGTTCCAGCAGCGGAAGCCGAAGACAAAAGCAGTCAGGTAGGTTTAGCGACCTCCGTTGACATTTCCAGGGAATTAATAGGGAATAATTATCGCAGGCGGAGTCTTGGCGGCCGTAATCAGGCAAGCGATTACCGTTATCACATGTCTGCACCGGGCAGATGGGACCGTCAATTGGCTGTTACGGTATGAAGGGCGTCAAAGGATGCATTTGTGTCTTTTAAGGAGGCTCTGTGCGGTTGGTCTTTCGAAGGAGATGGCTCTATTAGAAATCTGGTCTTGGCTGTTGGTTTGATCGTTGCCAGTTGCTTCTTCGTGGATTTCTTAACTTCTACTCTTTTTTAAAGTATTTCATCTTTACCCTTTCTAAACTTTTCTTCCCTATTTTTGTAGAAAAGCTGGGTCAAATGGTACAGTATAATACCCGTTAAGTCTCCTCGCTTCAACGAGAAAACGACAGGGACTTTCTCCATAGAGACCGAAACGAGAATGACATTGGAGTTTGGGAATTGTAACTCTAGACGAGCAATTGCAACGAAAGACGAGAATAAATGGGCAATTGAAACGCGAGACGAGAGATGAATGGATTGAAACGCAAGACCAGAACAGGGCGGGCAATTGCAGCGCGAGATGAGGTTTCGATAAGCAATTGAAACGCGAGACTAGAAGGACGATTGCAACGCGAGACGAGAAATAGATGGCCAACTGAAGCGCGAGACGAGAACAGGGCGGGAAATTGCAGCGCGAGACGAGAACAGGACGGGCAATTGCAGCGCGAAATAAGATTTGGATAGGCAATTGAAACGCGAAACTAGAACAGAAGGACGATGGCAACGCGAGACGAGAAATAAATGGACAATTGAAACGCGAGACGAGATCAGGACGGGCAATTGAAACGCGAGATGAGATTTGGATAGGCAATTGCAGCGCGAGATGAGATTTGGATATGCAATTGCAGCACGAGATGAGATTTGGATAGGCAATTGAAACGCTAGACTAGAACAAAAGGGCAATTGCAGCGCGAGATGAGATTTGGATATGCAATTGAAACGCGAGATGAGATTTGGATGGATATGCAATTGAAACGCGAGACGAGAACGGAACGGGCAATTGCAACCCGAGACGAGAACGGGACAAACTTGCCTGCTCAAGCTTCACTTCGGTACCTACCACCCTACCGCATGCACTCTTAATGTTGTTACCAAACGATTGTCAAATTAAGACCTAAATCTGAACTTGGAGAAAATCCACACGTTGGAGAAAAATAGCTTTGTAGCTGGCTTACGAATATCTGTATATCGAGGCAGAAATTTGTTATGATATTTATTCATTTCTCTACGATTACCCTAGCGGAAGGAATATGCAACCTGGAATAGGAAACGGCCAAAGAGTGAAATGCGAGACGCAACAAACTAATTCTGGTAAGAAAGTGCCGTGTTATCTGGACTGTAATTGCTAAATTTTTGCTTGTAGAGCCAAATCGGGCTCCAAAAAACCATGTTGGCATAATCGTTTTTTTTCCAAAATTATGACAGAGACGCAACATGAAGTTAGCACCTCCTTTTCCTGGTGCGGTAAACCAGATGGTGAGGACTGTCGAGTGGATCTCTTGCCTCCTCCTTTCGTTCTAGAAATATCGATTTCTTGTAATCTTTCATATGGGCCATTTCAACGAGGTCATGTCACCCTAAGTCTCTGATGAAATTTTGTGTACACCCTTCCCTTATGCTTGAAAGAAACCCCCTGAAATTGTTTCACTGTATTTCAAACGGTTTTAATTATACAGCTCTTCGAAATTTCATTAAGTCTGTGTTTGTCACTCTTGAGACCCTCGGCACAAGATACCATGTTTACATTTTATTTTCTCCTTAATCAATGATCAGAACTCTATGAAATTTTGCACAAAGCTCAATAAAATAATAAGGATTTCAGAAAAAAATACATCAACACTTAAAATGTTTCATAAAAGCATGAAAAAATTAATAATACACTTGTAGCCTAATTTTTGTGGTGGAAAAACTAAGTTACGAAAACCCGAATTTTCAGCATGTGGGCATGATGGAACCAAAAGTTTGTTCCAGTCAGGTACGTATCCAGGAATTCGTTTCGGGGGCGGCTGAACACCGTCTTTTTAAGGGGAATAGATAGAACCTCATAATTAGGGAGCGGAAGTTGATGAAATGTCATCTTTTTTCTGACATCTCTGACACGACGCCCATTAAATATGCACAATATTACACTTCGTCTAGAACCCAAGAAAGGTAATTTTAAAGTGCATTTTTTTGCATTTTTTACCAATTTTTAGGTTTTAGGTAATTTTTCCCGATTTTCGGCATTTTCCGTCATATTTCGCAATATTTGGTGCATTGTTTCGTCATATTTTGTCACTTCTTTCATTTTGGTAATATTCTTGAGTCTTTTCACCAAGGTGAACATAGGCCTATATATATCTCGCAGGATTGCAATTTACGAGCATTTTCATGAAAGTGTTTTAAAATTATTCGGTTGTTTCCATTGGAAATCCTCATTGCATATTTTAATTGAAAGTGCATGTGCTATCATTTGGTGCCTTTTTTTTAAAGCAAGATTGTATTTTGTATAATTTCCTTTTTATTTCAATTTTTAACCTGAAACTAGCACATTTAATGGTCATTTTTTGCATTTTTTACGTCATTTTTTCCCATATTTTAGGACATTCTACAGGTCATATACCTATAATTTTTAGGTCATCAACTTCCGCTCCCTACTCATAATTGTATATTTGAGGCCAGTGGTGGCGATTGGGTTCCAAAACGGGGAGAGGTTCAAGGAAAGTTTACTATTTCTTAGTAGACAAGGCTTAGTATTAAGAGGCCATAGTGTGGAGGCGAAAAAATTAGGAGCAACTCTCCCCTAAATCGTCGCCACTGTTTAAGGCTGCCATTCTATAATCAGAACGTGACATCGGAACGTTTTTTACCACTCGACTCCTCTGTTTCCACGCATTAACATTGGGTGCCAGAACCATCTCAGTATGTGTGTTGTCCATTTCTTCTCATCAGGCATCAAAACATCTATGGTGTCTTTGAGTGTTTTTACAAAGTCACATGCATGGGATGGACAATCCACTCGACAACGTGAGATTAAAACTGTAGGCTGTACTGGACGCAGACAGTTCTCTAATATTTCTCTCCTATTTGAACCTGAACACCACTAATGTGCCTTGTCCTCCCATGTTTGCAGTTCTTATAAAAACCGAAACCCACCAACTTGTTCATATTCAGGCCTAAGCACTCGCAAGTGTTCAAAATTCTGTCACTGCAGTCTTGTCATGTATCGGCAAGAAAAAAAGTAAGTTTTATCGAATACAGCTGGATTGCGAAACAATTAATACACAGGGAAAACCCTTCCGTTCCAAAAATCATTTAATGTTTCGTCTCCCAATATGATCAAATGCTTACTCATTTATCTCCAGTGACGTGCCCAAGGGAGGGTGGTGGGGTCGTAATTCCATTTGACCAAATATTCCTTCAAAAAAAGAACATCAAAGACAGGAAAAGATGGCAATGGACTGACCACCAAAAATAGTATATGTTGAATTATTTATTAACGAAAATTTCAAGCAGTAGTACAAAATGGTTACAAGAAGAAAGCTATACATGCACGAAGAACGAAAAACAGATTTGGCAGTACTTGCCCGACATATACATATGTTCGTATGTCACAGCATCTTGAAGTAGAGAAAGAAAAACAGACTGCCTGGTCACAGTTGCCAGTTCATAGTAAATCTTTACAAACAAAGTTACTAAAACAAATATCTTCTACAATCCCCCCCCCCCCCCCCGAAATGATATCTTATAAACATCTAATATCATTTCGCACCATTTCCTTTTAAACAGCATTATGAATAATACTTTTACAATGTTTCTCATGCAGATTACGACATAGTGATTTCGTAAATAAGTCTGCAGGATTATTTTCACTTGATACAAATTGCACTTCCACAACTCCTTCCATTACTTTCTCTCTTACGAAGTGATGTTTTATTGCAATGTGCTTAGTTCTTAACTTATTCACAAAGTTCTTAGTATGTGCAATGGCTGCTTGACTGTTACTTTTGATCACTGTTGGTTCAACATTTGCATCTTCTAATTTAAGTGAATTCAACATTGGCTTCATCCAAGTAATTTCACGTGTACCAGACGCTTTTGCTACACATTCAGCTTCCATGGTACTTGACGTAATTGCCGTTTGATTCGTGCTTTTCCAAATAATGGGAGCATTTCCAAGAATGACTAAGTAACCAGTGATGATGCTCTTTCGATCCTCTTCACAGTTTGCCCAGTCAGCATCGCAGTATGCCACCATTTGTTTACCTACAGGTTGATATGTAATGCCAAAATGTTTGGTAGTGTTCACATATCGAATAATTCACTTGGCTTTGAGATAAATATAACAGCCCACCAATAAGTTCTAGATAAGGGACATCAATTTCTTGTCCGTCTTCATCTGAAAATTCAGGTCGAATATCCATTGGCGTTTTGACATCCTTGGCATCTTGCAATTCAAAATCTTTTCACCAGCTAATCAACATAATCTTCCTGTGATAATGTTATCCCACTGGTATCTAGATAATTGAATTTCACCCCTAGCAAATGTCATGCTAATCCCATATATTTCACTTTGAAACACGATTCCAACCATGTCTTCAACCACTTTCTCGCTGCTTCATTTTGTGATATGGCTAGTATATCATCAACGTATACTATTAATATCAATCTTCCCTGTTTTGAGTCTAAGCTGTAAACACAAGGGTCAACTTTGTTTCTAATAAACCCTTTCTTTGTTAGTCTCTCATCCAAATATTCATTCCAACACCTTCCACTTTGCTTTAAGCCATATATAGACTTTTTCAGTCTGCAATACAGTCTTTCTTGTCCCCTTTTTATATAGCCTTCTGGTTGTTTCATATATATAGTCTCCTTCAGTTCACTATGTAGGTAAGCATTCTTCACATCATATTATTTATCTCCTTTAATTATCGTCACATTATTCAAGAAGCCAAAAACCTAATTTTATTTAATATATAGTGAAACATTTCCTTGAGACGTGGGGTGGGGGGCCTTCCAACCCCCTGATCCCCACCTTGGGTATGTGCTATTAACAATAACAAGGTTATAGAACATTCTCCGTCTTGTCTCGATAATTATTTCTCAAATTATCATCACATTATTCATGAAGCCAAAAATCTAATTATATCTACTGTAAATTGAAACATTTTCTAAGGGGGGGGGGTCGAGACCCCTGTATCCCACCTTGGATAAGTGCTGTTATCAATAACAGGGTTAAAGAACATTCTCCGTCTTGCCTGGCTAATTATTTCTCTCCTTAAATTATCGTCACATTAATTTATTTCACATCACAAGAAACAAAAAAATCTCATTTTATATAGTGTAAATCGAAAACTTTCGAGGGGGTCTCGAGCCCCCTAAGTTCACCTTATTCGATACGTGCCTGATGTGCCTCCACCAGGTATCGAACCCAGAACTCCTTGATTACAAGACGGCGACATCACCACTACGTCATCGGGAAACTATCGTTGATATTAAAGGACCCTGGATTCGATTCGTGGTAGGGGCACGTGTTTCATTACTCACAAAACACTTTAAACTGTAGGTCCAGATCCGATTTTATAACCAATGTATGTTCTATCTGTGCATAAAATCGAGTTAAACATTGCTGAACTATCAACAAATTCTTTCTTCTTCTTCAGAATTACTTTTTTGAAAATAAATGCTGCAAATGGCAATTCGAAACAATGAGTCGTAAAAAAAATCATTCTCAATTGTGAGGTACAATTAACAAATCTTTACCACATTTGGTCTCCAGAAAAATGTGATCAAAATTAACGGCATAATATTACACCAATCAAGAAGGAGTTTGCATTAAATAAGGGTGTAAAAACCCCCTTAAGAAGAAAGTGTAATTAACATTTTTTTTACTTTGCCAAAAACCAACTCGGAGAATTTTAACGTTGTTAGAAGTCGTGCATTGCGTGTGCGCAAAAGAGCCCAAGGTAATTGTATGAAATATTTATTATGCGCATGCAGCCCTAACACCTGTTGTAATTTGCACGCCCAAAGCATTATGGAGAGCGCCTCCCCCTCCCTCCCAGCCACCGGCGGCCGTTTTGGAACTATGAGACGGGAAGGTCAACCGAGGACAAGGAGCAGAGTGACCCCGAGTGACTTGCGATTCCGTATTCTCCCCGCCAGGTGGCAACTGTCGAAATACCATGACAGCCCAGAATTAAGCTCGCATTCTTTGCAGTGTACTGACTTCCTTCTTTCAATCCAGACACGATTAAAAAACACTAGAAAAGTAGGCACAAGGGAAACTAGGAAACAGGAAACGTAGAACATGTAGGAGGAAAAAATAATTGGAGTTTTTCTAGGAGGAAATATTTGGACACCTGGAGGGAGTCCTCTCTACAGGAAGGCCACAAGGAGCTAGGATTTGGTACATGGAGGATCTCTATTACA
This sequence comes from Lepisma saccharinum, assembly GCF_977018435.1. NCBI lineage: Eukaryota > Metazoa > Arthropoda > Insecta > Zygentoma > Lepismatidae > Lepisma > Lepisma saccharinum. Next base: position 32,493,461 of record NC_139231.1, read on the forward strand.
GAGGAGCACCTGTAGGGTAACTTGGAGGAAGCAATTGATCATCTGAAGAGTCACCAGAAGGAAGAAATCGGGCACCTGGAGACGCAAAAGGAGGAAGCAATTGGGCATCTGAAGGGGCATAATGAGGAAGCAATTGGTCACCTGGAGGGACACCAAGAGGAAGCAACTGGCCACCCGGAGGGTTACCAAGAAGAAGCAATTTAGCACCTGGAAGGTTTTGAAGAGGAAGCAATTGGACACCTGGAAGGACACCAAGAAAAATAAACTGGGCACCTGGAGGGGCACCAAGAGGAAGCAACTGGCACCTTAAGGGTCACCAAGAAGAAGCAATTGGGCACCTGAAGAAGCATCAGGGGGAAGCAATTGGGCACTTGGAAGGGCAAAATGAGGAAGCAATTGGGCACTTGGTAGGTCTTCAAGAGAAAACAATTGGACACCTGGAGGGGCACCAAGAGGAAGCAATTGGGCACCTGGAAAGGCCTAAGGGCGAAGCAATTGGGCACATGAGAGATCTTTAAGAAAAACCAATTGGGCACCTAGAGGGGCACCAAGAGGAAGCAACTGGGAATCTGAAGGGTCACCAAGAAGAAAGAATTGGGCACCTGAAGAAGCATCAGGGGGAAGCAATTGGGCACTTGGAAGGGCAAAATGAGGAAGCAATCTGGCACCTGAAAATTTCTTAATATAAAAATTTTGGTCACCTGGAGGGACACCAAGAGGAACCAATTGGCCACCTGGAAGGTTTTGAGAAGGAAACAATTGGGTATTTGGAGAGGCATCAGGGGAAAGCAAATGGGCACATGGGAGATCTTCAATAAAAATCAATTGGGCACTTGGAGGGGCATCAGGGGGAAGCAATTGGGCATATGGAAGTTCTTCAAGGGGGAAGCAATCGGGTATCTGGAGGGGCATCAGGGGGAAGCAATTGGACATCTGGGGGGATATCAGGGGGAAGCAATTGGACACCTGGAAGCTTTCTGGTATAAGGGATGGAAATTCGAAAATTTTAAGATTCGTTAAAAGTGTTGAACTCTTCTAGAAAGTGTTGCAAATTAATTTTAACGGAGGTTAATATCCGTAAGTGAAACACTGTCCATCCTTTATCATCTAATTCTTTCACTTTTATTTCTTTGACGACCTTTGGTTATTGATCGTTTGCTTTCAGCTTCCCATTTCGATATTTGGAGAAATTCCAGCCCTAAGCACCAGTAGCGCCCTTGAAAATCAATTTATCTTAATACTATTCCAAGGGCGAAACTCGACAATGAGGACGTAAAAATATGAATCCCAATTCCGAATTGAGCAATGTCGAAGTCAAAGATTGAAATAACCTTTTTATTCTTTCACCGTCAGCCACTTATTTTGAATTTTAATGAGTGAACATTAAGGCGTTGGGATGTAGAAGGATCCTTGAAGGATCTGGCATTAAAAAAAGAGAGAGAAAAGAGTTACGCAAAAGGAAGGGCCTCTGTTCTAAGTGCGAAGTCTGCGCTGCATGTATTTTATGAAAGGTAATTTTTCAGCGAATGGTTCCACACTGTAATTTGCATTGGCGCATCTTCATGTTGTGTGAATCAACTGTTATGGCGTATCACGTCCTAATAAAAGACATGCAGAGTGAGTCTCGGAATGTATTTTCTCTTTTTCTTTTTTACGATGCTCAAGAGTTTTGCAATACGGAATGTTAAAATATTTTGTTGTTGTCTTGGTGTACTTCATATGCGAAGTCTTGGCGCCGCGTGCTATGTCGCCTACATCAACCGTAGCGATGAGGTGGTGGAAGCTCCTCCACAGGGGGTCGCTTTAGAGCTCTGTTCGGTAAGCCTTCGATGCTAGGCAAGCCCATGCACCTGACGACCGTTCGCGTGAGAATGAGACAAGATGAATTACTTAAGCTCCTACTCGGCCCAAAATAGACAAATAGGCTAGATCTAATTGTACACTAGATCAGGTTACGCTTGCAAGTTTCTGTTCGGTGTTTCTTAGGCAGGTTCTTATGGACGGTCGGTACGACAAGACTTAGCACAGCAGAGACCAGCATCGGATGGAAATATGATATGAAGGAAATAAAATGGGGAAGTAACCCATTATTTTATTTTCGTTCTTCTCATTATGTAGGCGTTATAGAGGAATGTGTACTCTTGAAAAGTTTCATTTTCATGTTCTCCTCATTTTCTCGCACAACACAAGAGTGTATGCAGTACACAACAATGTAGTCTACTTGGTACTGCCCGTCAGAGACAAACGCACAGTTTTATCCAAGGCACGATCAATGCGGCTAATCTACTTCTCTGTGCAGTTGCATTACATTCCCGTCATTCAAACCCATTTAATATTGGTAATTGTATTTAAATTTAAGCAGAACAGGCAACTCGGCGCAACACCGGATCAGCCAACAGTTCCAGTGCAAAACTTACCAGAAGAGGGCAGTGGTTGCAGCATGCGCAGAGGAAGAGGAGGAGTTGGAACAAGAGGAACAGAAACGCCAGGAAAGGAAACGCAAAAAACACAAATATTAAGTGCAATATGTGTTTATGAAGAGGAGAGAATATGGTGAATCGGAATGGAGGCGTTATAGAAGAATAGGTACTGCCTGAAGGCTTCTGTAAAAAGTTCTTGTTCATTTTTTCTGCTCATTTTCTCACAATTCGAGAGTGTACAGTACACAAGAAAGTTTGCTGGCCGTTCGAGACCACCGCACAGGACCGGTTTTAATTCTCGCGGAGGCATTCCGCAGTTCCACTAATGTGCCGCGCAGGAGCGAAATGTACCGAACGGATTTGGCTACTCGTAATAAGTTTCTTTCCATTTGATATCTTTTAAATAAATTTGATCGTCTGAGCTGTGCTTTGCCCGTGCCGTGTAACCATTCACGTCAAGTTTCCTATCCAACGTAATTACACAGCAGTACACACAGAATTCCAAATGCATCAAATTAACGCCAATGCACTTTTGGTGCATCAACTGATACAGTTAAACGTCTAATTTTGGTTTCTTTGAAATGATTGTGTATGATCTTCTCAATTCATGCTTACTGTTCATTTGGTTCATGTTACTTCGCATTACTGCCATTTTTAGCTAATCGCGAAGATGAGGATGATATGATGAAATTGATGAGGTGACACTCGTATAGAACACCCATGCCCAGGTCGGGATTCGAACACGAGACCTCTGAATTGATGCAGCATCTAATAAAGTACTTTTTTATGCATTTCTGTGTGTATTTGATGCACCAAAAAGTGATTTGGTGCATCCATCATCAATAGTTTATGCATTTTAATGTGTTATTTGGAGTCAACATATTTGAGTCAATTGGCGCGTTTTAGGTTCTGGGCGTATATTTTTCGAGAATTTTTTCTCTTTACATTTTCATGCACGATTTTTTGTTATTTCCTTCACTTTTTCCTTGTGTATATTTTACATTTTTCTGTTCTACTTTACTCTTTCCCTCGCTATAAGTTGCCATTATTTACTACTGGGCCTTCCAGTACTTTCGCACAATTGACTTATTTCTTGCCGCTTAGACTATCCTAATTTGTTCCCTACATCCTGGAATCGTTTCCAGTGAAATGCAAGGTCTGGCCTGTTTAGTCTTCGATGCATCTTTGAAGAACTTCCGCTATTCCGTTTCTTCCCGTTTAGCCTTCACATGTACAAAATTTTGAACAAAAAATAATTTCCTTTCTCATTTCTTGCATAGCATTATCTGAACTCATGAAATGTTTACCACCTCGTGCTTGCTCCGAGAGCACTTGCACAGAAAAGTCTATGCTCACGACTTAGATTTTTTGTTAGAAAATTCCTGGCGCGCGTAAATCTTCTTCCTCATATTATCCGATGCAGGCTACTGGTTTCCGTAGGCGTGGGAAAAGTGTTTTTCCTTCCTTCTTTCCGTATGTTTTGCTTCCGAGTCTCTCAACTGTGGCATGGCGCTGTCAGCGGTAATACTCTTTATTTATCTAACTTTTTTGTGAATCTCTTATTTATTCTCTCTCCTTCTTATCATATCTCTCAATCGTTCTGTTGTGGAAGTTGAAATGAGAGGTGATTTTTCAATATTGTATTTCTACAGAAGGGTCAAGGGGGTGAACTGTCCCCCTGGAATAAGGAAAACTTTGTTACTTATATTCATCGCGTCTTCTTTTGTTTGTTTCTTTCTTTCCTTCTCCTTGTGTTTCTTCTCTTGTATCTCCTATCCAACTTTTCTTATCTTCTCAGTTGTGGATTCAAATTTTTGTTTCTTCCTTTCCATTCCCTTTCTATCCTCACTCTCCAGTTTCTTATCGTGTTTTTCTCTCTACCCTTTTCTTTAAAGCTCCTTTATCTCTCTTTTGACCTCATTCTATTTTTCTGCTTCTGCTTTTATTTATACTGTCTCCCATTCTAGCTCTCTTTCACACACACACACATGTACATACATACATTTTTTGGCTTCATCTCTGTTTATTGTTTCCTTTATTTCTCTTTTTCTCTCTCTCATTTACACTCTGTTCATTTCTTTTTCTTTCTCTTCTCTCTGTCTGTTGCTAATTGCCGCATCTTTCCTTTCTTTTCTAGCTTTCTCTCTATCTATGTGTCTATCGCTTGTTTCATTTTCCTTCATTCTCTATTTAAACATTTCTATATTACGATAACCTGCAACCTGTAAACAGCAAGTAAGAGGAATTGCCTCCATTTGTGGAACCTCTGGAGCAAGCGAACGAAAACAAGTCTCTCGACCAATGAACGCATGAGAGGAAGAGGAAAATGCGACTGCTGCTACCAGCTGTTAGCAGCAGGGCGTACTGCTTCGCTCGACCCACTCGCTTTCTCCCATCCTCTACCTTTATGCGCGGCCTTGTTCCACAGATTCCCGGGACAGAGTATATGAATTATTTCTTTATTTGATCTTGAAAATTCAGACAATGTCTTCCGTATCGAAGAATATTCTATAGCTGTAATGTCAATAGAGGATGTTTATGAGTACGATTTTCTAAATTTAGGTTTATTTGTAACAAATACCATCATTAGTTTTTCGGCTTACTGCAAACTTATGGTAGTATTTTTCAGTATTTTAATATTCTAATGTAACTCCGAAGGAACTGTTTTTCAGAACGTAAGAACGCGCAATCTTTTCTTTTAAAATTGTAAGACAGGCAATACATTTTACAGCATCGGGGAACTTCGTGAAAATTATGCAGGTCTGCGAATATATTTGTAATTATAGAGGTCAGATAATTTCTAAGGCATTCACTGTTGCGCTCAAATGCAATGACTACTGTAATTTGATTAAAATCGTACTTCACCATCATAACATGTACACTCCTTCACATAAAGTGGCACAGATTTCAACTGTTCATCCATATAAAATGGGCCACGTTATGTGAACAGGAGTTTACAAGGTCAGAAAGTATGTTACTTGCCATATAACGAATCATTATGATGCCAGACTCTTGTCTTGCAACTCTCGTTGGAAATGCAGTTTCTCCTGAGGAAGATGATCACACTCGAAGAATCTCACTTTTAGCTGCCGACACTAATTGAAGAGGGTGGAAATGGAGTCTGTCTGTGTAATTTTATGGCACCAAGGCATAATAGACCACTGGTAGAACAGGAACAGTTTTTATTTGCGCTTTGAAAAATCAATTTTCTGCCAGAGCCGAGTGGTTATCAAGCGTGCTACAACGCCAAGGGTCCCGTATCCGAATCCCGTCCTCAGAATAGCCTTGTTTCCATGTTAATAAAACATTAAAATGCTGAAATTTATTGTGAATCTTCGTCTGAAGAAGACCCTGTTAGAGGGTGGAAACGTTTCGTTTTTAGTGTATATTTTTATACAATTAAGTTGGCCTTGGTCAGCATTTTAGTGTTTTTTAAGTGATTTGTCTCGTCAAACGTACCAATTGGAACATGGCTCATTCAGCATAACTATACCATATCCCTTGCATCTGTAAAGCAAGGCTGCGCATGGTGGTAGAGAGAGGGGGCGAGGGAGCTCGAGTGGGAAGAGCCAAGCAGTACACGCTGCTGCGAAGACTGGTAACTGCAGTCCCTCCCCCTCCACGCAATCCCGTTCTCTCTCACGTATTTATTGGTGGAACTGTCTCGCGTCTCTACTTGCGCAGACTTGCTCCAGAAATACCCCGGACAGAGTATAGCATACAAAAGGAACCAGCTTGTAACATTTTATAAAAATAAATATAAATTACTATTTTAATAGTATTTCTCCGTAATTGTGGCCATCTCTGTAACCTTTTTTTCATAAAAAAATTACGTTGGAATTAAGATTTCAGAAATTACACACACAAATTGAAGATAACATTGAGGGAAGCAATAGAAACCATTGTTGTCACCTTTTCAACAATTTCTCTCTTTCGGGTATTCATCATCAAGTTTAGTAATTATTACCATAACGAAAGAAATGCGTGTTGTTAAGAACATTACAAACAGAGGAATCCATAATATTCTACCCGTGCGTGCGGGACGTGATCAGTGTTGCCAGGAGCAGTAATTACAATATCGTAGCTCATGCAGTTATCGTTTTACAGAGTTATTCTAGGTCTCTCAACAGGTACTACATTGCTTTGCATACTATGATGGCATTAATGTTACGGTTGTTACTTAGGGAAACACGCATAAATATGAGTCATAAACCACCGTAACATAAAAGTACATACATTTTTATTAGGAGCATGGGAGATAAGACATCAAAATAGTGAGGGGTCAGCTATTAGAGGGGGTGGTTGCCCCCACTTTTTCCACTTTTTGCACCCGCACTAAGCTCTTAATGCTAAACCTTATCTACAAAAAGAAAGTAAATTGTCCTCCCCCCCCCCCTTAGTTTTGGCACCAGATCACCGCATCTGGTGAGGATAGTTGTTTGACAGCGATATTTTCTATACATCAAGAGAACCTGGATTCGAGTCTGGGTAAGGCTCTCTGGCTGCGTTTCCAGGAAAAGTTAAATCTCCATTCAGGAGTTCGCTGGTTCTATTTCTGTTAGGACGGACTTCAGTGGTTTTCGTAGTATTTTCTGTAAATTACGCCAAACGTCGTCCAGTTCAGATTGTAGGTCGAGTCTCGATTGACACCCCTGCGCATAAAATAACATAAGTTATTAATATTTTCGAAATCTTATATTTTATTATCGTTGAAAGATCATAAACACTTCACTAAGAATTACTTACTGTCCCACGTATATGTAATTTAAGCAAGATGAGGTTTTATTATTTATTGCGCATTGTTTTTCTATCTATTTTTATGATTTTGTTTCATTATCGTTTTTCTCTCTCTTACAGTGGATTTTTTGATTTTTGTATCTTTGCTTCCTTTTCATATTCTTGTTTCGTTCATATTAATTTTATTCCTACCTTTCTTACTTCTCTGTTCGTTTATCTCTAATTTCTATTTTGCTTTCTCTTTGTCCTCAGTACAGAACCAAAAATGTGTCAGTTGACACACATATGTTGACTCTAGTAGCACATTAAAGTGCAAAAACTTGTCAACATACACTTTTGATGCACTATGACTCACCCCCCCCCTAAGTTTCCTCTATGAGGGAGGTAAGTTACATGTTAAGTCTTACCACGCAGTAGATAACATTATTGGGTCCCCATTAATCCTCGAGCCATTAGTAGTGAGAACTAATTGGTCTACGTATGTAATTATGTACTTGCTAGTTCTATGCAAATATTTTTTATTCAATTACATGCACGGAAATCCTTTCAATTTCTAGTTTATTATAACAAGTGCATTTCATAACAATTTGACGTGTTACAATTACATTCAAAGCTTGCTATAATATTCCATTAACAAAGAATTCGCATGAACAATTCTTTACTGGCAATGGTACACCAGCAAATCAACCTATTAACGGAATGTATACAATCGGCCAAAAATAATATAAGCTATGGAACGTTTATAAAAAGTAACCCCCATTTTAGTTAATTATATTATTAACCCTATGGCCGATAATCTTACAATACTTGGATGAAGCAGGCGATGCTCTAATTTATAAATTTTAATACTTAGGGGAACTAGGGGGAATATGGGCACGTTGGGAATATGGGCACACTTAAGGTTATTGCGTCACAGCGTATGCTGTGTGCAGTGGGAAAATCAATTGTAGGTTGACAATATGTGTGGAGTTTTCATTGTCACTTGTAACTGAGTACTCATCTGACCTGGCGAAAATGAACGTTCTGGACCTGTTGAAAGGGAAATACTTCTCGAAATTGTAGTAAAAAATACAGCTGATGTTATTGTTGACTGCTAGGAGTTCAGATCTGAGCAGAATGTTATTTGAGACAATGATCTGTGTATGTAGTAACAACAAAGCTAGAACAAAGGTCCACACACTACGAATTGAATCATAGTGTTGTGCCTAATCCTAACACAGTAGTACCAACTTACATAAAAGGTTGCAATTCGGTGTAATTTGGGCAGTTCAGAAAGATAAGCTTCTAAGCCATATAATCTTTTTGAAACGTCATAAATTGCCAAAAAAAAAAGAAGCGTAATAGTCGTGAACCTTCACGATCCATAACAAATTCACATCCTATTCCATTAATGGATGCACCAAACGACGATAGTCAGTGCATTCGCTGTATACAAACGTTCGTGTCGTGGTGAAGAGTGGATTTGTTGTCACCTTTCTTCCTTGCGGTATCATAATCATTGTCTTGGTATACAGGAAGAATTACATTTCATCTGCCCTACTTGTAAGAAGGATGAGGAAATTTGAGGACTGCAGGACATGTTTATGATCATAGGCGTGTGCAAACTTACTGATTAAGGGGGGGCAAGAGTCTTGATGAAAGTTCAGTTGGAGGAAGAAAAGCCTTATTTCATCTCAGTTTTATTGTCTTGGTGGGTATCATAGTGTGTGTCCGGACCCACTGAAAATCACTCCAACTTCCGTGGCAGAAAAGTTCTCTGTTCCTCTCTCCTTTATTTTCATTCTTTGTGGTTCAGACTAATTTATATATAAACAAGATTTCGTGCAGCAGATTCAAAACAACTACATATAACTTATTCATTTACAATGTGTGTCCAATTTATGCTACGACCACACACGTTAACACAACTAGGCTAACGAATAAAATGTTTGAGTTTTAATAGTAAGTAATTTGCTGGAGAACGAAGTAAGACAGTTCAATTACATAGGAAATATACTCACCGTAGTTTCTGGGAACTTTCGTAGTCTTGAAAATACTTTTTTTTTTTAAAGATAATAATATTGTTTAATAACGGTAATAAGATTTCTCTACACTAAATTTTTAAGTGATAGCATTAGGAGGGGCAACTGCCCCCATTGCTCCCCCCTGTGCGCATTCCTATGTTTATGATATGCATTCATTCAGTGCTATCTTGTGACTAATTGTTACGTGTATATGTCCTTAAATGTATCCATCAAACATAATTGCCCATATTCCCCAACAGTGTGCTGTGGGGAACAATGGATTTTGAACTGAACAATGGGTTTTGTAGACTTTTGTGTGTACAATTTTTTTGTTCATTTACAGAAAGAGATTTTGACTCATGTGTAGTACCAGATACAGTGCAAAGACATCTTCATTTTGCAATATGAAACTTAAATTTATTTCAATAAATCTCTGAATTATTAGCAATTTTGCCTTAAAGTGATCATACCCCCCCCCCCCCCCACTTCCAATAACTGGTGTACATGTTGCCCAGTGTGTATCGCTTCGCTACCCGAGACCAACTGATCGAGAGGATTTTCTTGCTCGGACACGAGATTTCGTAGGGTGTAACGTCAGAACATGTGATGTGAGTGTTGCCAAGTTGTACAGCTATGAAATGAGGGAGAGGGGGGTGATAACACATCGACATTCATCAAAATATGCTTTTATCAGATGCAACTTTCTCCGTGTGAGGCACTAAAAATGCATAATTTGAGATCAGGCACTCTTATTTCAAAGAAACCGAAGTAATACGTTTAGTTGTGTCAGTGTCAACCTTGATTTGATGCAATTCGACTTCTGTATGTAGTTTGTCACTTTTTAAAATACAGTTCTGTTTTGAAAGGTGTGAACTTTTCTTTCTTGCAATAGATTAATTCAGCAGTGGATTGTAAAACTATAAGATTATTTTAGAAATTTTTAGAGAAAAATGCAGGCTCGACCAGGACTCGAACCCGGGTCTCTGGCATACCGTGCCATTGCTCTAACCACTGAGCTACCGAGCCGGTAGCGAAAGATCGGGTGAGGCCACGCCGACTCGGTAGCTCAGTGGTAAGAGCAATGGCACGGTATGCCAGAGACCCGGGTTCGAGTCCTGGTTGAGCCTCCATTTTTCGCTGAAAATTTCTGCTTAGTACAACTACTGTGTGTGCCTAATCTACAATTATAAGATTATTATTTATTTATTTATTTGAAGTAGGGTTAGACTTAAGTTTACAGTTTATTTGAGATTTTGTCTCAAATATCATTTACTAGAGTGTATTATATTTTATTAATCAATAACAATAAAAATGGTAATAATTCTGCCCAATACTTTATGATCACCGCGTAGTTATAGAAATGAGACTGTACTGGAAGAAAGCAAATATTGCAAACTGTTACAAGGAGAATCAATGTGGACGAAATGTATGAAGTAAGAACATTGAATATGAGAATCTTAACCACTCCACAATGTTTTATTTTAACATGTCGAGATATGAGCATGAAGATACATAATGTTAAACATGATTCAGTGTTTGTCTCGTTCTTTTGAGCTTTTTCCCACACGTTTGCACACGAAGACATGGCACTTCACTCTGCTTACAATGTTCTTGAACTCTTTTGGGAGGGCACTAGATTAGCTTCGTTACTTTGATCTCAAAATGGACTTCCCATATTGCAAGAGCCAGCTGCATACTTTAAGCAAACTGCGAAAATGTGCGTAAGTGAGAGAAAAAAGCTAAGAGTCCTCTATCGCAATGCACTTGACATATTCCACTTATCTTCGTTCATTCCAGTTTCTTTTTGCTTCCAGTTTCAAATTGTAGTTCATTTTAAGATACCAATCAACTGAGCTGATAAAGTACCCTTGTGCGCTGGTTCTCTCTGGCAACTTGTATCTCACTGCTGGAACAACAAAGACAAAACTTGATGAACTGATAGACCTACAATCAAAACAACTAAATGCATCATAATTTATACCAAGCAGATAGTTTATCTGGCCGTGAGCGACAACAATCAATTTCGTGTAACATGTTGATTTCTCAAACTGTCACAAGCAGAGCGATAAAATTTGGTGATTTTTTAGGACCTATAGGTCAAATTATAGTACCGCCACTGTAACAGCAGCGCGGGGACTGTCACCCTCTGTTGCCACCTTTACCTACGAAGGAACTTGCGGTCAAATAGCCAATTAGACCTACCGCTGCCCCCTGTTTGGGCAAGAGGCGGTAACTTTAAAATCCATTCTCCCCGAAACTGCCAGCAGGGAAACAGGATTTTGTCAAAATAACCTCAGCTATCATTTTCCCCTTCAAGCGCTGAAAGTAAGTGTCAAGCAGAGGCGTGGCGTGTATGTAGCCGGTGTTACCGCAGGTAACAGCAAAATGTAAAGAATTAAAAAGTTGTTTCAATAAAATGACAACATTGTTAAATACGTTAATGAACACCGTTCCCGTCGAGTAGATATTGCCTAGGACATTTTTCTGCAGCCGACAGAAGCGAAGAGGGAGGCCGTTCCGCTAACCTGAAGAGGCAACAAGGGAGAAGAGGGCGCCAATGCAAGGAAAGAGCGGGGAAGGACTTTGTGGGGTTATTCACATGCCTGTTAAGGGGCCCTGTTGCCGGTCAGACCTACCGGGGCAGCCAGTATTGTCACATCGGATTGGCAGAAAAGAGCTAAATCCATCCTAAAATAGGAATACAATTTATGTGAAGCAACTAGAGGTAGACTTCAAAGCCAAGGCTGGATTAAACTACAACTGAGACCAGTTAGGTAATAGACGAAAATATAGTTCCTTGGTGTGATTCGTGATTTGGACAAACCTTGCTCTAAAATACTAAGTTGGCAACAGTAGTACGTACAGCTGGGCTTCCTTTCCACAAAGGAGCGGAGTTCTGTCGTCTGCTCAGTGCTCCCCACACAAACGTCAAACTGACCCGAGAAAAGTGTGGTTCTTCTTCTTCCCCTTCGCAGCTGATTGCAAAGAAACAGAGACAGATGAAGAATTGACAAAGGTCTACCACTATTCATTGGATTTTTGTGTTAACTGTCTCGTGAGTGGTAGTTCTTTCTAGGAGTGTTTGTGGCTAAATCACTGTGCTGATTGCAAAACAAGAACGAAATGAACAAAAATCTAGCTCGACGACATGTTTTCTTTACCGAAAGAGGGGGGGGGGGGTAATAACGTCTAGCAGGCATAATTGTCGTACTGATTGATAGCCGGTAACACTTTTTAAAAGTCATGCCACGCCACTGGTGTCAAGCTACCAATGGGATAATAAATCTCAGACCTTTGATATCTCAGAAGGGTTTAACGGTACCAATATTCATGTTGATGTACGAAAAAATATGTATCTACCTTATACGACAAAGTATTCTTCATTTGTCTATCGTGTCAACAATCAAACATTGTTGGTGTATCGGTGACCACTACAGATACAAAACAACTGCGGTGGATCCAGTCGGCAATGGGTCCCGATTGACACGCTGGAGACCTGGGTTTCGTTTCCGAGATGGGTGATTCGGGATGGGATTTTTCTTGCAATCAGGCCCGTAGCTAGTATTGATCTCCTGGGATGGCTCACGGGTTATCAGGGGGGGGGGGCTTTGTAAACAAAGTCTATTTTTCAAATGTTTAACAGTATTAAATGAAGGTAAATTATGAGTGTCGGGGGGAGGAGGCATGGGGCGGGGAGTAGTGGATCATTAAGTTATATATATTTTAGAGACATCATACAAATGATACATTTTTAATATCTTATAAAATATCGCTTGAAGTGTCAATTGACTGCTACTGAAATCATCACTTGCTACACACTCCATACTACTATTGATGATACAGATACGTATTTATATCACACAAGAAAAATGGACAGTATTCAGTCATTGTGCCTAGCGAACATTCCACCCCCGGACCGAAACAATAAAACTTCCCTTCGTTCCATGCTGGCCTTTGACGCAGATACCGAGGGAATTTGCATGATAACGTGTCAAAGTTACAGGTTTCTGTCTAAACGGGAGGTCGCAACTCGCAACAGGGCCCGACCCTGTGGCCGAGTGGTTAGCACATCGCGCCGCGACGCCAAGGGTCCCGGGTTCGAATCCCGGTCGGGCTTGGTTGTTTGTGAATGTCCATTCATCAATTTCATCATTTCATCACTCATTCCCATCTTCGCAAATTAGCCAAGAGGCACAAAACGCGAAGTAAAATAAACTAAATCAATCAATCAATCAATCAAGCAACAGGGTCAGCGAAGGTACAGATAAAGAAGCTCCCCTATGAAGCAACTTTCTAATCTCTAGAGAAGAGAATATTCTATATACTTGTCGCTATTTAGACTTCTTATAATTAAGATGAACGAATGTAATAGCTTGTGTGCACGTTCTGTGAATTTATCCTTCACCAAAGTTGTGAGTAAAATAATATCTGCTGTCTACATTTTCACAGTTCACTACAAACAAATTACACAAAATAGTTTTACCTAATGTCAAGGGGGCTGACGGCAGTGCCGGGGGGGAGGGGGGCTGAAGAAAGTTCCAGGGGGCTCAGCCCCCCCTGGCCCCTGCCTGGCTACGGGCCAGCTTGCAATGCCCCTACATGAAGAGGCTCTGGAGTTCACCCAGTCTCTAAAAATGGATACCTGGAGGCAGTCTTGGTAGAGCCGGAGCGTGGTGCTGATCACATAACCTCCAGAAATGGCCGAGATTTTGAATTTGTAGGTAGAACTCTGGTATCTTGAAAAGAAAAAAAAGGTTTGAATATCAGTTTTCTGAAATAAATAATTTTTTTCTTTGTTTGCTCCTTTCGTCGGCTGGCATCTAATCTAAATTTGATATGAGATACATACCGCATTGAGATTACCCACTAAACGCATAGATGATTTAGAAAGAAAGATGGTTTGCCTATGTTCTTAATATACGAGGGGGTTTCGTAAGGTTATAATTATCACCATGAACTAAATGAAACAGAAACTTTATTTCAAGTTGTGGTCCTACTTCTCTACGTAATCACCTTCAGATGCACACATTTCTTCCAGCGTTTCTCGACCTTCCGCAGGCTGTCATTGTAGAAGTCCTCAGATCGCGTCGAAAACCAGTGTCCCACCTCTTGCATAACATGTTGTGTTGCCGAATCGTCGACTCCGCAGTGGATTTTTCATTTCAAGGAACAAGAAAAAGTCACTTGGGACGGGATCTGGAGAATAGGGCGAATGCGGCAACATTTCATAGCCGCATTGCCTTGCCACCACAGCAGCAGCTTGAGGTGAGTGAGCGGGTGTATTGTCGGTAAGGAGACGGACTGCGGAACCCAGCGTGTGGACACTTTAGACATGTGGAGTTCATCGTGAATAATTTTCCACACACTGCCGTAACTAAGACCAGTTGCATGTGGAGGGTTACTCGTCGGTCTTCCATGATGAGATCCTCCACATTCTTCACTGTAGCCGCATCGTCCGTGAGTGATGGTCGTCCACTACTTGGCTTGTCTGTGAGGGACACGTGACCACTTTGGAAATTTCTCTTCCACCTCACAACAGTGTCATATGAGGGCAATCATCACCATGAACAGCCTTCATTTCATCATGAATTTGCTGGGCACTGTAGCCCTTCAAATGCAGGAACTTAATCTCGCTGCGAACCTAAATCTTCTCCATCTTCCAAGTTACTGACATCTACCGCCACCTGCCAATAAAGTAAACGACATGCTGCGAACATTTTTACACCATCATGCACACAAGGACCAGTAATTACACTGGCGAAATTTCATTCACACAGCTCAATAACTTCCGGATGATAAATAAACTTTACGAAACCCCCTCGTATGTATACTCTCTCTCTCCTTCTATCCATTTAAAATAATAATTCCTATCCTCTATCCCGGGAGTCTGTGGAGCAAGGCCGCGCATAATAGTAGAGAAGGGGAGAATGCGAGTGTACGTAGCGAAGCCGTACACGCTGCTTTAAAGGCTGGTAGCTGGGGTCGCTTCTCCCCCCCAACAATACCGTTCCCTCTCACGTGTTCAATGGTCGAGCCCTCTCGAGTCACTACTTGTGCAGAGACTTGTTTTCGTTCGCTTGCTCCAGAGATTCCCGGGACAGAGTATAATAGTGTGTATTGGGCAGGAAGGATGCGGGATACTGTACTCCCTCTCGAGGGAAGATAGAGTGACTCCCACAAAGAAAGAGTGTATATTGTTGGATCATTTCTCCAATAGTCTCAGCATATCCTCTGATCATGTCCTAAGCAAGTAGTTACATAACGTTCCAGAGAAGGAAAAAAAAAAACTTTTCCAAGCGCACTATTTTAGACAGTTTGCGCAGGTACATGGATTTCTGAGAAGCCGCGGTGGTCTAGTCTGACTGCCACGCGGAAGACCCGGATTCGATTTCCGGGGTGGTTGATCTAAGATAGGAATTTTTCCGGCCTTGTCCCCATATAAAGCGGCTCTAGGGTTCATCCAGACTCCAATCAATGGATACCTGGGGGTAGAGGCGGCCGGAGCGTGGTCCAGATCACATCACCTCCAAGATGGCCGAGATCAAGAATGTGTGGTGCCCTACCCCCACATCCCCTAAATGTGCCTTCATGGCACGGTCCTATATGTACGGGGGACTTTACCTTACCTTTCGTACATGGATTTCTGTAATAACAAAATCCTGGATTATTTCGGATCATTTCGAAAAACAAGTATCATAATTGGAGATACCACTACGAAATTTGAAAAATAGTCCGAATCCAGTTACGTTGTCGGTTTCCCGCGTTTATGGCAGAAGTGACGAGGAGTGGGTAGTAATTACATACGTGCGAATTCTCCTCAGCATTCAGAGTCGTCTACAAAGGTCTCATATGCTCCACTCCCACTCGGTCTTGAGGTTCCTACGACTTGATGTCCCTCTAAGAGTGTCAGATTTACAACCTGAGAGTCGAAGGTCATTCGCTTGTTTTATGGCACTGACTTGGACTCTTAAGAAGGTTATGGTTCGTGGAATATGGGCCTTATATTGCTGAAAGCAGGTGTCGGTGCGGCACATATGAAAATTCCTCGGCGGAGACCACAGCGCAAACAAAGAGCAGTTTTACACGTCGTTGGAGTTCTGTCCTCTAATTTCTAGTGTGTGGCTTCACACGTAATGATAAAAATCAACCTGAGGAATATCTTTCGATTATGGACCATAACTGGTGCAATTATCTTAGCTGCAAGAAAACATGGCATGAAATATGATGGTACCTCCTGGATGGTGAGCTGCACCATCTTCAATGCATTTGTTAATTGCATTGCCAAGTATGCATAGCCTTCCCCCATTCGGAGCAGGACCCCGATGGCGCAGTGGTAGCGTCGTCGCCTTGTAATCAAGGGGTCCCGGGTTCGATACCCGGTGGAGGCACAAGTGGTTCGGATCCCACTTTAAACTGTAGGTCCAGTCCCAATTAGCCTTACTGTGCATAAAGTGGACTTAAAACAACAATTCAACCAACCAACCAACCAATCGGAGCAGGAATAAAGTTATGTCTTTGAGAAGTAGGAAAAACTATATATATTCACTGTGTCTCAGAGACAGAAACTAGGCAGAGAGTAGCGCATTACTTTATTCCTTAACCGGCCATCAAACACGAACTTCAGATCCAAATGACGTGGCAACATTTCACTACAATATAAGAACGGACATGATCTACTGTGAAGAGCACTGTTAAGTAAAATACATTTTACATGACTGCTGAGTCGACAAGGTTTTGTGGCTTTGGTTGCTGAGTCGACAAGGTTTTGTGGCTTTGGCTGCTGAGTCGACAACGGTTTACCGCGGTGGCTGCTGAGTCTTCAAAGGTTTACTGCAGTGGCTGCTGAGTCCACAACGATTTGCCGCGGTGGCATCTGAGTCGACAACGGTTTGCCGCGGTGACTGCTGAGTCGACAACAGTTTGCCGCGGTGGCTGTTGAGTCGACAACGGTTTGCTGCGGTGGCTGCTGAGTCGACAAGGTTTTGCCACGGTGGATGCAGAACCGACAACGGCATGTCGTGGTTGGGTGTTGAGATGATGATGGTTTGCCGTGATGGCTGCTGAAACAATGACGGTTTGCTGTGGTGGCTGCTGGGTTGATGGCGGTTTGCAGAGGTTGCTGCTGAGTCGATAACGGTTTGCCGTGTTAGTTGTTGAGTCGATGACGGTATGCAGTGCTGAGTCGCGAACTATTTGCGGTGGTAGCTGCTATGATAATTGCGTTTGCTGTGGCATTTTGGTCGAAATTTAATACGCGTAGTACGCGGTCGTTTCTTGTACAACAGGCCCAGTGTCAGTTGTCAATACATAATGCAGGAGTTCAAAATAATTTTGGCGTTGCTGTAAAGAAAAGAAGGCGACAGGAGACAGTTTCATAATGAATATATATTTATTGCATAATTTAGCGATTGGAATTTTGAGCCAATTTGAGAATTAGATTTTAAAAAAATAGTTGTGAAATCTCATGTGTTTCAGCTTTGAGTGTAAAATTTAGTTTACCACTCTCTTTTTCTATCATCGTGAGTTGCACATTTCCTCAAGACAACATAGTAATGAACGTAATATAAAAATCTTCATTCTTCTAGCGTCAAAATATATGAATTGCCTCCTGCACGAGTTTCGGGCTACCGCCGATGTGCCAACTTCTTGAGTGTAATTTATTCCTCGTCTGCACTTAAAGCAAGATTCCTGACTGCTACAAGCGTTTCACTATGTAGCTGGGAACGCCTTGCGACCATCAATTCACATGGCATGTGAGGAACCAACTCTGCTTTCAGCTCATCCGTCCACACTTTTTTCCCTCTCCCAAGTCCTAACAGACCTTCCCAATGAATTACCTCAATTCACAATTTCTCCTGCCGCCCCCCATTCCCGCCTTCTGGCACGTGATCAACCCCCACATGATGAAAACGCTTCGGGAAGGGGGTGGGGCGACCTAATTACTACCCCTGACCTCAGGATGACCCAATGGAGCAGATGAGTGACGTCTCCAGTCCCGAGAATTAATTACGTCACGGGCTTCCTTCATCCCTGAAATACACTTTTTCCCTTCCTCCCACTTCCCCCTTTTTTCCTTTTCTTCCTTGATCCCAAGTCCCGTTCGTGATTGGTCGGGAACCGGGAAGAAGTGTGCGGGGATGTTCTGTAATTATCCCGGGTGAGCTGAGGTCACGGGATTTCCCCTTCTGCCTCATCATCTCTCTCTCCAGTCTTCCTTCTCATAATGATCCCGAGTCCCGAGATCATTCCCCAGGGAATGGCTCCTCCTGGCTTATTCCTTCTCATCCTAGATTCCCAGTTACGGCTCTCCATGTGGACGGGCTGTCGTCCCTGTCAGCAAATCCATGATAACATCTTTCGCAATGATCTTTTAATGTTTCTCGAATTCTCACGGTCAACGATTGAGTTGCGCGAGACTAAATCCTGGTCATTTGGGGAGTGATTATCAGCGTCCACGAACTGAATGAAGAATACTGTGGTGAATAATGTGGCACTTTACCTAGGTATATCTTACAGCGCCACTGTCTATCTATATGTAGTGCCTCGTTCTTGTAGTGACGTGCCCGGGATTTTTGAAAGAGAGGGATTAAGTATCCTTGTTTTAGTGATCAGGCCTAATTTTGCAACCTATTCCTACCTATGCCGTTCTTTTTTAGGAATACTGAGCCAAAGATGGGTTATGATCCCTACCAACCCCCCCCCCCCCCCGGCCCTGGGCACACACTGCATTCCTTGATTCGCCTCTCAAACTGTTGTCATACAGCAACCGCCACCGCAAACCATTGTCGTTTCAGCAGCCACCACAGCAAACCGTTGTCGACTCAACATCCGCCACCGCAAACCATTGCCTCAGCAGCTAACACCGCAAACCGTTGTCAACTCAGCAGCCACCACGGCAAACCGTTGTCGACTCAGCAGCCACCACCGCAAAACCTTGTGGACTCATCAGTCACCATCGAAAACCGTTGTCGTCTCAGC
Source organism: Lepisma saccharinum (assembly GCF_977018435.1). NCBI lineage: Eukaryota > Metazoa > Arthropoda > Insecta > Zygentoma > Lepismatidae > Lepisma > Lepisma saccharinum. Next base: position 32,512,599 of record NC_139231.1, read on the forward strand.
AGCCACCACCGCAAACCGTTGTCTACTTAGCAGCCAGCACCGCAAACCTTTGCCGACTCAGCAGCCACCACCACAAACATTTGCCAACTCAGCAGCCACCACCACATACCGTTGTCGATTCAGCAGTCACCACCGCAAGACTCAGAAGTCACCACAGGGAATGCTGAAAATAAAATCAAAAGTTTGTGCACATTTTCATTGCTATTTATAATAATGCTGAAATACCATACACAACATAGAATTAAAAACAATAATTGAAGGAACACAAAAGCTTTGGAATGAAATGAACCAACCGGTACTGAACATACAGTTTAAAGTAGAATCAGTGTCTACGCCAGAAATCAAACCCGGGGCCTCTTCATCACAAATTTAATAAAGAATAGGAGGGAAAGTTTTATTGGTAGTTCAAACAGAGAAATGAAAACCTTGGCAACATACAAAAAAGAAGGAGAATTCGAAAGGCAGTAAGGCAGTTCTCAATAACTCTGCCTACTTCGTCTGATGAGGGAGATGATGTTATACCACTACAATTGCTGCTATAGTAACGACCGCTTCCCACGCTCCAGTGGCGACGGGGTATAACACGCAGCACCAAGTCAAGGACTCGAAGCCGAAACCCTCCATACCCACTTCAAAGGCTCAGCCGCGGCTAATTCCCTACCTCCAGCCACATAAGAGTTCACCGCCACCCCAGATCTTGAATCGGACTGAAGTGTGGTACTTGAGCAGGCATCGGGTTCGAGGTTACAGCTGATACTGCAAGGTTATTGCCGATAAGTTGCGAGCCTAGATCTTTTGTTTCGTCCCTCGTTTCCAACCATTGTAGCCGGACCGTGAAGAGTCCGAGGTTCGCTTTGATCACCTCCTCGCGAGACCAAGGGGTGGATCCCCATTGTACGTGAGGGCTCTTCCCTTTCAACAGATTGACGGGGTGATGATAGTGTTATTACAAAAGCCGGCGTTACAATACCAGACCGTGCTACCCAACGTTGCAATTATATCTTTTAGGATGTAACGTGCTCATTAATTGGTCGAGTCGTTCCTCAACGAGAATTCTTTTTTTGGCCACTTCTTCTGCTACGGAGAGTTCATCTCCGGTTGGTTATTACGCTTGTTTCCAGAGCTGGTTATTACGGTGCGAAACGTTCGGATTGTGGACCGGTTTTTCTCTTTTTAGGCGGGAGGATACCTCTGTAAAGATGCATAGTCTTCGCGTTTCGGAATTGCATCGATAAATATTTCGTGTGCGTAGTGATAACTTACCGAGAGGAAATCACCCCTTGTCAGCTGATTTGCAGTTATTCGCGTTGCTGGCATGGGAACAAGAAATTATCTCCGTTGCATGATAACCACTTTCGTGAATTCCAGGATTCCCGCAAATGTTTGAAAGGAACGAGTTAAATGTAACGATTGTTCCAAGTAACAGTAACCTTTTTCGAGTTTTTTTTCCTCAAATAAAGCCCCTATCACACGGAACTGGATTTCTAGTAGGAATGCCCTAGTTGGCGCTGAACTAACTTTCTAGGTAGCAATCATGGCCGCCTGGCTGACTGCTTGACTGGTTTGGAGGAATAGGACATGTTCTAATTGCTACTTGCTTTCCTCGACTGGATTCTGTGGAACAGCCAATCAGAGCAAAGTTTCGCCATGTGAAGATAATCTGTGAGTGTGCGAAGGAGCGCTTTTGTCTGTGGTTTCCGAGTGTTACTCCAGCAATGTATAACGTATACAGCATGAAAGGCGCGTTGAGTACACCATCTATGCTGACTGCACGGTGTTTACATTTGAAACAACTAAAATATTCTTCCATATGTGTACAGTAAACGTTGTAAAGTATGTATTTAAGCAGCGCCATTGTTTTATACCTAATAACGTTTTATACGAAACGTTATTCCTCTCGGTTCAATAGTTATCGGCTTTTAAAAATGTGAAGTGATACATTGTTTACATCTCACGCGGCCGCCATTACAACTTCCCTCGTATGGGAACAAAAGTCTGTCGACAAGTACTCTAATAAGTATCGTGTGAGGCGAAAACTAGCAAATTGGTAGCCAGTCCAGCGCTAACTAGGGCATACCTACCGGTAATCCAGTTCCGTGTGATGCTGGCTTTAGTAACTGCAACTCGGTTCCTTGCAATAAAATTAGGAGTTACTTTTAGGGATCTTTCAGAAAGGAGCAACACTTGTCTCTAGGTAACAAGCTAATCAACAGAAACGTTTCACACCACAACTGCACGACAGGCCGCAAATGTCTGCGTCCGATTGGTGAAATCGGTATAAAATCTCCCTTGGAGTCACTTTTCTTTTACGTGGAAGGACCCAAATGTTCTCCTAAAAGAAAGGTTCAGATCTCATTTTAAATTGTATATCCATTTCGATTATCCTATCTGAGTAAAAACGGGAATCAAACAAACTTTTGAAAGAACGGCCTCGGTGATAGTTAAATTGTGCTCCAGGTGTATGTGTGTGTATGTATGTGTGTGTATTGTTGTTTTAAGCCCACTTTATGCACATGAAGGCTAATCGGAACTTAACCTACAGTTTAAAGTGGGATACGAACCACTGTGCCATGTGCCTCCACTGGGAATGTGTATGTGTGTGTGTGTGTGTGTGTGTGTGTGTGGGGTGTATGTGTGTGTGTGTGTATATATATATATATATATATATATATATATATATATATATATACAGGGTGTCTCATAAGTAATAGTGCAAACTGACACAGGTGAAAATACACGATAATAGAAGCAAAAAGTCTCAGTAAAAATGGGTTTGCAAACGAGCCATTTTCGAGATAATCGCGAATATGTCATTACAAGCCGTCAATTACTTCATGGTTTGTAAACGTCGTTCTAGTTGGTAAAATGCTAATAATAAGCCGTCCGTCACTGATTGCATTTTGTAAACACCAAGTGCTTTACTCCTTGCGCGTTCCGAGGTTTGCTCTTTGTTTACAAAACAACATTTCCGAGAGGTGGCGTTGTAATCAAACAGGATAGATACAATCAGTACCAGTGGCGTGCGGTGATAAATCAGGCAGGGGAACAGGTCACCTGCACTTGCTCCCCCTCGCATTGGTGTCTTAATATAATACAATAGATCAAGTAAAATTCAACCCTTATTGAAATGAGCCAAATAAATATACGATACATATACTGTATTACAAATTGTCAGAAGTGACAAACATGAGGCACGTTAAAATTATATGACAATAATAATTTTAAAGCAAATGTGATATAATATAAAGAAAACATTAAAAATAAAATTGTTGATGCGCAACAAAGAAAAAAATGATAATATAAATTTATGAGTCATCAGAGAAAAAAATATTTTGTCGTGACCTATTTCATCTCTTTATTCGTAGATTAAGTTGACGTTTTTTCATAGAGTTGAGTATTCTTGTAATTCAAACGTCCTCAATGCAATAATGGCACACAGATAGTTGAGTTTTTTCATGACGTTCGCTATAGATCGACCACAAGGAAAAAAACGTTGGAACGAAAAGTCTCCGCGCAGCTTTCCCTTCTTCCCTCCACCTCTGGCCGTAAGGAAGAATGGTCCACTCTCCCCCTCTCCTACTCGCGGGAGTACGGTGCACAGGAGTCGCGGGTCTGCGCAGGTTGTTTTGCTCGTGGTTTCACTATAGATTAGTCAGGGTGGCTACTGTAGGACCATAATAAAATTCAAGTATAATTCCCGGTTTTCAAAGCGAACTTTACAAAAATTCAAGCAGATGTTTTCTCTATTTCAAACTAAGGTTTTACCGTCTCTCACCACCCTCACATATACACACAAACAAATACTTATATTAACAATATATGGTTTGTGCGATTCCAATGAATCCAATAATTCTAATTCCCTTGGACGGTACGTACATATATATAATTTAAGGCCCGGAGTTTACATTTGTCATTTCACATAGCTACTCGGCAGTGGCGTGCCCAAGGGGGGGGGGTTGGTAGGGGTTATAGCCCCCTTTGGCCCAATATTCCTAAAAAAAGAATGTCAATGTTAGGAAAATATGACAAAATGAGGGCGGACTACCAAGAAAAAGTATAGGTAACCCCTCCCTTACAAAAATCCTGGGCACGCCACTGCTACTCGGGACTATAAATACATCTACAAACACAAGTCACAAATGTTATGGGAAATAGTAATCTACGAAAAATTGTTAATTCTATAAGAATTTTAAATTTACCTAATCAACTTCAAGATATTTTATCTTGCAATATTCTTCCGTCCATTAGATGGATTGTTCCGCAAAGAACACTAACAAAGCAAACGGATTGAGAGAATTCTGTTTTATTTTCCACGCAGCTTTATTTTCCTTCCTTGATAAAAATAAAATCTAAACTGTGAAAAACTTGTTTCAGGTCATTAATAAATATGTATAAATTCAATGGAATTGGGATTTTAAAAAGTTGCAATTTTTCACGTCTACGGAGAAAATGTCAAGCAGAATTCACGCATAATTCCCGGAATTCAAGAAATTCCCAGTGAGTAGCCACTCTGTTAGTAGAAGTTGTTAATGTGACAAAACCCAACCTGTTCCAGACTCCCTTCTCAGGATTAAAAAAGGACAACAATATAATTTGCCACTGGATGAATATCCAGTTAATCATTTTACAGAGTTGTAGTAACTCGTTTGAAAATGCCTTGTGTATGATTTCGTTTTAGTTTTTAATTCAGTTAGGATGTGTGTTGGTTTGTTGTATTTTCTGCGAAGTTCAATGAACTACAGGCTTTCGTACTCAGCCGGTCGATCATACAACACTCGCAACATTCGCTTTCTTGTCCTGCCGCTGCTTGCCTTGAAACTTTGGTCTTGGGGTTGGTGGAACAGGTGGATGTGAGCAGTTCCCTCGGAAGCTATTTCGCAGCGTTTAGCCAAGGCATTTAGCAGACGCTTAGACTGTAGAAGATTTTTTCAGTTCGTTATGAATGTCAGACGCAAGTTCTCACGAGATTAGGAACTTATGGACTTTCTACACTCAAAAGTATCACTTATGACGCGATTAAACTTCAGCACATAGCAAAAATTGGAAGAAAAGCGAATCCGCAATATCTCTCTGAGGGAACAGCTAGATTGTTCAGCTTCCGTGGTGCCGTGGGGATCGTTTACCCTCGCGCATGGTCGGAAATACTCGGCGTCGGTCAGTAGAGGGCATGATACTAAGAGACCATGGTAGAGGATGAGGTGAGAACCTTGGGTGAGAACCATGATGAAACAAACGTCCAGCCACGGTGAAAGATTTTCTTCAGTGTTACTTTTGGAAACGTTGATTTCGGGAGAAAGAAGTGTTCTTATTATGTTAATATAAATAATATAAATAGCCAAAAAGCGCAGTAGGTAGGAGGGAACAGCCTGTTCCCTCTGTTCCATGGAGGGACCGCCACTGATCAGTACACAGTCTAATTGCACTTTTCTTACTGTATTATTAGCATTTTACCAACTAGGACGACGTTTACAAACAATGAAGTCAGTGGCGGCTTGTAATCACACATTCGCGATTATCTCGAAAACGGCTCGTTTGCAGACCCATGTTTACTGACACTTTTTTGCTTCTATTATCGTGTACTTTCACCTGTGTCAGTTTGCGCTATTACTTTTGAGACACCCTGTATATACTCGTGCACTTTCGAGGTGACCTTCGGCCACGTCTTGTGCGCTCGCATATTCCTCAATGCTCGTAATTACTTTGGAAATGTCAACATGTAGGAGTGAAGGATGGGTAGAAAGTGAGAACGATTGCTTTTTCGAGAAGTTTAGAACTCAACGTTCTGTGTGTACGTGTCAAATATTGTTCTTAATAATAAATGTAAGTATCACTCACCCACCGTAGTTTTCAGGGCGGAAATATCGTTCTCTAGGTTTCCTAGCAACGTCCGTTTCTATTGTCAACAACAAACATTGCAAGCACGAAAGTATTGTTAGGCCTATTTCTCTAAACATTTCATTAAAACAGCCGTTATGTAGCTATTTTAGTACTGAGTTGTATATAACTGTTTGTTATGTAATCTCTGGACTGAATCATCTTATGTAGATGATGTCTAATGCACGTTTTCTAACTAGAAACTGAATCATCTGCGTTATGGTTGATCTCGAGTACAAAGTATGATTTTAAAAATGTCGTATTTCACCCATAAAAAAGAGCCAAGTGAGTTTTTTTAAAAAATTTTCTCGGTCTTTAGGGACAATTTCATGAGGTCGTAATCGAGCATTTTTTTTTTATTTTGCCTACGGTGCTTCCTTATAGAGAACATTTATGTTAGTGAGTGGGTGAGTGTTGGGATTGGACTCGTACACGTTCGACGTGGTCATTGGCGCTCGCAGACGTGAGCTCTCATGTTAAAGATGGGGTTGCTTTTATGAAACGAATTCAATAGGGACACCAAACTGGAAATCAGCACATACTTGCTTTGTCATTTTTACCTCTTCCTTGTCTCTGTAACAAATTGTGACGCTCATATTTTGAAATACGAAAATTCAAGTATCTCTCACTCACCGTAGTTTGCTTGGTCGAAATAACCTTTGTTTACGTTCCCTAGCAACGTCCGTTTCCATGGTTAACAACAAACATTTCAAACACGACAGTGTTACATTTCTAAACATTTAATTAAAACAGTCAAGGTTCTATTTTCGTATTTTGAGTACTCAGTTATACATAAATGTTATATAATCTCCTGGCTGAATCTTCTTATGTATATGTCACTCTTGTTCGATTAACATTTTCTAACTTGGAATTGATGCGTTAGCGATGATCCCTACGATCGTAAACTCACTTAAAAAACTTAACTAAGGCAGGCAAAGAAGTACAGAAGAAAACAAATGAACACTAAAATTGATTAACATTGTGGTAATAATATTTTGTTCATGATGACATGCTTTGTACTGTTTCAATATATATTTTAATTTTTGTTAAGGGGAGGGGCACCATGTGTACATTTGCAATCTAGCATTGTAACATCTGCGCTTACATTAATCAGTGCCATTCACAAAAATCGTAAGTTCTGGAATAGATTTGATGTTATTTTAGATTTGAAAATTATTTTTTTGTGAATTCGTTTGGCATTAGGAAAATATTTAAAGAAGGTATGTCAATGTCTAATTTAATTATTTTGTGTAGAAGTTGTAAAACCCTTCAGAAAAAAATGTCAGATTTTTAGCCCCTGGAAACGGACGTTGCTAGGAACGTACAAAAAGGACATTTTCATCCTTAAAAAAGGGCCAAGTGAGTGATTTTTTTTTATTTTCTGAGGATTTTGGGACAATTTCGTCGTCGCCTTGTAGTCAAGAGGTTCTGGATTCGATACCCGATGGTGGCACATAGTAGTTCGGATCCGGAATAACACCAAATCAATCAATCGAGCATTTTTTGCCTACTTCCTTCATAGAGAACATTTATGTTAGTGAGTGAGTGAGTGAGTGGTGGGATTGGGGGTATATATTGAATTATAACACAGGACATAATAGTATAATAAGCTGGTGCATGTATAGACTCCCAACCAGTATAATTCATTTTGGGACTTGTGTTGCGTGCTCACCATGTGCGTTTCTTATTGTCCTTTCTTCAATATTATCTTAGCATCATTCATCCTTATGAAAAACTAAATATGCTGACCAAGGCAGTAATTTATTTTATTAAAAACATAAACTAAACGTAACGTTTAGTTTATGTTTTTAATAAAATAAATTACTGCCTTGGTCAGCATATTTAGTTTTTCATAATCATGGAAACAAGGCTCAATGGTGTTATTCATCCTTATTAGCCAAAGGTAGAAAATAAGCGAAGTAAAATAAATCTATCAATCAGCAATAGTGTGTGTGTGTATATGGAACAGTATCCAACAGTCGTCCTGGATATCACAGGTTTATTGCTTCATCTGTAGAGTATATGTAACAATATCCGAAAATTGGCCTGGACGTGCATCGCTTATTAGTTCAACAAAAGAGTATGTGCAACAATATCCGATAACAATGTCCCGCATGTGTACGGTCTTATTGGTTCAATAGAGTAACATATATGAAACAATATCTTACAAGCACCCGGAACATGCCAATGCATCTGGTTTCAACATGAACAAAATTATGGATGTCTCAAAGAAAACGGAAATAAAATGTTAATATTCAATTATGAAAGTTTACCTGCCGTTTTATTGCCAATATATTCTTATATTTCAAATAATTCTGGGTTATAATTCAATGAAAATTCATTATTATGTATTTTGGTGAAAAGATAGTCACGCAGTACATGCGTGAAGCATGTACCAGTTAAAACTCATCTAGAATAAAGTAACTGTAGAAGTAACAAAGTTACTTTTCAAAGTAACGGCAATGTCGAAACTCTTGTCCCACTCCTAGACAACGATTACCTTAATCCCCAAGGACACTGCGTTGAGAAATAATGTGTTACCATGAAACACAGTGAATATTGAAGAACTAGAACTTGTAAACTTACTTTTGGGATAACCCTCGTAGTTGATAGAAAATATACGTTTCCTTAAATGTATGACCAACAAATTATTGTTTACCAACAGCATTTTGAAAGAGTTCAGGCTTAGCCAAATGGCGCGAGTGGTCCTGGACATGCATTGGCCCTCATAGGGCTGTTTATTTATTATTATTGTTTTGCAGCAGTTTTAAAGCAATGCTGACAAAATTTAATTTAACGATTTATTGTTGGAAATGACTGATCACCTCTCTGTTCTTCCTCTTAATATAATCAAGCTTGCTATTAACGAACTTAGTTACATCAGGGGGCTTCAAATACATAGTTTATATATTTTTTTAAATGTTTGTGATAGCAACATATAAAATATGTTGGTGTAGGCACTTAGTGTGTGGTCAGCAATCATTCACGGATCGGTAAAGCAAGTTGCGTTGGAGTGGGGAGGGATGCGAGATTTTGCTGTCTAACAATCCACGTAAGACACAAATTGATGACGTTCTCAGCCATGTGGAAAATTAGCGGAAAATCACAGTATTCCAACAAAAGACTTGGAAACAATGTCGACCCGTAATGCATAGGCTTGCTGTACACATGAGAAAACAGGCAAAAGCTTGGAAAAGCATCTCCGGAACGGTGTGTTCATTTGGCACAAACCAGCACAGGATAAATCGTGTTCAGTGACTTGTACCATGGAAAAGGAATCTTGCCTGAGAAATATTCATTTCACTATACAGGCTTGTAGAGGGTTAATGGTCTCTTCGTAACTTTATTTCTGGAGTATTATTTACTGTGTACGAGATCCATGGAACCGCCCTCTTGGCGTCGTGTTTAGTGTAACGCACTGCGAAGGCAGGGGTCATTGCGTCAGTCTCTTCCTTCATCCTTTTGCCATTCTTCCATAACGGCGTGATTAACCAAGGAGAGAAAAAGCGACGTTTAACAACTTGAGGACGAGGGGTACAGTTTAATTAAAGGAGAGCGAAGAGCCGATTGAAGAGTTTATTTTCTTCCACAAAGGTTCAAGACTCGAATGAAGGATACAGCTTTCTTCACGAAGGACCAAGACCGGAATGAAATGTGCAGTTTCCTTCACGAAGGGCCAAGACCCGAATGAAGGGTACAGGTTTCTTCACGAAGAGCAAAGACCCGAATGAAGGGTACAGCTTTCTTCACGAAGGGCCAACACCCGAATGAAGGGTACAGGTTTCTTCACGAAGGGCCAAGACCTGAATGAAATGTACAGTTTCCTTCACGAAGGGCCAAGACCCGAATGAAGGGTACAGGTTTCTTCACGAGGGGCCAAGACCCGAATGAAGGGTACAGGTTTCTTCACGAAGGGCCAAGACCCGAATGAAATGTACAGCTTCCCTATGAAGCTCTAAGAGCCGAACGAAGGGTACAGTTTCCTTCAGGAAGAGTGAAGAACCGATTGAAGGGTTTATTTTCCTTCACAAAGGTTCAAGACTCGAATGAAGGGTACAGGTTTCTTCACGAAGGACCAAGACCCGAATGAAGTATTCAGCATCCTTCACGAAGGGCCAAGATCCGAATGAAGTATACAGCTTCCTTCACGAAGGACCAAGACCCGAATGAAGTATTCAGCATCCTTCACGAAGGGCCAAGATCCGAATGAAGTATACAGCTTCCTTCACGAAGGGCCAAGACCCGAATGAAATGTACAGCTTTCCCATGAAGCTCTAAGAGCCGAACGAAGGGTACAGTTTCCTTCAGGAAGAGTGAAGAACCGGTTGAAGGGTTTATTTTCCTTCACAAAGGTTCAAGACTCAAATGAAGGGTACAGCTTTCTTCACGAAGAACCAAGACCCGAATGAAGTATACAGCATCCTTCACGAAGGGCCAAGATCCGAATGAAGTATACAGCTTCCTTCACGAAGGGCCAAGACCCGAATGAAGGGTACAGGTTTCTTCACGAAGGGCCAAGACCCGAATGAAGGGTAGGCCTACAGGTTTCTTCACGAAGAGCCAAGACCCGAATGAAATGTACAGCTTCCCCATGAAGCTCTAAGAGCCGAGCGAAGGGTACAGTTTCCTTCAGGAAGACCCGCACAAATGACAGCTTCCTTCACGACGTACGAAGGATCATATAAAGGGTACAGTTCCTTCATCAGGTGCGAACAGCCGAACAAGATGAATATCTTTGCTGCCTGGTGTTGGACAGAAACAAATGGAATGGTCCGGTATTTCTTTTTTAATTCGGTGATCCGGTGAATACCTTCATATTTTTTGTTCTTATACATGTAATTGAATATTAGTATAAATATACTGTCATAATCACATACAGTAATAGTTCGATTATATTTAGATTATAATATATTTCTGAAGAACCTCTCGCTGGCCAGTAAAATTGATGCCAGGTCGCGGTCCAGTTCTTGAGAAACACTCCTCTAGTACCTTTTTATTCAATATAACTGCACAAGGCATATGCAATGCATGAATAAAGGGTTATGAACCCACCCTTATCGAAAGTGCCAAAACGTTGCTCTGATTGGTCAAACATTTTCATTCTTCATAAGAAATACACGTACTAACGATGTATTTTCACTAAGCTTTATCGGGCTTAATAACTGACTTAAAGATAAGCTTGCAACTGTCACATGAGGAGAAACGCACAATTCCTCCCCTATAGCGCGATGACGCTGTTGCCTTTAATCAAGGGGTTCGGGTTCGGACTGTGTACGTAAGTTCATTGCGCATTGTTTCGAATCCCACTTCGATCCCGATTACTCTATGTGAGCATGCAGTGGACTTTAACAAATGCATAATCTGGAATATATCATTGGCGCTGTTCAATATTCAAAACACTGTAGTCTATGTCTTCATCATGCATGTCCTTACTGTTCGCTATTAGATAGTTCTTTATCATGATTTAGTTTATATTTAGGCCTTTTTACAATTTCTACATCTTTCGGAGAATGATAAACCTTTGGAATTGGTAACGCCAAAGAGACATTTGTGAGTTTCCAAGCATTGGAACCTGGGATTCGCGGCTTCCTGGAACGTTACAATAAACTTTGCTCCAGGTGAGTGCCTTTTAGGAACCTCTTCTTGACAGTCAAATCTAAGAGAAAACATAATTGTGTTACTAACTGATAAGCCAAAAAGCTATGTTATGTCCAGGATGATTCTCGGATATTATGCAATGTAATGCCCTAGGTGTTCTGAAATAAATGCACCTAGTGCACATGCAGTGGCCAATTTGACAATACAAGTGTGGCATTTTTCTCAATTCAATGATCAACTCACTCGTTCTCGCAGGCGAACGTTTCGTTTCACGTTTTTGCACAATTCTGGCTGAAGGTAACTTTCTTCGATTCGAAAACGTAAATAAAAATAACTTTGAAGTAACTCTTAATTGTTTACTATTTCCTTGTAAAGCAGGAGTTGAGTTCCAGTTCCTATACTCTGTCCCAGCTGTCTCTGGAACAAGGCCGCGCATAGCGACAGAGAAGGGGAGGAAATCAAATGGGCATTGCGAAGCAGTACACGCTGCTGCGAAGGCTGGTAACTGCAGTCGCTTTCCTCCCCTTCACGCAATACCGTTCCTTTTCGCGTGTTCATTGGTGGAGCCGTCTCGTGTCGCTACTTGCGCAGACTCTTGTTTCTTTCGCCTACTCCAGAGATAGCTGGGACAGGGTATAATCTCAAAAAATGACCAGTTACAGTTACTGTTACTCGAAAAAGTAATTGTTACCTCTATCTGTATTACCAACAAATACTGTTGTGTTTTGGGGGTAAAGTATTGGAGAATTTCAAGATACATTGCAGAGGAAGGGTCATATTTCACATTCTGATTTCGTCGATTTGCATTTGCATTGGCTTTCCCTGTCTTCACTCATCACTTTGAGTGCTATTATTAACGGTTTTCGTGCATCTGGAGCGTCAATGTACCCAAAGCCGCGTACAACCTTCGTAAGCAAGGTTGGTGGCAGCTGCCGTGCTCTAATGGCTTCTACCAATGACAGGATTGTACTCGCAACAAAGTTCGTACCAGATGGTCGTCATTGAACGCAGTCAATTAGAGAAATCTTGGTTGCTAGATATGGATATTAGAAGACCAAATGATGAGTCAGAATTGCAAAGGCACAGTGAAGTTTCTCATTTTTATTTAGGTCTCTTTTTTTTTTTTTTAGCTTACCATAAATTTTGTAACCAATGGGAGAACTGAACAGTACCTTATTTCAAAACGTGCCCCACGTGTCCACCGTCCGTCTCAGCCGCTGCATTGGTTATTTCCCGGAGATCCAGGAATTTCACAGCATTCACCTCAGATTCCAAAATTCCCCACATGGGAAAGTCCATGAGGTTTAAGTCAGGTGACCGCAGTGTCCATCTCGCGGGGTGAAGAAGGGGGGGCTCTTTCTGCATGATACCGTCATTGGTTTTAGATTTTGTGACCACATTGTATATGGGATTTCTTTCGAGCTTATAATTTTTAAGTACAAGTATTTGCTAATTATATTTTTAAAGGTTATCAGAGAAGACATCTGTTACAGAATGTCTACGCTGATAAATATGGTCAGTGATTTCACAAGTTTCTAGAGAGTTGTTTCAAACGTCAAAGTCAGAGTGAACTTCACAGATGACTGGTTTCAGAGTAGTAATATGAGTACGAGTTTTATTCTGAAGTAGGGATGGTATTTAGATGAGACGAGACTTGACAGAGGTCCGGTCTCTTCTTGTTATCCTCTCGGTTTACAAACATCTTTATCGTTCTCGTCTGTAGTCTCTAAATAGACTATATGGTATTAACAATTTGTCACTGCACCAACTTTAACAGCGTTATTAAGGAGGCTCCGCTGGATCTTTGATCCGTGCCAGGGCAGCTTTTTTCGAAATTTCCTCTCTTTTCGAAAAACCAATATGATTTTCGAAAATCCGAAAAATTACATCTCTTTATAATTCCTTGTAGAGCATTCATGTGAATTTTCTTGTGGTTTGCTTTCGTTGTTGTTTAGATATTCTCAATAGTTTCGTGAATACGTAACTTTATTAAACTATTGATAATACGTATATAGAAAGTAGCGAAAGCAATCCACAAGAAAATTCACGTGAATGCTCTACAAGGAATTATAAACAGATGTATTTTTTCTGATTTTCGAATATCATATCGGTTTTTCGAAAACAGAGGAAATTTCGAAAAAGAAACTGGCGCGGGCCAAAGGGGATAACCTTAAGGCACACAACTTTTCTTAATGACATTTTTTTCTGTCTGACGTCTTGTTTCGAAGCTACAAACTTACGACAAACGGGATTTTATCCTAAATATGCAACAACACAGCACAGAATCACAAGTGGTACTAATGGATTGACTTTGCAATTTCTATAAACATAAGATCAGATAGGAAAGTCGCAAAGTAAATTTAGTTTAGGTTAATATTTCAAATACCATAGCAAAGTTTCAAACGAGAGAGAGAGAGAGTTTTGGACAATAAGTCTCGGTTTTGTTTCGATCATACAGAAGCCTGTCTCGTTGTCCGTCTCGTCACAAGAAGTCTCGTAGGATCCCGTATCATTCTTTTTTCGACTTACGAGCCTTGTAATCAATGGGACCCGGATTCGATTCCCACTGGAGGCACATCGCATAGTGGTTCGGTTCTCAGTTTAAACTGCAGCTCCAGTTCCGATTAACCTATTTGAGCATAATGTGGGCCTTACAAAAAAAGTTGAGCGCTACGGCTTCCTCAAATTTGCGAGTGTAAAAATTCTGTTCCAACATTAACGTGTCGGTGAAATAAAATGTCAGTGTAAAATACAAGTTCCAAGTTACACGTCATTAAGAGCCTGATACCCGAGATTTTATCTTGAATAACATATCACAAAATCACAATTCCAACATACTTACAACCGAATATTTGACTTAGTAAAGTAACTGATATCATAATTAATCAATGATGATGGGGAAGTACGTTTTTAAGGTAACGTCAGCAGACTCTGGTGTGTCTCTCGTGAACTGTGCAATGAAATATGGTTCGGTGATGTAATATAATCACAGCATATGCAACTTAGTGAAGGCACTGGGTTCTTCCTGTAAGGTGAGCTGGAGCGATTGCATAGTTTAACCTGCAATGCAGGATAGTAGTAAGGGGACACCGGTAGAGTCGAATTTGAACCAGCATTCTTTTGGAATTCTTTCCTGCACGAAATGCTTTACAGTACTGAGGGCAAATATTCGTCCATAGGTTTCGCCAGGCGCTAAACAATATCTCTTCAATATATAATTTCAAATGTACTGACGAAGTAGTTATTATTGTAACAGTTTCGATTGGTTATTGGCCTCTCCGATGGCGCAGCGTTAGCGTCTTGTAATCAAGAGGTCCCGGGTTCGATACCCGGTGGAGACACATAGTGGTTCGGATCCCACTTTAAACTGTAGGTCCAGTCCCGATTAGCCTTACTGTGCATAAAGTGAAATAAAAAAGTACTCCTCGATTGGTTGCATATTGAAGAGTGCCCAGTGGTCCAAAAAAAGTTGATTTCATGCTCCAATGTCATTAGTTTCCGAATCTTTATTCGTGTATTCTCCATGTACCATTTTGTATAACCAGGACCATAAACAAACTAAGTGTCTAGACTTCTTAAACCCGAAGGTTTATGGCTACACCAACACAAGTCTTCCATCTGTCCCTTTCCTGTGCAAGATCAATCCAATCTTTTCCATCCTTACCGATTTCCCTTGGATCCATCTCAACGTTATCCGCCCCCCTTCTTGGTCTTGACCTTCCTACAAGTCTCTTACCATCAGGTTTCCCAACAAGAATCCTGTAAACTGTTCTTTTCTCTCCCATTCGTGCCACATGGCCTGCCCACCTAAGTTTTCTTAATTTAATTATTTTAATAATTTCTGGACAGGAATACAAATACAGGACCACGAAGTAATCTGTAATGAATTTAACGCAGTTGCAATTGAAACGGATTTCAGCTTCTCTTGTACCAAAAGCCATGATGTCATGTGGCAAAACCTTCTCAATGTAAATAGACAGCTATGAAGGCAAGCGAAAGAAAAATATTTCTACTGAATTATCACAATAAAATGCTGGCACTGTTTTCCTGGTGGTGCTTATCACAAATCAACAAGATAACTTCAAAATATAGCACCAAGGTATGACTCCTCAGGTAAGTTGCTTTGCGCTCGCACAACAAATGATGTCATGTATACCAGTTTACTCAGGGTCGTTACAAAGTGACTGAGAGGGGAAAGAGGCTCAAATAAGGAATCTGGGAACTTTCCTACACTATGTCTCGACAAAGAGGACAAAGGAGCTGAGTGGGGAGAGTGAAAATCAGTGAAAGAGGGCTACTAAATTCTAACAAAAAAATCTAGGAATCACTTAGCTAAGAGTTTAGTGAAATAGTGCAAGTGTAGTGAAAGTAATGAAATGAAAGACTGTGTTTGTGAACTTCCAAGCAGTGCGAAGAGGAATTAGATTGAGAAAGGGGTTAAGGAAAATGCACTAAACATTTTCATCCTTGAATTGTATGCAGAGCTGTAAATGCTCATACTTGAAAATAAATTATATTATTTTCTATTCTACAAAAGAATGGGCCTCTCCGATGGCGTAATGGTAGCGTCGTAGCCTTATAATCAAGGTGCTCCGGGTTCGATTCCCGGTGCAGGCACATAGTAGTTCGGATCCCACTTTAAACTGTAGGTCCGGTCCCGATTAGCCTTACTGTGCATAAAGTTGACTTAAAACACCAAACCAATCAATCAGTGCAAAAGAAAGGACAATGGAGGTGACCAAACCGCAGTACCATTCTTGAAAGTAGTTCTTCCTAGTGGGTTTCTTCGAGATGCACCCCTTTTTACGTATCACAGAATTAAAACGCAGCTGTCACGATGGTCTTGTACTTACGACGTTGAGGATTCTTGGCGGATGTACTCTAATGCACTTGGGCATCGTTCCATTTTCCTCAGCATCCCGTTACTCACGCGGTCAAGCTCTCGGGTGCCTTCTGGGACGAGAGGTGCTGAGTCAGCAGAACTATCCAAAATGGAAACCGAAAAAGGTTGCATATTAAGTAGTGGCGACCTTGCCTGTCATCTTTTCTTGCTGCTCCTATCGGCACAGAATGGCTCTGATGGCCGCTACTGTGCGTGTGTGTATTGTATCTTTGATCTTGGATTCATTTCCACTCCGACAGACTTCGGCGAAACGAGGGCGGCCGAGAATGAATTGTAAAGGAACGGCGTTCGCTTTACTTCCAAATAGGAACTCTTGCCTTGCCTTGAAAGCACGATCTACATTAGGTAAAGATGGTCTTAATTTCCTGTGGTTCTGTTATTTGAATTTGGTCATAGTCCAAGATTCAAATTACCTCAATCCGCTCTTGGATTCATTCCTTTAGGCATTTATACGTGGACTCCATCTATCCTGGACTCTGAGTTCATCCATAAAAATCGTTAGTCTTCAAGACTGTGTTTCGGCTAGTTTCTCTTTCTCTTGCACTGTATTTGGACATTGCCTTATTTCTCTAGAACTGTATGCATGGACGTCCTCAGAATATTTTTCAGGGAGGGCAAGCAAGGTATTTTTTCAGGGGGGGGGGTGAAAACGAGGCATATATTTGAGTGTATTTTTCTCTAACACTCTATTTGGGCAAGGATTCCCCGATGGTGTAGTGGTAACGTTGTCGCCTTGTAATCAAGGGGTCATAGACGTAACTTGGCGGGGGCAAGGGGCGCTTTCCCCCCTCAAATGTTCAGGTTTGTTAAAATTTACAAGTTAAGGATACATTTGTTAACATCCTATGACCTCAGGAGCTAAGTAATAAATAATAATATTTATGATTTCGCAAATGTAACAGTTATTTAGCAAATAATCCTGGACACGATTTTTAAGAGATGAAAAATTTTTCGACTCTGCCCCCACAAAAGTTAGCCTCAAGCTCATACCTTCCCCCCCCCCAAGTTAAGTCCCAAGTTACGTCCATGCAAGGTGTCCCGGGTTCGATACCCAGAGGTGGTACTTGGTGGTTCGGATCTCACTTTAAACTGTAGTTCCAGTCCCAATTGGCCCTTTTTGGGATAAAATGGACTTAAAGACAAAATCAATCAATATATTTGGACAAGAGTTTATTTCTATAACACTGTATTTGTATATTGCTAGGATATATTTGTATCCTGTATTTGTATGCACTGTATTTGGATTTAGCTACATTTCTATTCGGTCATGGACTTCTTTCCCAACTTCTAGGTTGTTTTTTTCTCTAACACTGTATTTTGGTATGAGGTTTTCCTCCTAACACTGTATTTGGCCATGGGGTCCTATCCTTAACATTGTATTTGGGATAGGCTCTAGAACTGTATTTGGGCTAAGGTTTATGTCTGTAACACTGCATAACTTCTCTAGTTGTGTTGTATAGAACATAAGGGAGGACGTATGGCCAAATTGGACATGCTGTGGATAATTGGTGGCAGAAGGAGAGAAAGACGGAGGGTTCTATTAGGAATAGTATAGATATAAGGGCAGGGGCGATTCCTCCATGTAGGAAGTGAGGAATTTCCTACAATTCATTTATACTTGCTTCCAGTTCTCTACTTTTTAGGAGTTTAATAATAATGCGCGTTATAAAATTATGAGCGCAATGTATGTACAATTGACTAGGTTAGCTACTGTCAACAGTTGACTGGTGCCTCTCGTTCCAGCCCCAGCCGCAAAGACGATGGACACATACGCTTTGCTGCCGCGCCTGAGGAACCTCAGGAGTGGAGAAAGGCCAGGGGAAAGGTTGCGGTTTTAAAGCATCCAGCGAGAAAGCATCGAGGGGTTCCTCGATCAGTGGTGCCAACCCCATCAAAATGGTACTAATCTTGCACAGTTTGATCTTCGTTGACACCTAGCATCCTGCTTTTGGTATAATGGTATAATCTAGTGTAATCTGGAAACGCTAGTCACTGGGAGATGGAAATTGAATTCAAAGGAATATGTTTTCATGAGATAGAAATAAAATTACGTCCAAATCTTATTTATACTTCAGCAGCGGACTTGTTTTAAAAAAAGGGAGTATGCATACACAGCGACAAGCTTTTTTACAACCATGCCACGATCCATCCTCTATCTTTTCTTTATACTGTCGATTTTGTTTGTGAGAAGATTTTATGGCAGGAAATCGATAGAAGGTTGGGAGTGAACAAATAGTTTTCCCAAACCGTTTCAAGTTCTATGCTGAACTCATTTCGTTTGTTGAGCCATTCTACACAATTTTGTGGGGGAATTAACAATATCACATAACTGTAGTGAATAATAAGTAACACAAGTTCGAAACTCGAAAAGTATATGCATAATTTAACTTAAAACTGAAGTTTTCCGAAAAAATAATTAATAATAAATCCTAGCACAATTTAGAAGCATTTGGCATAATTTCAGAGTTTAAGCAGCACTTTTTATTATCCTCAATCCGCACGACAGGAAGACGGGACAAAATCGAAATTCCTGCAAAATTTTAATATCGTCAATGCTATTTTCGTAGGTTTTGTAGCTTCACATTAAAATATTTCATAGTTCAAGGGGACAAGGGCCTACACCTAACATTCAAAATGCAATGGATAGTACAAGCGATATGTGTGATTGTAATTGAACGGATTTTTCAAACCTTCCTTGGTTTACCATAATTTCTTCCTACACTCCAAAAAGCCACGAGTCGCCACTGTATAAGGGAAGAGAAGACGAGATATGGAACTCGATCTGTTGGTTGTATATTAGATAAGCTGTTACGTGCATTTTACTCAATGAAACAAGGCGTAGTCGTTACGTTGTCAGTGAATTTCTTCGGTATTTCGAAGGAAATGCCAACAAGGGAAGAACGTTTAGTTTTCGAACAGATTAAAGAGCAGCTGTTTGAAGAATATTGCTGAAGAGTTTAACACACTTGTAATAGACCAAGAAGGCCATTGAGGCAGTCGATAGTCATTTCGGCGATGATCCAGCGTTACCAGGAGGAGAAGAACCAAAATCAATACTTATCAAAATCAATAACTGTAACGGTAATTCAATTACATCCTGAGCAATGGTAACTGTAACGGTAATTCAATTACATCCTGAGCAATGGTAACTGTAACCCAGTTACCTTTAAAAAATAACTTTCTGAACACTGAGATGCATAGACGTCGTGGGTAGCTTCCAAATTATTCGAGGGAACAATCACAGGAAATTATTTTTTCTTCTCTGGCGGGGTGATAGATATATCCTTGACGTAACTTAAATTGTTGTATTTTTATCAGTAATACTTTAATTATTATCATAATAATATAGTATAATTTTTTAAGTTTATATATAAAAATGTCTGCTGGTAACACTACTGTTTGCTATAAAATTTATATTCTTCACTTTCAAACAATGGTGTTTCTTTAACTCCCTTCACTGAAACCGACAACAATTGGTCATATTTTCTTTGGAATGCAAATTATATGCATTCACACACATCTAAACCTTAATGCAATGAAAAGCAATAAAAATTTCCATATTAATTAATGTTGTTATTCACATTGAGTAGGAATACTTTTCGTGAACTGCCCCTACTGTATTTTAGACTGTTCGATACCCGGTGGGGCCACATAGTCGTTCGGATCCAATTTAAACTGTAGGCCCAGTCCCGATTAGCCTATTTGTGCATAAAGCGGGCTTGAAACAAGAACTCAAATATAATTTGAACTAATTTATTTGTAAGAACGGTTGATCAACATCTAATGTGCTTAGACGGTTTGTTACGTGTTCATTCTGACAGAAACATACCTCCTCCTTTTTTCTCCTGAATTTTTCTCTGAATTATTGAGGGGGTGACGCGTCCCCCTGTCCCCGCGACGCTCGTACTGAGAAGATTGATCCCACGGCACACAGGGATGAAAGTGAACGCGAAAGTCAATTAGCAGCAATCATTCTAGAAAGCTCTCCAGCCAATTGCAGAAAGGAACATGCCACGATGATGATGACCACTCGTGGCTATCAAAGCAGCAAGGCGTGGGTTGCTATCACCAAGGTAATCTTGAAACACGAGAAAACTTCCTACTGGGAGAACTGTTTTGCTCTCAAGGTTATAAAGAGAGCTTTCTGCATAATGTATTATCTCTCCCATCCTCTCGCTCCCCCCAATGTAATATGTTGCATGCTTGTGATGGATCTGGAGGTGTTAAAGACTCATAAACATCAACGTCGTGGTCTGGGACGCAGATTCATCTTCTGGGGCCTCCCACTGTTCCACTGGGGAGGCTTCAGATATTGTCGTGGTCCACTTGACCTCCAAAATTCTAGAAATGGAAGTTGCATATTGTAGATTATGATGAGGAGTGATTGTTCTTCGTGTGGACGGTATGACGCAACAGATCGAAGAAACGACCAAATTGTACTGTGGAGCCACCAACTGCAGAATGCACCAATGAGAGACGTCGGAATCGACAGGTCCCGGGTTCGATTCCTGGTGGAAGAACATTGCACAGTTGTAATCAAGGGGTCCTGGATTCGATACCCCATGCACAGCGGTTCGGATTCTACTTTAAACTGTAGGTCCAGTGCAGATGCATAAAGTGGACTTAACAATTCAAATAAACAAACATTGCATAATGGTTCGGGTTGTACTTTAAAGTGTAGTACCGCCCCCGATTAGCCCATCTGAGCACGGAGTGAACTTGAAATTTAACTTCGACAAACTTTGCGAGGTATAGAAAATGGATATCAGAATAAATTTTGTGAACTTCAAAGAAAGTTCACTTTATTCTCAGATAAGCTACAAGAATTAGATCTACAGCTTATTGAAGCAGAGTTGTTAAAGGTCCAGGAATTTTAAATAAATTCACTTCCGGTCCAATACAGGAAATCAGAAAGCGTAAATGGGTTCTGGACCGTAAAGAACCTTTTTATCTGTAAATGTGTTACAATTCGGTCCAGGAACAATTGTTTCGGATGAATTTAAATACGGTCCAGGAACCTTTTTCAATGAAACAATACGCAACTTGGACCGAATTTAAATTATGCGAGAAAAAAGGTTCCGGTCCTGGACCTTTAACAACCCTGGTTTGAAGTGAGACCCGAACCATTGTTCCATGTGCATACAACGGGGAAAGAAACCTTGACTCCTTGTTTTCAAGGCGACAACGTTAGTCACTATGCTGTGGAGGAGCGGGACGCAGACTGAATAAAGTCCGGAAAAGTTAAAGAAAAGTCGCTGAGGGTGGAACGTAGACTTGAACAATGTTAAAGAAAAAGGAGAGGGAAAAGTTATTTCCTGTGTAGGGCACCGCACATTCTAGATACCAGCCGCAACAGCTGTGTGTAATACGTGACCTTTCGGAAGGTCCTCAAACGCCAATCTCCCTTCCCTGTAAATCTCATTCCTATAGGCTAACGAGGGTTTGCTGCCTGGACCCACAGCTAGGATAATCCTCAGGGTTTCTACTGTCCCCTCTTTTATCACTGGTTTTATGCCTCATAAAGTTTATCAATTTTAGTCTTGTTCCCCGTAATTTTTCAACAGTTGAAGATTTAGACAATCGCAAAGTACTCTCCGTTCATAGAAAGGATAAAATCAATGTAAACAAAAGCACGTGATATCTGAACTTCCTAATTGGTTCTTAACTCATCTACAGATATATTGATTGCATATAGTTCATAAAATAAGGTTCTACAACTTCTCTCTAGTAGTTTAGTTTGGTGGCAGGCTTTATTATCCTATGCGCAAGTTTTCTGCACAACAGCTACCATTGGAATTAACCAATAGGATTTCTTACGAGTCACGCGGCTTTGTTTACATCGACTTCATGGATAGGTGATAGTAGCAGTCTGCTTATTGATAGAGTAAGTTTCAAAAGACCACAGCCAAGAAAATTTTCTGTGATAACGCATTCTTGCCGACGACTGTGAAAACGGGCATTATTAATGACGTCAACCAACCACTCAAATCCTCATAAAACATTTCAAATACCATCTACTGGCAACACTGACCTGCATGGTATGTCCTTTTATTGTTGCATGAAGGAATTGCCATTGATTGGCTCATTTAACTTTGCTGGTAATAATTGCCTTCAATGGTAAATATTTGAGACGTAAAAAAATGTGCTTGTCGCCACACTCCATAAAGTTCACAAGGCCAATTTATTTCTTTTTCTTGTTTTAGAAACTTAGTTATCACCAGATGCAATCCTCTAGAAGAAAATAGAAGTGATAAAACTCTTTTCGTTTCGTGTTGGTTAAGCTGCTCGTAAAATTTGACACACCATACTCTATTCGCAACGTTGCAAGAAAAAATTGCCGACCGAACCAAAAGCCAACTTCCAGTGGTCCTTAAAGTTTGCTGGCAACTTGTACGCCAGTCAACTACATCCTTTTTTATTTATTGTTTATATATTTTCCTAAGCTTGTAGCATTTATAATGAATTATGATGGGAACAAGTGTGTTTTTTCTAGCAACTAGAGCGAATGTACCGCTAGGAATTTTCTAAGTGTTGGTAAACAAAGCAATCATTGTTGGTAAATAGAGCCGAGGTCTTGTCTTCTTCAACAGACACAGGGACAACAATGGTCTTACTAATCGTGCTTCTTATGATGATAAGAGACTGTTGAAGTGTTTATTGTTGCTGTTATTGTTGTGTGCTCCGCATAAACAGACATGAAAGGCACGAAGAATTAATTAATCTTGATATTATATTTTAATATGTTGTTTTTTTAGACTTACATAGCTTTTAATGTAATTGTTTGTGTAACGTTTTTTGTTCTAGATGTGGAGGCAGAGGGCAAAACTGATGCGTGACAATGGTCTTGGAAAGTTCCATTAGTCCGTTTGATCCGGAACGTACACAAAAAAAGAGGATAATGTGTTTTCACACAATGACAGTTCCATGGACCTTTCACGATATGGGTAAGTAGTGTCTTAAATGTCTTTAGCTACAGAGTTATGTATGATTCTTTCGACTGGAAACTCGAAGATTACTCCATAACTTTTAATTTTTGTGTCGTTCTCTATGAAAATGTACATGGGCAAAGCATACATATGTGGAACCAGAACCATCACATCCCTCAACGAAATGGACTGTACCCGTGACCTTGAAACGCGGGAGGTTGCATCCATTACCGTCACATTAGCCCATGTCTTCGGTAATTTGCAGGCTCTCGTACAAAAATGCTAGAAAGGAATGGGGAGACATTTTCAGCACATGCTCTAGTTAGAACCTGTTTTTCTAACATAGGAAACCATAGGAAATTAAATTACTAAGAGAATCACCCTGTATATAGTTGGTCAAACTAACAATCTCGTCATCGAAGGTCCTGGCGTGGACAGGTATGATCCTTTGTGAATCCTTCCATGAATACCGTTTAATCATCATTACCGTCGTTATTACCCTGATTAGGCAAAAATAAAACATAATTTGCAAGATGCAAATTTAGAAATGAAGGGGGGGGGGATGTATCTACATGTAGAAAGTGAACCGACATAAGGTGTCTTGTCCTATCTGGCTAATGCGGTTCAAGTCAGTGGATCTATAATTTCGTTTAAGAGCAACTAATTTAACTTTTAAGCATTGTTATGCACATTGTCCAATGATGACTTTTTAAAGCCTCGGTCAAACTTAAAGAAACTCAAGCTTGAGACTCGAAGAGTAATGTGGCCACCACATATCGCTTCAATGTTGCCAATTCTTGTACGTACAGTGGCGGTTTGTGAAGAATTTGCTCAACGGATGGCTGAAACACATAAATACAACAATGTACGTATAAACCTATCCCCAAGCTATATTTCCCTGTCCATTAGTTTGGAGAAGCACGAAGGATAAGGTACTGTTGAGTGTTTTGGATAGAGTGAAGCAGGAAGAGCATTTCGTTCCAGCGCCAAACGGACGACGCTAGATAGCACACGGAATTGAGAGCTTCATCGCCCGAACAAATAACTCTCGAACAGGCAAAATGGGTGGTATACGCTCGAAGCCCAGAGAACACGTATAACCGAAATGTGTCTGTGGTAGTGGGCCGGTCGGTCGACCTCCCTGGAAATTTCCATCTACTTTTTTCAATATATGGCAATTTATAAACGAAGCACTTTCACATTTTGCGTCATTGTTTAAAAATGGTCATGAGATATCGAATTTGGTATGAAACTTTCATAATTTGCAACACTGAAACTCTGTTAATTTGTAACTTTCACACGTTTTGAAGCTTCTTATAGTATAGTACTGCTTGCTGCTGCTACTAATGTTTGAAGTAACTATTATGTAATCTTGGTTGTAACAAGTACTATATAATTGATATAAAAAACTTATTGGATGCTAAAATAAACTAAACTACTGCTACTGCTACTAGTAGTAGTAGTAATAATAATAATAATAATAACACAATTTAAAATACCGATAATGCAATAATTTTAAAAATGAACCCCTCTTTGACAAACTTCTGCATATGCCACTGGTCTGTATCAATATTTTTCCAAGGGTCCCGGGTTCGAATCCTGGTCGGGCTTGGTTGTTTGTGAATGTCCATTCATCAATTTCATCATTTCATCAATCATCCCCATCTTCGCAAATTAGCCAAGAGGCACAAAACGCGAAGTAAAATAAACTAAAATCAAATCAAATCAATGTATCAATATTTTTGAGAGGGAGGGGGTGTCCTCGACATCTTCGATTCGACCCCCCCCTCCTAGGAATCTGGCGACGCACATGACCGTGAGGCGAAAGACGCAATGAAATTGAAACTTAAGTAAGCATAGTCATTATCTCCATGTTAAAATGTAGTTTAGTCTGTCTTTTCAATACAGTGATCGATATGTGAAAATGAAACGGATGAATGTGGGCTGAAACTGCCAGGACGGATATGTGTCTACGATTATTGTCGTATATGCCATTGTCTCGAGCGTGGGAGACTCGATAGAGTATGAGCGAGCGAAAGTGCTTCCATGCAGTACTCTAGTTTTGCATCTTTTCAACATTTACCCAGACTTTACCTATCATTATTTCTCATTAAAACCACGCGAAGAGGGATGGATACAATTAAAAGCGGATAAGGTTCTATTGGAGTAAGGGGGCGGACAAAAAAATAAGGAAAATATTGTTGGAGCTAACTCAAGTAGATATTAAGAAACTGAGGCTTAAGAAGTCTTTGGAAAACAAAAGAACGTGAAGGAAGTAGAAGGAAAGAACTTGAGGTGTCTTAAGAAAATGTCTCAAAGATGCTTAGTAAGAAGCCAAGAAGAATACGGGAGTCAACAATGGATAACTTCAATAGCTTCTTGGTATTAGCAAGGGATTATTGCTCAGAATATGGCGTCCAAAGTGTGT
The DNA here is from genome assembly GCF_977018435.1 of Lepisma saccharinum. Lineage (NCBI taxonomy): Eukaryota > Metazoa > Arthropoda > Insecta > Zygentoma > Lepismatidae > Lepisma > Lepisma saccharinum. Next base: position 32,538,328 of record NC_139231.1, read on the forward strand.
GTGCATGATAATGGGACTGGCCAAATATTACAGTCTTTACCTGAGTAAACTTGATGCTGGTAAAAAGAAGACGGAAGCAACATATTTTCAGGAGTAGTGTATCGAGACCCCACGAAATTTTCTCAAAACGCCTAGAAAATTAAAAAATCACTCGCACCACTTTTCTAAGGGTGAAAATGCCTTTTTTGATGTCCCTAACAAAGCCCATTTCCAGAGGAGAAAATCCGACATTTTTTTCTCATACTTTATTCTCGAGATCATAAACAACACTGATGATTCAATTCCGAGTTAGAAAACGTACACCATACAAGAATGACACATACATAAGAAGATTCAGTCCAGAGATTACATAAACATTTATGTACAACTTAGTACCAAAATACGAAAATAGCTACATTATGCCTGTTTTAATGAAATGTTTAGAAATGTAACATTGTTGTGTTTGAAATGTTTGTTGTTGACCATGGAAACGGACGTTGCTAGGAAACATAATGAAAGGCTATTTTCGCACCGAAAACTAGGGTGAGTGAATGATACTTGAATTATAGTACAATTTCAAATATGAGCGCCAGGATTTATTATAGAGGTAAGGTAGGAATTTGTGGGGAATGACGGAAAACAATAATTTTTCAATTATTTTTAAACATGTCAAAATAAGTAAATATTGCTTTTCCAATTTGGTGTTGCTATTGAAATCGTGTATATGATACATCTATTTTGAAATGGACAGGACTTACCCAGTTTATTATTAAGAAAAGAGAATATTAATTTGAGTGTTTGTACAATATTTGAGCACGTACACGCATACGTTATAAACTTTTCAAATAAGCGAAAGTACTCACTAGATCCCCTTCCTCTAATAATACATGCTGACATTATCAAACACATTAAGAGCATTGAGGAATGTAAAACGTGGCCGAAGAGTTTGCGGCAAGCCATGGGGTTATGGGGTTACAACACTTAATTCAGTGCAATGAATTATACACTTATGAAACTAATAACAATAAAGTAACATCAAATTGCAGAACATAATTACCAAGATATCAATGAGGAAGCATGGAAATTTAACGCTCCTACTTCTGTGTTATTTTGCGTCGCTTTTGTGCCCCTTTGGCAAATCGAGACGATGAGGATTACTGATGATTACATGGAATTGATATAGGGACACTCATACCCAGGCCGGGACTTTACCCGGGCACTTCGGTGGCGAGACCGGCACCTCCATACGATGTATGTACGTACACCCAACGGCAAAAGAAATGGTATGCGAATTGTCCATCCCAATTTTCCCCAAGTCTGTTTCCCAGAATATGATGATCATGAATTCAAACAAAAACATGAATAAGCAGATGACAACATTTGCTTTGCATCAACAGAATTACTTTTCTTAAAACAACACAGGATGCAGAATAGAAAAGAGTTAAAATAGTGATGGGCAATTTGCCTACTATTATCTTTGCCGTTGGCTGTACAATATGAGTTTCTTGAAAACGAAACATGGAAATTTTACAAAAACTAAACTTGACATCCCATGTTGTGCATTGGCAGGATTGGAATCACGTGACGGACACGCACTTAAGGCTCCTTCATACATTTGACGAAAGTCGAATCTGAGGAAGAAGAAGGAAAAAGGAGGGTCATGTGGGTTGGTTTTTGCGTGGCTTACTCTGTAACGTATCTCGGACGTAACCGAGTACGTCACGAGATTGGCAGTCTTCACAGTTTGCTTGGGTCTCAGCTTCTACTTCCTCGTAGAGCTCCGACACAGTAAATAGTCCCTAACGAACCTACACAAGTTATGTTAAAGAAAGAGCGAAATGATTTTAAAAAAGTATAAAAGATTACCTACACATGGAAACAGATCTTCATATGAGATCGTTGAAGGTAGGCATTTGCTGTTTACTGTTCACGGCTGACGGGAGAGCAGTTGGAGTGGGGTGGGTACCTGAGGGGAAACTTACACTATCGCTTGCAAGGGTGGAAGGAGGAGAATTTGTTTGTTGTGAAGCAGTTGACAATCTGGCGCGCAGGCGAGCGAAGAAAGCACATGAATTATCGTTCTTTTAACACGTAACGAATTTTTCATGGATAGTAAATCCGTAATTTGATGACAAAAGATTCTCAAACATTCATGAAATGGAAGATAGTAAACACAGCCGCGCTTTCATGTTTTGAATCTTGGATATATCATTATGTGGGAGAGGCAGTGAGGGGAAAAGGCACTTTCTCTCTCTCTCTCTCTCTCTCTCTCTCTCTCTCTCTCTCTCTCTCTCTCTCTCTTTAATCTTCCGTAAAGAGCAATGAAAGAAAAATCGAAAACTGTTTCTATTTTGTACCTTCAGTTCCTAAATAAAAATTACAATTTTTGTAACTATAATTGGCGTACGCAGAATTTTGTCGCGAGGTGTTTCAAGTTTGTTCAGATTTTAGTATTTATAGTAATAATAACAATACATTGTTTTTGATTGATTGATTGATTTGCTTTATTTTACTTCGCCTTTTGTGCCACTTTTGGCTAATTTGCGAAGATGGTGATGATAAGATGAATGAACACTCACATAGAGTGGCGCAGGAACGGGGGTGTGGGGTACAGGGGTACATTGTACCCCCAAATTTTTAGAGGGGGGTACTGTACCCCCAAATTTTTAAAGGGGGGTACTGTACCCCCGTAAATCGAGTTGTACCCCCCATTGGTAATTTTACAGCAGACGGAAGGTGCTACTGTTAAAAGAACCTATTTTCAATTCACCCAATAAAAAAAGTGTATATTGTTTATAATTTATGAGCATTATCTTTCTTACCACAGAAATTCAATCCATTGCAAACTTATTCTACTACATTGTGCTTGCTACTAGTTAGTTCATTGACCTGTGTTCTTGGTAACCTCCTTAAGGAGATGAAAATTGTTTAAAATGTGTGTGGAACGATGGAACCATATTTGCTCTCAGAAAATCATTCTGCAGACGAATGCTAAAGAAGTGGTCTCGTCGATTCGAAGATAAGATACAAATCTTCATCAGAAGAGTATATGACTGACTCCATTTTCTTTTGAATGTTTAAAATGTAATTTTTCGAAACGAAATATTTACACAAACGAGACGAGACACGACAGACCAACTTGGGGGGTACAATGTACTCCTGTACCTCACCCATATTTTTCATAACTTTGTAAGATGCTGTACGGAAAACTAAACTTAAACGTATATTTTAAGATATTTTTTTGGAAATAGAGTCCCGATTAGCCTATTTGAGCATGAAGTGAATCTAGAATAAGTTTTAATAACTTCAGAGTGGAAACCGAAACAAAAATAAGCACAAACAAGAACGAGAAGGACCTCACCACACAGGAGATGAGATGAGGCTGTGACAATTCTCGACTCATCGCATAGCGATATCATTCCTAGGTGAAATTATATTTTTCCTAGACATTTAAACAGGATGCGATTTGCGACTTTATCAGGGGGACTTATTTTTACCTATGCATTAGGGTATACTTATAATTGGATATTAATTGCTTATAATCTAATTGTGATATCGAATGCAACACAAACACAACGCCATTTTAAGTTAAACCCTAAAGTCAAACTGTACATTACATTAGTCAGATGAATGAACGACATAAATGAGATTCACGGCAGGTTCTATTGGTATATTTTGGATTGGATGGATTCACAAGGTGTTTGATTCATTTATTTTATTTATTTTACTTCGCATTTCTGCCATTTTTGGCTAATCGCGAAGATGAGGATGAGTGATGATATGATGAAATTGATATACACTCACAAATAACACCCATGCCCAGGCCGGGATTCAAACCTGGGACCTCTGACGTCATAGCGCGCTATTCTAACCCCCATCGTCACGGAGGCCGGCGAGGTGGGAATGCGTTTTGGATTTTCTCTGTAGATGCGAAAATCTTTAACTGTGACGCGCACATGCTTTTGCTTACATTAAAGTTTACCTTTTCACATAAACGAGAAATTGACATGTCACCCAAAAACACATGCATGCACCTGCATTTAATACCATTACATACGAAAATAAACCTTGGCCGGCTCTTCATATTGTCCACCAAGGATTGAAAAGAAGAAAAAAGTCTTGAGCATATAACTTTCCTTGTTTCCTCTGAGATCTGAAGGATTTCGGTTTTGTATATGTAATGATAAAGTGCTTGTAGAGTGTCATTAGGTACAGCTAATTGTAATTATATAAGAAATAAATGCTTTGTCAAATGTTTCACAAATATTTCAAACTTAGACTTCTTACGAGTTGATCGGGAACCATTTCAACTCTAGTTTTATTTTCTTTTTTAATACAACGCCCTATAGGTGTCTGAGAAAATACCAAATACCAGGTGGTTATAATTAAAGTGACGGTGTTCAGAGTGGTACAGCACGGGCTGTAATGAGAGTAGCAGTCTGAAACTTCGTAGATATGATAATGAAGCAATGCGCTCGCGAATTATGCAAAAAAAAAAAAAAAAAAAAAAAAAAAAAAAAAAAAAAAAGTTCCAATTCTCGCCACCAGGGTAAAAAATGGCGCTGTAAGCAGTCAAAACGTGGAATTTTCCGTAACTCTGACGTCAAAGTCGGTGACATTGCCTAACCATTGTGTGAGCTCCCTGGTTGTTGTTGGTGACGCTTGTTGCTTTTTTTTCCTTTAGTGATGTGAATGTTCGCCGAACATTAAAAGTTTGATTTTTCCCGTGTAAAAAGCAATGGCTATTGCGAAGAAAGACCGTGCACTGCTAGTGAAGTTGTTTTACCAGAATGGGAGCAATAGTAACGCTGCACTGCGGAAATATCGCCAACAGAAAGGGCTGAGAAGAGGGCCCATGTCAATTAATGGGCTGAAGAAGATGATGAAGAAATTCGAGGAAACAGGTGAATTGGGTGTTGCACCAGGGAGAGGAAGGCGGCCCATCCCCGTGGAAGTTGTGGACGAAGTTGCTGTAGCTGTAGCTGACCGTGCAGCACATGCCTCAACTTCTGCAACCAGTGCTAGAGCTGTGGCACGTGAATTGTCACTCCCCTGGTCAACAGTTCGCAAGGTATTGCGGTGCATTTTACACTGGTATCCCTACAAGATTCAAATTGTGCACCAATTGAAACCCCAAGATATTCCACAACGCCGTGAGTTTGCCCATCGGTTTTTGGCACGCATGGAAGTGGATGACATGTGGCCGGGGAATATTCTGTGGACTGACGAGGCGCATTTTACTCTGGTCGGTACAGTGAATACTCAGAACTGTCGCATATGGGGTTCCACTCGTCCACATGTTGTGCAGGAACAACCATTGCACTCAGTTTACGTGACTGCATGGTGTGGGTTCACTAGCTCCTTCATTCTTGGTCCGTTTTTCTTTGAGGAGATGACACCTCGAGGGCCTGTTAGGTGTACAGTGACATCTGCACGTTATAGGGACCTCCTTGTGCAACACGTGATTCCAGCTTTGCAAGAACGGAACTGTGAACACACCACCATTTTCATGCAAGATGGAGCAACACCACATGTCGCTCGCCACGTGAAAGATTTGCTGCGAGAAACCTTCACTAATGACCGCATCATCTCTAGGCAGTTTCCAGATGATTGGCCTTCCAGATCCCCCGACCTTAATCCATGTGACTTCTGGCTGTGGGGATATTTAAAAGATCGTGTCTATCAGGGACATGTCCGGTCTCTGCCTGATCTGAAGGCTAGCATACAACGACATGTCGCTCAGATTTCACCAGACATGCTGCGAGCAACCGTCGACCATGCCGTGTTACGAATGCAGCATGTTGCTGAATTGGGAGGCCATATTGAACAGTTCTTGTAACCATAGTTCCTAATAAACATGCCAGAGCCATTGTTCTCATGTGTTTGATCTTTCCTGCCTTTTTCCTGTAACTATACCACGTTTTGACTGCTTACAGCGCCATTTTTTACCCTGGTGGCGAGAATTGGAACATTTTTTTTTTTTGCATAATTCGCGAGCGCATTGCTTCATTAGCATATCTACGAAGTTTCAGACTGCTACTCTCATTACAGCCCGTGCTGTACCACTCTGAACACCGTCACTTTAATTATAACCACCTTGTACATGGCTTCTAAAAGGCATCGGATGTGGTACACATCTGCCATAAATTGTTTAAGATATTTTTATGCGTAGCTATGGCACTTTAAAATTATTAATAATGTAATTTCTATATCCATTGGGTGGGAGATGATTATTTCTGGTTGGGGTGGCCCAAGATCCTCCTCATCCCCTTTAATCTCAACCTGCATTAAAATGAATAGATGTATCTTTGTTCGCAATTTTCACATTTAAAACTCCTGACTTTCCGTTCCGTTAAATTAAAACAAACCCCGAACGAGGTTCAGAGCTTTATATGTTTCAGAATTTTTATCTGGTTTTAAAATCTGTTTTTTTTTTTAAATTCTAAGAAAAACAAAGAAAAAAATATTTATGCAAAATATGCATTAAATAACAGGACATCCGTGTGTGTTGTTCTAAAATATAATATTTCACATTATACTTAGATATCAAGGACGTATTTAAGGGGGGGTTCCTGATCCCCCTCCCCGAAAGACTTACCAAGTAGTAAAAGTAAATAATCAAAATATTGTTTAGCTTTTGTTCGATGATTATTTCCACTGAACTTATTGGAAGGCAAGGAATTTGACGCATACAGCTTTGAAAGGTTCCAAACATTTATGGACACTACTAATATCATCCATAAAATATTAATCAGGAACTTTACTTTTCATTAATTGGATCAAACTCCTTTTTTGTTATTTAATAAATATTCAATCATTTTTCTATTTGACATTAAATCCTTGCCAGGGCAGTTGTTTTTATGCAAATCTTGGCGATCTTAACTACACGTAAGCTAGATAATGAATACGTGCTGTTATATCTATATTATTTTACTATATTTTACCTATTCATGTAATAATAATAATTCATTATTAATTAATTTACATATTTAATTAATATTTTAATTTAATTAAATATAATAATAATTATTATTATTGTTACACTTGGTTTGAAGTAGTATGTGTGTGTGTATATATAATAAAAATAATGTATTGCCGGCTCCCGTGGCGGAGTGGTTAGCACATCGCGCTACGACGCCAGGGGTCCCGGGTTCGAATCCTAGCCTGGGCATCGTTGTATGTGAACAGTGGCGCAGGAACGTTTTGCAATTGGGGGGTACAAAATTCACCCTCCCCCATATATATATATATATACACACATATGGGGGAGGGTGAATTTTGTACTACTTGCCACAAACAGTGCATACATTACCTACAAAGTTACCTCGTTTAGAAAGATTCTCCTTCTTGATCAGTTTGCCGGTGGGTTTTTTTCTTCCCTTCTATTTTGGGCTTGGATTATTCTCGTGGGATTTCGGATCTGCATTGAACATGTGTGCCGTGGATAGACAAGTTTTGGTAGTAGACACTCAACATAGAATTGTTGTAGCTGCGTTTCCATATTCTTCTTTCAGAATTGATCATCTCTCTGGATGTATTCTATTTTAACACCTTTCTGTGTCCACAGACCAAAAATACAGTACCTTCTACGTGTAATAATTACTATTACCCTACACGTGGTAATAGTAATTATGTGTGGTGTTCACGATATTGGCGTTAAGCTCTTCGTCAAATTTCCAGAAAGTTACTTTCTTCGTCTTGATGGCATGTGCAGGTGTTACATGTTTGACAGAAAAGGGACACTTAATTTCGATAATTGCATAACGAAATAAATGTTAGATACAGTGAAGTTTCTGATAGATATTGTATACATATTGTTATGAGTTGTAGTATGCATAAACCTTCTTTGTAATATCATTCCAAGCCGTGCTATCCCAATATAATCCTTGCCTTCCAATAAGTTCAGTCTCTTCAGATAAAGCTAACAACCATCATATACAACAAATGCTAAACGAGTATTGTAATTATTTTATTACTTGGTAATCTTTTCGTTTGGGGGAGGGGGTCCAGACGCCCTAAATAAATCCTTTATGTCTTTCAAAGCCTTATGATGTCAATCCTAATCATTGCCTTCCAAAATATTCAGAGTAAAAATAGTAGTACTTGATAAGTATTTCGGGTGCTATACTTCAAAGCCGTATTATATTTATAGCTATAATCCTTCCCTCCAATACGCGTTCAGAGGAAATTATCCATCGAATATGCAAATATTGCTAAAGGAGTATATTTATATTATTTAATTTTAGTACTTCATAATCCTTTCGGGGGGGGGGGGGTCCGGACCCCCAGCAAACTTGTTCTACGTATTATAGCGTAATATTTGCCAAGGACACCGCCGGTTTAATTGAATTACTCAAAATAACGTTACTGGTTTACGTACGTACAATGTAAACGTCTAATGGAAACCGATAAATACTTCCCCATTTGATGATATAGTAAACGGATAGGTATTATTTATATTTCATTCTGAACCCTTATTTTGCCGGCGATTTTGTAGCGCTTGAAACTTCATTGTTGTTTCTGCAGCAGACGATTTTCTCGGAACCCACATCTTACGCCAAACACACTTGCTGCCGTCACCCATATTTTGCAATTGAACACGTCCAGTTGACGCAAGCACACTTCCCTGTCTCTTGCGATCGTGTTTTGTCTTCACGAGCTATTTTGTTGTATTCCTCCGCGTTCTAATGTGGGTGGGGTTTAGAACACTTCTAACTATCTGCACGAGATGTCGCCACAGTGCAGGGACACTTTTACGTATTGCGAGGGTTTCGTTTTCCTCAAACAGTCTCAAAATAGGAAAACTGACTTCTACAGTGATGATGTTAATGTCAAGTACAATGAACATTGCATGGCCCCAACAAAACAGTTTTCCATAAGCTTGTGTGGTTAACGAGATAATTGCATGTGAAAATTACGGTTTTCCCCATTTTTATGCCCAATTTACTTATTAAGCAGGGTATTTTTTTAAATTTCTGCTTTGTAGGAATTACGCAGCCATATTTTCTGAAGAATAGAAAATAAACTCGGAGGTCCTATCTTTGCTCGTAACTGAAAAATCTGTTTAAAACGGAACGTCTGCACTGCACGTTTTCGTCAATGTATGAAGGAGCCTTAAACACAGCTCCATCTCATGTGCAACAATATGGTTTTCCCACTCTTCCTCACACATTGCAAACCTTCCATGGCCAATTCTTAACATTTAAACGCGGTCGATAGTTACTCGAATCTCGAATTCCTTCCGAGTACGACGTCCGTGAAAGCGTTTTATTGCCGTCGCCGAAGACTGATGGCATCCATCACGGTCTGCACCTCGGACCTGGAAGGGAATTTATCACGTTATGTTGGAAGCAAGGGCCGACGTCAAGTACAGGGAAAAAAGGCGGAGGGGGACTTCTTTCGCGGAATAAAAAAAAAAAGAAGGGAGAAAGACTGCTTCGACTTGGTGATCCTTCACCGGAATCCATACACACATCCACTTCCTCAACGGAACGAGTTTGGGGAGCGGGGGATATGCAAAAAGGTTGCTAGTACCGAGGCTCAAGTTGTTCGTGACTGGAATAATGTGGAATTGTAGAAAGGCCTTTGTCGCTGTTGTATTCCCTCCCCCGAGTTGAAATCTCCGTGAGGTACATGCGTTCCTGATTGATTGGACTGATTTTCGGATTTCCAGGTTGCTGTACTATGAGGCAAGTGTATTCCTGATGCTAGGATCATGGGCACTTATTGACATTCAGACATGGATTTTGCTGCACCATGAAACAAGGGTATTCCTGACATTAAGACCCTGGGCACTTATCGAATTTCGGTCTTGGAGCTTGCTACATCATGAAGCAAGGGTAGTTTTGATGTTAGGAACCGTGGACAGTTATTGATATTTGGACTTGGCGCTTGCTGCATCATGAAACAAGGGCATTCCTGGTATTAAGAGCCATGGACAAATTTATTCTTCGGACTTGGAATTTCCTGCACCATGCTTTTCATGCTTGAAACCACACACACACACACACACACACACACACAAACACACACCCCATCTCTCTCTCCTTTGCATATGTGTTGCATGCTTGCTTGTTTGACTAATCGAGTTTTGTTATTTATCGCCGCTTTTTTGCCACTTTAGCTAATCGGGACGTTGAGGATGAGTGATGATTACGATGAAATTGATGAAGGGACACACATGGAACACTATGCACGGGCCAAGATTCGAACCCGGGAGCCGTAGCGTCGTAGCCTGGTGTGCTAACCACTCAGCCACGGAGGCCGGTTGCATGTGTGTTGCGTGTGTATGTAAGTCTGTTTGCTTGAGCAGGCTGTTTCACGGCTTCACACCCTTGTGTAACGAAGATTTTTAACCCCCTTAATTTGACGTATTTGTGTCTGAAGAACAGACATAAAAATCCAGGTTTTTGAGATTTGAGAATCAAATGAGGAAGTACTGAGTGATAAGTTGAAAATAATTCGTACTAATCCATTGGGAGGGGACTAGGAAAATATGTCCCCAATCCTTCCTAATCGAGAATTACCTTCAAAGCAGAAATTCTAATATTTGAGAACATTATCGTGGTTCCCCGAAACGTTCCAGGAAATTTCAAACCCTTGCAACCCTGCGGAATATATATTTTCGGTGCCTTGAATCGTTTTTATTAACGCTTGGTCGCTCCAGCACACCTTTTTTATGTGTCCATGTCTTCTGGGACAAAGCAACAAGAGACTATCTCCCCTGTCTCGCTTAAGCATAATCCTCGGACACACACCTAATGCGTCGATGAATAGCAAAGAAGAGGAACGATTCGAGTTCCTTTATGAGTTCTTTCCGGCACAAGAGAGAGATGCCCTTAATGCAGCAGCTGGCCGCAGAGAGAGTTCGGTATTAAAAGTCTTCGAGATTTATAGCGACGAAGTGTGTATCCGTGTCCAACGGTATAAGAGTTGTCAGGCTATTGTCTACCTGTCTGATATTCGGAACCGAAAATAATTTCCTGTGGCGACAGGAATAAATTCTGATAGTACTTGTTGGATTTGACGCATCTGACCTTCTTCCTTGATAGTACCGCATCGAGTGGTATGTGTGGTCGAGGAAAAATAAAAGTAATACCATACTGTTGTCCAAATATCACTAAATCCCGGTTCGATTCGCAGGACTTTCAAAGTGTCGGTGGTGCTACAGCATCATGAGGACAATTGGGAAGCTACTCGGAAGCAATATTAGCACACTCTGATCTCGAAGACCAGAAAACAGCGGCGATGGGACACGATGCACTGACCTCGCATCACTCAATTTAACGCCGCTTGGCAAGACTTGGCCTTCGAAAGGGCTTTGCGCCATTGAATGCAGACATTCGCATTGTGTATATTTTGATTGCAAATGCGATTGATTGGGTTTATTTTTTAATGGATGAAGGGAGAATCACCAAAAAAACTATGCTCTGGCTGGGATTCGAACCCGGACCCCTGGCGTCGTATTGTGCTGTGCTAACCACTGCATAATGGAGATCGGCATATATGAATAACATTGCTTTGAAGGTGTCTGTACTAAGATCCTGAGAAATGTAAGGAAAGTCTAGTAAGACTTATAGACAAGGGGTCCCGGGTTCGATACCCGGTGGAGGCACATAGTGATTTGGATCCTAATTTAAACTGTAGGTTTAGTCCCGATTAGCCTATCTGTGCATAAAGTGGACTTAAAACAAAAAAAATCAAATCAAATCAAAAGACTTACGGAGACTCTTGAAAGATTTTTGTAAGTTAAATTAAGTTCGGAGCAAATGCGGAATACCGGAAGTATCTTCAATTGCTTTCAAATTCGGCATACTCACTAATTTTGACCTCGTAATCACGAATCTGCAGTTAAAATTTGGCGGTTACGTCTAGAAATTGCAAAATAAGTCGAAAAAAGTGGGTCCGTGAACGGAGTAAACACCATTCATTTATGAAGAAAACAACTATTTTTTGCAATGATTAGCGTTTTAAAACTATGTTTAAGATCACCCTTAATTTTTACTATGTTTCCCTAACTTAACCTAACCTAACCTTACCGTGAATGGTTCGTGGGGTAAACATATTTTTCAACTTTACGCAAGACGCCATTTTCTCACATGCAAATGAACGCATCATGCAATGGGTCTCAATTATTGCACAACACTTGAGCAACGTAGTGTAATGACTACGGTAGCAAGACCGTTGTGCAGAAAGGGAGAAGTCTTCATATCAAAAACATGGTTTCCATGTTATTGCATAGCGGTAATTGACAAGCTTATTTTGCAATTTGTAGACGTGACCGCCAATTTTTAACTGCAGATTCGTGATTACGAGGCAAAAATTAGTGAGTATGCCGGATTTTAAAGTAATTGGAAATACTTCCGGTACGGTATTCTGAATATATACCTTAAGTTCTTTCATTTATAAATGTATGGGCCTTCTCGATGGCGTAGTGCATTAGGAGCTAAAAGACACTATATAGGGTTGGTAGTGTCGTCACCTTGTAATCAAGGGGTCTCGGGTTCGATACCCGGTGGAATGATTATGCCTTACTGTGCATAAAGTGGACTTAGAACATCAACTAAATCAATCGATCAATCATTTCTAAATGTATGGATATTAATTAAAGTATATGTTTTTGCTTGATTTCAGTGTTTCATTTTACAATCTTATATCTATTGTTTGAAATTCTAAGACAATAAGTAGAGTGTAGTTTACATATTAAGACGAGACCGATTGGATTGATTTGTTGTTTTAAGTTCACTTTATGCACAGTAAGGCTAATCGGGACTGGACCTACAGTTTAAAGTGGGACCCGAACCACTATGTGCCTCCACCGGGAATCGAACCCGGGACCTCTTGGTTACAAGGCGGCCACGCTACCACTGCGCCATCGGGGAGGCCTAAAACGAGACCGAGAACGAGACAAGCATTTTTAACTCTAAACGAGACGAGACTGACACAATGCATTGAACAAACTACAAAACGTTGTTTCATTACACACCACAGTCTCGCATGGTTCCGTAAACAGAGCAACAACTTATGTACGCAACCCTGAAAAAACACACGCACACACACACACTCACATCACACAAAAGCTGACGTCGAAGAACCGCAAACTCTCTGGGAAGCCTGAGCACTTTAAACATAGAAGAAAAAAAGCATTTTCCCATTTTGTTAGGGATTCCAGACAAGAATTTCCCACACTACAGGTAATTTCCAACAAGCTGATACCACTCAGAGGCAATTTGGAGGCGAGTTTAATTTCCCTCCCGTGGCAGATAAGTGTCATCATTGTTTGACCTTGGAGCGTGGCGTTCCGGATGGTGGACATCACCTTCCACCGGCGCAGGTCGCCGACATGTCCGTGGTTATTATCCGCTGCAACATATCCTCCACCGCCCCGTGTCCTCTTCTTGCTTCGTGGGTTTATTGCTGCAAGAAAGGGCGAAGGAAATGCACGGACGAAACCTTCAATTGTGTGTTTTGTCAAGAAAAGTAAGGTTCACTGCACTTCGAGAATGGGAGATTTATTATTTTTTAAATTTATTTTCCCACAACACCAAACCGGTTAAATATTAGAAGATAAGAAAGTAAAGGTGGGATGGTAGACATTTAACAGTGAAAATAATGCACTTAAATACGCATTCATATTCGTATTGAAAATGGTAGATATGTACTTGAAAGCGCATAAGAGAATCTTAGGAGCTCACCGAAAGATAAAATGTGGGAGTAAGAGGGCTCCAATATCCTCCATACAGCACCATAGTAGCGCTTAGAAAGGGCAAACTGTCACTTAGAGGCACGCTGACAAAGCAAAAGATATTTAGGAGTGCCATGAAAGGCTAAACCGGCGCTGCCGCGAAAGACGAATCTGATACTTAGGATTGCCGGGAAGGGCCAAACGACAGTTACAGTCGGGCCGCGGTATTAACCGGTGTGCAATCACAGCACAGAATGTTTATTTTGACAAAATCCTGTTTCCCTAATGGCTGCTTTGGGGAGGGGGGATTTTAACGTTGTCGGCTCTTGCAAAAGCGATGGGCCTAATGACAGCGAGTTCCTTCGCAGGTGGACGCGGCAAAACAGTTCACTGCCATAAAGGCGGTCTCCGCGCCATTTTCTGGCCCGGCGCACTTAGTATAGGAGTGCCGCGAAGCAACAAACCGGCACTTAGGATCTCCGCGAAGGGTCAAACCGACACTTAGGAGTGCCGCAAGGGACCAAACTTGCACTTGGAAGTGCCGCAAAGGGCCAAACCGACACTTAGGAGTGCTGCAAAGGACCAAACCGGCACTTAGGAGCAGAGATGGCCACTTGACTTCGGCCTCGCGAGGCTCAGCCTCCGAGTTGAAGGTCGGCCTCCAGCTTCACAAGGCCTCATCCTCCGACCTCCAACTCGGCCTCCGGCCTCACAGGTCCTCAGCCTCCGAACTCCATCTCAGCCTCCGGCCTCACAGGGCCTCAGCTTCCGACCTCCATCTCAGCCTCCGGCCTCACAGGACCTCAGCCTCCGAACTCCAACTCGACCTCAGCCTCACACGGAATCAGCCTCCAATCTCCATCTCGGCCTCACACGGCCTCAGCCTCCAAGCTGAAGTTCGGCATCCGGCCTCACACGGCCTCAGTCTCCGACCTCCAACTCAGCCTCCGGCCTCACAGGGTCTCAGCCTCCGAACTCCAACTCGTCCTCAGCGTCACACGGCCTCAGCCTCCGATCTCCATCTCGGCCTTCGGCCTCCGGCCTCACAGGGTCTCAGCCTTCGAGCTCCATCTCGGCCTCACACGGCCTCAGCCTCCAAGCTCCATCTCGGCCTCACACGGCCTCAGCCTCCAAGCTGAAGTTCGGCATCCGGCCTCACACGGCCTCAGCCTACGAACTCCAACTCGGCCTCGGTCTCGGCCTCACAAGGCTTCTGGAGACCGATGCTGAGCCTGAGTCCGAGCCTCCGGAGGCTGAACATCTCTGGTCTGAACTGACAAGAAGTTGTCAAATTTCTTCTACAGTTCCTGGGAATTGCTGTGTGTGTTACACAATATTAATAATCATGTTAGATTTAACACAGAATTTTACGAGGTATGGAACGTGTCTACATTTTCACTTTTTTCAGAACATAAGCACCTCAGTTATAGTTTGCTGTCTTCGCGTTTCCTAACAGCGGTGGTGAACAGGAGCATACTTTCCTTTCCAGGAGGCACGCGACAACGACTGTACAATTTCTGGATGTGGTTTCTAGATAGTCCAGAAGTCAGGGAGTTCTTTCCAGAATACACTCAAAATAACATCTGAGAAAATTCAAAATAAAAGAGAGAAAAAGGAACAGACTGCACCCTACGCCACAGAGAGCCAAGCGAGATGCCAAATACAGGAATGAAACTTACCCTCGATGCCAAAAATCACACCTCTGGCTTGGCTCATATCAACAACTGGTAGAAAAGGCGGTCTTGCTTTCTGAACGATAAAGACAGTTTCACAAAGTCGGAACTTCTTAAAAATTCCCGTAGTACAATCCATTGGAAGCGAGATGCAGATCGGATTCTGCTTTCGTGTGGTGAGGGCTGTTCATTTGATTTGCTTGCGAGGCCCAACCTCCAGCCTCACACGGCGTCAGCCTCCGATCTCCATTTCGGCCTCCGGCCTCAGCCTCCAACCTTCAACTCGGGCTCGCATGGCCTCAGCCTCCGAACGCCATCTCGGCCTCGAGCGTCACACGCCCTCAGCCTCCAAGCTCAAGGTCAGCCTCCGGCCTCACACAGCCTCAGTCTCCGAACTCCAACTCGGCCTCGGCCTCACACGGCCTCAGCCTCGCAAAGCTCCTGGAGGCCGGGCCTAATGAGCCCCGACTCCAGAGGCTGGATATCTCTGCATATGAGTGCCGCGAAGGACCAAACCTGGACTTGGAAGTGCCGCGAAAGGCCAAGCTTGCGCTCAGGCGCGCCTTGAAACGCCTAGCTGGCACTTATAATAGTCACACTGAAAGTGTAAACTGGAAGCACACAGGTCACTGTAACGACAGTAGTAGCGAAATTGATGAAATTGATGGAAGGCTTGCAATACGATTATTTAACGCTCTCGCCTTTGGTGTTAGCCGTCCCGGACTCGATCCGCGGTGAGAGTTCCAAAATTTCGATGTTGGGCAGGATCGAGAGGACAACTGGGGAGCTGCTTGAAAGTAATACAGTGGAGTCCGGTCTTGGAAGCCAGAAATTAACGGGATGGGACTCGATGCACTGACTAATCGTCACTCAATCAAAAACCGCTTGTCAGTGCATGACCGTCAAAGGGTTGTTACCACAGAAGACATTAACAGTGTCATTAAAACCTATACTGTTGTCAGAAATTCCTTATTTCTTAAACACTTTTGGAAAAACACAGCTACAGCATTTCCTTTTTAGGACCTCTACGACCACCCTTTTTTTTTCAGGGTAGGAATATCATGTAAAGTAGTAGATGAAACGGACATTTGCCCATCTGTTTAGCTGTGATATTTTATAGACATCCACTGCTAAATCTTAGTTATCGATCTTCCGTGAACCTATAACTCAATAATAAACCTGTCCGCAAATACCTTAGTGAGGCGTTGGCAGCATGTGCGTTTTTGTTCTTTCAGGAGAGCAACAGTATATCTTAAATCTGCATGCTCTCATCCCAAGTCTTCAGCAACCCATCTAAATAGAACAAGGAACAACATGAACTGTCTTCATGCTCCACTGCCCAACCCGAAACTCCCCCATAAGGCGTGAGTTATTTGATTGAAAGCGAGAGTTCAAACCTCCCTCCTGCTAATAAGGTCACCACCCACCGTCACTCGCACGTAAAAAAAGAGTGAGGGTAGAAAAAAAGTGAGCAAGCACGCTTACACGATATGGAAACTCTTGGGTCGAGTGTGAGAGCAAGTCTGCAGGAACTTCTTTCAGACTGCGGTCCGTAATAGCGCTTTGCCACCTCCAAAATGATCTTTCAGAGCTGAAGCCCACCTGGAGAAGAAGCTGTAGTAAATCAGGGTCTCCTGCCGAGGTTCTGTTCAAGTCTGGCGGTGAGGTCATGCGTTCACAAGTAAATCATTTCTCCACGGCCTGTGGGATGTTATATTTTTCTCTTCCTCTCCTCGGCCAAATTACTTAGACAACCCTTGTCGCTACACATTGGGTGAAAGCTGACTTCTGCTGCTTCCAGTGTCCTTACGAGAACTTTTTTTTGTCAACGTCCTGCATAAACATGTCTGTTTCCAGTGAGACGAGATTTGTGCCTACCTGAAAGTGTCCTGAGGAGAATCTTTGTCACTACTTGTGATTGTAGTTGCAAATTGTAAATATCTCTTCTGCATCTTGCTTGTTATTCTCTGAAGGTAGAGATTTTATTTTAGTTCTAAAGTTCAGATGAGACTTTATTTACCGGGTGTTCCGTAAGTCTGACGCCATGTGAAAAGAGTTTCATCATCATCATCTTTATGTAAACCTATTAACAATATCCTTTTAACTTTGGTCAGAGTTTTCTTAGCAACTTCCGGCTCCGATACATTGACACCATGGGCGTCCGGAAGGGGGGGAGGGGGGCGTGTCCCCCCCTGGAAAATGAAAGTCAACCAATAATTATGTATTTCTCACATGAAATTTCATTTTAGCCACAATAATATGTGTTAATTATTGCATGAACACCATAAATTCAAATTTAAGCAAAGGTTCTTTTTAGGGAACAACACTATTTTGGGGGAAAATGTGCCTTGTTTGCCCCCCCCGAAAAAATACCTTCCTTGCCCCTCCCTGGAAAAAATCCTGCGGACGTCCATGATTGACACACAATTTCACCAGTAACACAAACACAAAATGCATATAAATAAATCACTTCTTTTCTTCTTACACTGTTACATTGTGAGGACTTTTTAAATTTCAAGCCTACATTTTCGTGCATACCCGTATAAAAGTCAAATGAGTGGAGGAGATAATTCTGATAAAAGGGAAGGGAGTGATATGGGAATGACATTTTCAATTGTTGCAAAATCCTTTATGGAGTATGTTTCGTTGTTGTGAGAAAATTGGATATTCCAAGAATAAATGTTGCGCATTGGGTTTTTCATTACCACATTTGCAAATTTGATGAGTTGTAATTGATTGATTTATTTGCTTTATTTTACTTCGGTTTTTGTGCCACCTTTGTAAATAGGATCGAGCTTACATACCGGGTGCCCCGCACCTTCACCACGTATTGTACCTGCAGTTACCTGGAAACTGTAACGACTGGCTCGTCTCCTTGGGTAACATATTCTCGGTACTGAGATCGATTTTCTGGTGTGTAAGCTCGATTCTATTTACACATTAATACTACATGATCGTAAGCCTCCATAGCCTCAGCTGCGAGAGGTGAAAACACAACTTTAAATGAACTTTAAAGGACTAGCACATTCAAATGTATTTTACATCGTCAAGATTGAAACCGGCACATGTTTGGATATGAAAATAAGGATTCTTGCCCGTCTCAGCAATCAATGTGAATCTCCCCAGAACTCGGGAGCTCGTCTCCTCCACCTCCTTCACCAACGTCTCTTCATTCCCGAATCCCTCTGCACTCTCATTTACGAATCACCAATGACGAAATACACCTGGTTACCTCACTCGTTCCTGTTTATCCCCCCCCTCTCCACATAACAATCCCCAGTTATGCAGGTGTCATCATCCTTCCTACTTCCCATTTTCTGCTTCTCCTCCTTAGTAAATCCAACTCAGCAATCTGACATAAGCATTCCATGAATATTTCCTAACTGCACTGCTTGCTAACCGTCTGGGAATAATGACATCTTTTATATTACTAACTTTTCTCTTCCTGATTTCCAATCCTTCCTTTCTTTTTATACATAATGATCATCTCTTTTTGCTAATTTGCGAAGATGTGGATGAGTGATGACATGATGAAATTGATGAATGGACACTCACAAACATCCATGCCCAGGCCGGGACACCTGGCGTCGTAGCGCGATGTGCTAACCACTCCGCCACCGGCGCCGTCTGATGAGTTGTAATGTTTAATTTTGCTAAATGTGCTAGTGTACGCACGTGTCCTGTCCTTAATCTCTTGATGAAAACTATAGCCTGGCGTGTAAGTTTGTATGAATAAAAACCGGTTGTAAAATCTGCTAACCATCTATATGTATTACCCATAATCGTAAAGTGTTCCTTACACCAATCATTTCAATGATTCGTGCTTTAACATAACTGAATTGTACGTCAGTGTTTCTTCTATAAGAGATTTGAACTTGTTGGATTATGAAAATATTGAGTACAGACTGTTGGCAGAATTTAGGTTAAGTGCGTGTAATACACTCAAAGCGTCTGAGAGTAAAGTATTTTTTTTATATAACAATATTGGAAAGCTCTGTATAGTGCATAACTTTCTGCAGTGAAAATTAGATGATTCTGTTGGTATCGAAACAGATTGCAGATTTTTTCTCAGGGATGTAATAGTCCCATTCTACCCATTAATTGGCCTTTGAACCACCGGTGTATATAATTACGTGTGTTGGCCAGCTTTCTCTGTGCATTGCATGTATATTGGGAATTTATGACGTCGATTCGGTCGATTGTTCTTGTACATCGAACAATTTATTAAAAGGGTGCAGATTATCCCAAGATTTAAGGAGGAATTTAATTTTAAATTGAATCCGTCTGTGTATCTGATTGGAAAATCTGTTTTAAGTCTCCTCCATTGTGATGCATGCACAGGCTAAGAAAATTGCACATCACAAGAACTCTTGAACGCATCCGCCGGAATTCACTGACATGCCTCCACGATGCTTTGCGTTAGGTCCCGCTATTAGCACCACATTCGATTGAGTGATTTATTTGGTTTTGCCATTTTTGGGTAACCGCGAAGATCAGGATGAAAGGAGACTCGCAAAGAACACCCGTGATTTCGAATCCAGGATGGATTCTTAACTTCGCAGCGCCCTGTGCCACATTCGAGGGGAGCAATGTGATAGAATATAAGTTTAAGCTGCCGCAAAACTATCACAGATATTGAAATCTGCGAAAGCAAACTACACCAAGATTCACTCGAAAGGTCTAGAAGGAATTCTTAGCAGATGTAATTCTTCACAATTCGAATATCATTCTGGTTGTTGGAAAGCATAGGAAAATTTGGAAACGAGCCAAAAGTCACTTTATGCTTAGGTAGACTAATCGAGACTGGAATTACAAATTAAAGTGAAATCCGACACTGTCTCAACCAAGAATCGAAATTGGAACCCTTTCGATTCCCGAGTACGATAAACAACAGTATAGCAATTCCTGACTCTCGTTGGTACTTCATTTTTCAGTTCTGCCGATTAGTACCCTGACATGTGAGTATGTGAAGACCGAAAGTGAGATTGCTGACAATCCGACCATGCTCAATTGTGGCCGAGCTCTACACAAGCGTGCATGCCGCTTGTTACTCTCAGAAGAGTACTGGAATTATGTCACGAAACCCCGAATTCTTAGTTAATCCTCATGATGGAATTACATCAGAGGAATAATTGTCTTGTGCCCCGTGAGAACGTTCTCAGTGGTGGAATCGAGGAGGGAGAGAAGGTGGACAACCGAAGAGGCGGATGATGATACGGCCAGCGAGGACGGAGGTTGTTGATGACATCCGACAACTGGTAAATGCTAGTCTTCCTATATCGCTGCTGCATTTAAAGAAGTCTTCAGCACAATGTCGGGCGTTTCAGCGGCAACTGCGCTCTCCAAGCATAAAACTAATTTTTTGAGAAAATTGGGCCCCGCAACTTCTTCTCCGTCTTGCCATTGACCTCTTTGATTTTGTGGTTTTTCTGCTGCCGATTCTTCTGCGTGCATTACTCGTTGTGGTGGCTTACCCCTCCTCTTTCCTCTCGGTCGTCAGTGTTGCCAGCGCAGGAACCGTGCTTCGGAAACTGATCTTAGCGCAGAAATAATCTTGTCGACCCATGTCCTCGCCATCGAACGTTCCAAGTTCGGGTCCCTGCTTGGCAAAGGGCGTACTGAATTGAGGTTCTGATGCAGTGTTGCCAAATCGAATAAGTAAAAGAGAGCTAAGAACTAGTTCAAGGAGCTAAGTTTACGAACCACGGTAGACCAAGGGTTCGATTATATGTGATATAATTATCATTCAAAGATGCGACCTAGGAAACTTCATTATGTAGCCAGGCTAGTCAGAACTAGACATGAAGTTTAAGGGCAGCAGGAAGTTTCCATGTCCAGCAAGACCAGAGGACCCTAAACTGCTCCTCCCCCACCTACCTTTCCTCGCGGCGATCTGTGGAAAGAGATGTCTGTGCGCTGGATGGTCGTAGGAGGAGGAAACTTAGCATTACGCTTAGGGAAATGCTATTCCATTTGTTCTCTTGGGAATACAAAACTTCCGATGGCGCAGAAAAGCACATTAACGGATAGAGGACACGTGGAAGATTTGACGTCGGAAAAGTCGAAACTCCCATTTGATTAGCCGTAACTTGAAGTTGAAGTTGTTTCGTTCGTTTTCTCCATAAGGAGTGCATGAGAATCTGAAAATTCTTATTTATCACATTTTTCAAACATCGTGTCCAGCTTAAGCGGAAGAGAGACAATTACGCACCAGTTGTGCATTTATTTCAACATCGTCGGAATGGGCATTACTACTTAAAAAAACCTTCACTATACAAGAGAGTATGAATTTCGCTCCATGTTGCATGTGGAAGCGGTTTTTTAAGGTTATTATTAAGGTAGACACGATGTTTGAAAAATATGATCAATAAGTATTTACAGAATCCTATGTATGCCTTATCGGAAATCAACTTCAACTTCAAGTTACGGCTAATCAAATGGGAGTTTTGGCTTTTCCTACAACTTAGACATAGTTCAACGTGTCCTTTTTCCGTCCATATACTATTCTACGTCATTGGATGTTTTGTATTCTCAAGAGAACGAATAAAATAATGGCCCCATAAGCGTAATGCATTTCTCCTTGCCTCCTACGGCCATCCTGGCAGTGTTGCCAAACCTGTGCATAAAAGAGCTAAATTTCACCTTGAATAGAGCTAAAGTTGACTTTTAAGGAGCTAGATTAATGAAGGCTGCAGAAAGTGCCTCCAAGGGTAATTTTAGGCGTCAAAGGGGTTGGGGCACTGCTATTGATTACTGTGCATAAAGTGGACTTAAAACACCAAATCAACCAACCAACCAACGTCCAGCAGAGACAGATACCATGTGTTGCATTCCAAGGCTGCGCCTCTCAACTAATGCCGAACATAACAATATTCCATACTTTTTTTTAGGTACATACAGCTGCAAACGAGCCGTTTTCTAGTTAATCGTGAATGTGTGATTACAAGCCGCCACTGACTTCATTGTTTGTAAACGTCGTCCTAATTGGTAAAATGCTAAGTGTCAATGTCAAAATGTAAGTCACTACGCAGCACAACTGACGTCACTCCCACGGCTTCTAACCACACATTTGCACACATTATTAGCATTTTACCAACTAGGACGACGTTTACAAACAGTGAAGTCAGTGGCGGCTTATAATGACACATTCGCGATTATCTCGAAAACGGCTCGTTTGCAGACCCATGTTTACTGAGACTTTTTTGCTTCTGTTATCATGTACTTCCACCTGTGTCAGTTTGCGCTATTACTTTTGACACACCCTTATATGACCTCCTTGTAAATGATCAGGTAAAATATTCACTAGGTATGTCTAAAGAAAGTAAGTTTGACTTAGGTAAAGTTTTCAAGTCTCGAACGAGAAAGCAAGTCTCGAAGGATCTCGTTCACGTCGTCTCTTGTCTCTATTGTCGAGACTAGAGAGAGACTTGTCTATTCACGGTACCATTCCTGCTACCGGGTGAACATGTGATGTATTAATAGACTCTGCTTGGACCTCACTTGCCTTCTGTCATGAAGAATGTGCATCGTCATTATGGTGTAGATACGTCATCAGCAACTATTTTTGGTCACGTTCACCCGATTATCCCCTGTGTACAAAGTTAGCCATGATGCCCAAATTCTTTCCCATTCTGAAGAAACTCCAGTGGAAAAGTCCCCATCAATATTCTGAAATCGTAGCATCACATCTCCTGAAGAGAGAAGTGATGTGGTCATCATGCTTTTTCTTCGCCTTCTTTCGCGGGATGGCTTCTTTTGATGGCGAAGCTGATTTTTTCTTTCTTTTGGCCCTTGCGACGTTGCCACCTCTCCCCAGGGCGATGATGAGCAGCATTGATGATCCTTGCCTGTAAATTTCCCTCTTTCATATAAAAATTCCCTCTGCTCAGGAAAAGTTCCCTCATCGTAGAGGAATTTCCCTCTCCGTGGAAAAAATAACTGAGGTTGTGGAAAACTTTCCTTGGCGTGAAGCAACATTTCCGAGGCTGTGAAAAATTCTTATGCGTACAGAGAAGAACTGAGTGTGTGGAAAAATCTGTTTTAGAGATCATTTCGTAGCACATAAAAAATTTATTTGGTTTAGGAAAGATACAGTGAGTATACAAGCACGTATCTAGAAATATATTTCGGGGGGTCCGGCCAATTGTCTCAATAGCAATATTAATAATATTTTAATTACGATAATTATATTTAATTAAAATAAAATAATATTAATTAAATATGTAAATCAATTAATATTGTATTCTTGTTATTACATGAATAGGTAAAAAGATGTTAAAAGAATAGAGATATAACAGGACGTATTCATTATCTAGGTTACAAGTAGTTAAGATCTTCAACATTTGTGTAAAAGCAACTCCCCTGGCAAGGAAATTAATGTAAAATAGATAAAGAATTCATTATATATTGAATAACAAAAAAGGCGATTGACGAGAAGGAAAGTTTCTGATTAATATTGTATGTATATTATCATTAGTAGTAGTGTGCATAAATCTTTGGAACTATTCTTCAAAACCGTACGATCCCAATTCCTTGCCTTCCAATAAGTTTTGCGGAAATAAATATCCATCGATTACATAAGAAATGCTAAACAAGTATATTTTCATTATTTAATTTTAGTATTTGGTAAGTCTTTCGGGGTGGGGGTCCAGACCCCCTGGACCTCCCCTAAATACGTCCTTGTGAGTACATGAAATTGGTCTGGCGCGAGAGAAAACATTTCTTTTGCTGTGTATGGCAAATCCCATGCAAGTAGAGAACATTTATTTCAGAGCATAATGAGCATATCCATTGTACATAGGAGAAATTGTACGCAACGTGGAAGAACTTTGAAAAAAATTACAGTAGTAAAAAAAGGTGGACATTTTCTTTGAAAAGGGAATTTTTCCTTCGAGAAAGGGAAAATTTTGTGTTGTGCGAGGGAATTTTCGAGAGAATAGCATACAATCACTGACAAAGCAGGCCGTACGAACGAACTGACCGTCAAACCTCCCCAGGTTGTCAGGTGGATGACCTCGCCCTCCAATGGTTACGTCCCCTCCCCCCTTCCTCCAGGCGGTCCATCTGTTCTCACCTCCCCTCCCACGATGCAGTCTGTTGACGGAAGAGTCCGGGAACAAATGCAGATTTCTGCGAATTGTTCTCTCTCGCAACAATGGGGCATTCTTGCTGCATTTTGTTTATTTATTCTCTCGTCGAATGCCTCGAAGGCTGGTGGAAGTTCAATAGGCGTTTGGGGAACAATTCGTGATGATTGATAAAATTTCTTCGCGGCTGTGGCTCTTGAAAAGAAGCAATGTCTGGACTGTCAATTATTTAGCTTGCTTAGGTCGCTCGAATTTCTAAATGGAATTCTTACTTGAAGGTCGTGTTTAGTACTGTTGAAAATATTTGGCACCAGAACCGCCGCCCGGAGGATAAAGGCGGAGGAGGGGGGCTCCAGGTGCCGAACGAGTAAAAGAAAAAGTTTGGGGCAAAGTAAAGATGGCCCTTGAAAGTAGTTATTTTTTTAATTGCTTTATTTTACTTTGCTTTTGTGCCACTTTTGGCTAATTGCGAAGATGGGGATGATTGATGATATGATGAAAATTGATGAATTGACACTCACAAACATCTATGCCAGGCCGGGATTCGAACCCGGGACCCCTGGCATCGTACCGCGATGTACTATCCACTCCGACACGGGGGCCGGCAGCATTGAAAGTATTAAAGCCATGTGAAATTAATAATGTTGTTTGCTAATAAATACGTAATAAACTTTACAGTTTCCTTTTAGCTTCTTCCTGTTAGTATTATTAGTGACGGACGTCGCCAAAAAAACATTGTTCGGGTGGGTTAAAAGGTGGAATAAAATATTTTCAGGTGACTATAGGTCTCTATTCTTCCGTTTCCATCTTTCTATCTTTTTATTTTTTCATCCCTCTTTTTCTCTTTCCACGTTTATATCCTCCTTTCTTTTTCTTTCCAACTCTCTATCTTTCCACGTTTTTCTTTCTTTCGTGCTCTCCATTTCTTTCCACATTTCTATCTTTATTGCTCTTCTTCTTTCAAAAATTCTATATTTCTTACTCTCTCTTACCTTCCACGTATCTATCATTCTTTTTTTCACGTTTCTCTTCTTCTTTCGTTTTCTTTCCACGTTTCTATCTTTCGTGCATTATCTTTCTTTTTGTTTCTATTTCTCCTACTCTCTCTTTCTTTCCATGTTTCTCTTTCGTACTTCCCCTCTCTAACATTTACTGTTTCTTTCCATCTCTCCCTATTCTTTCTCTGTTTCTATCCCATCTATCTTCTTCTGTTTCTCTGTCTCCTTCTTTCGATCTTTCGATGTCTCTTTCTTCCGTCTTGTTCATTTTCTCTCTTTAATTCTTTCTTCCTCTACTTCTCCATGATTTTCTCTTTATTTATTTATGTCTCATCATTTTTCTATTTTTATGTCTTTATCCCTCTGAGAGCGATTCTTGCTCTCCTTTGAAAATATCCAATGTAGTCAATTGAAAATGCTGATTGAAGAGCGAGGGACGGTAGTGTAGCGTTTCAATAGGGACGTTTTTTTTTTACTGATTGAATTGCTTTATTTTACTTGGCTTTTTTGTGCCACTTTTGGCTAATTTGCGAAGATGGGGATGAATGAAGACATGATGAAATTGATGAATGGACACTCACAAACATCCATGCCCAGGCCGTGATTCGAACCCGAGACCCCTGGCGTCGTAGCGCGATGTGCTAACCACTCCGCCACGGAGGCCGGCTTCAACAGGGACCGAAAGGAAGGTATGAGACAGTAGCCTTCGTCGGTCGCGTTCAAGCAGTGGGAAAGCCATCGACATATGCTTTCTGACCAATAGTGCAGTGTGGCATTGTAATAATGACAGAAGATAGAGAATGTGATTTCGTGAAAGGGAGGGTTTCTCAAACTCCCGACTCAAGCGGCTGCCTTATTCCTGCTCTCTTACTGGCCTTGAGCTGCAGCATGCAGGCGCGAGGAACTCGCTGGTATCCGTAAGTTCAAGCGAGTTGTTCAAGCCTGCCTGTTGGTAAACCCCATCATACGTTTTTATGTAAAATGCACTAAATTATTTATTTCTTAATATAATTAAGAAACTTTTTAGAAACAAGAGAGAGCTCTAGTGGTCAGGTCGGTAGAGGATCTAGCTGTTACACGGAAGACTTTGGTTCGATTACCGCTGGTGGAAATTTTTCGGACAGTGTCCCAATTTTCGTATACCTTACACTGTAATGTACTGAAGTCTCGAGCCAGACAACACTAGATTTTTCCAGACATGTGTCTTTTTCTCGGTCTCGTCTGTACGTTGTAGTCTCGTTCTTGTAGCGATTGTCAAATGGCAGACTCGGTCTCTGTTCCATACCACCCAAGGGTGTTCCAACTTCTGCTTTCTAAAAGATTTCTCCAATAAGAATGATATGATTTTGAAATAAACTGGCAACTATGCTTCAAATGTTATAACTGTCACTAGTTGTCATTTGTGTTTGGTATACTGTGACAATTCATCATACAACATACAAGAATACACGCTTCAAGAACGTTTGGTTATTATCCAAAAAATTTATGAAAATAGACGTCCTTTTTTGGGCAAAAAATTAACTTCTCAGATGAAGCTAATTTCTGGTTAAGTGGATATGTTAAGAAACAAAATTGTCGTTTTTGGTGTGAAAACAATCCACAAGAGATTCACGAGAAGACCTTGCATCCGCAAAAGGTCACTGTATGGTGTGGTTTATGGCATGGTGGCATCATCGGACCATTTTGTTTTCAAAACAAGGTAGGAGATGCAGTTACAGTGGCTGGTGAGCGGTACCGATTGATGTTAACTGATTTTTTGTGGCCAAATTTAGATTAAATTGATTTGAATGACATGTTGTTAAAACATGACAGTGCCACATGTCACACTGCTAATGCCACTATCGACGTATTGCAAGAACAGTTTTTTGAAAGGATAATTTCAAGAAATGCAACTGTTAGTTGGGCCTCCAAGAAGTTGGGATTTAACTCCTTTGGATTGCTTTTTGTGAGGTCATTTGTAATCGTGTGCACGAAGTCGAGGTGGACACTTAAATGATGTGTTATTGAAAACATAATGTAATAAACTATGCTTCAAAATAATATAAAAAGTTTGGTTGTATCTGAAATAATTTTATTTCATTGTAAAATCATATCGTTCTTATTGGAAAACCCTTTACATTGATTAAAACAATTCCACTTTGCATAACGAGTCGTGAAGAAAGAGTTTAACCGTGCCGTGAACTCCAAAACAGGCAGAACCCTCGCAAATTGCTCTGCCTTTACTTTGCAGTCCCCTGGTTTTGCAGAGCGTCCCACCAAGGCGACCGAACGCACATATCCTGCAAGTTTTCCGCAAATGATGAATGGGAAGCTCTTGCCTCGATCGGTATCTCCCGGTTCCGCGGCTCAGATGTGGCCGGCGGCCGATTATTCAAACTCCCAACTGCCAGATCTGATGTACGGTTTACGGGATGCATATTTTACAAGGCTCAATGCGGTGTGCGTCCGAGGTCAGAGTCTTGCGGGGAATGTAACTCTTTTCGCGCAATCATCCTGCCAACGGAACAGATGGTTGGCTCGAATCCTTTAAGCCCCGGCGCCTCTGGTTTCCCGTGATGCACTCGGCCTGTCATAATTAATACTCCCTGTGACGCTTAAAATATGGCGGAAGGGATGTCTTCGGCTCGCGATGGGTCTGTGCGGATGTTGGGATCTATGGGACCTTATCGCCGATTTTGACATCTTGGTCGTGACTCAGTCTCCAGGAAGGGAAGACACGATAAGTGATTGTGTGCTCCATCATGCTTATCTGCAAAGGTTGCAGAATATTCTGCAAAAGAAACATCAAAACTCTAAGCTGTTTATTCGAGGGTCATGCCAAAAGTAATTAGCAACATTTTTTTTTTGTAATTTATCATATATTATTGTAAAATCAAGTACATAATCTCAATCTATAGTTTATTGTTACTTTTGCCGCATAATCTCCACTTCTTGGTACACATTTTCCTCACCGTTCTGGAAGTTATAATATTCCCCTGCGGTAGAACTCTGTTAATGACTGCCAAAGAGACTGACACACTGTTTTCTGAATTGCCTCAATTGTCTCATATCTGATACTTCAATAATCCAAACAGATGGTAATCTGATGGTGTCAGATCCGGGATGTAGGAGGGGTGTTGATGAACTTCCCACCCCATTTTGTCAATCCCTTCCGATTTGAAGCCAGCTGAGTGGGGCCGATCCTTGTCGTGCTGGAGGATTGTCTTTCTTTAGAGGACGTTTATCGCGCAATGCACGATGGAGGTTGTAACTGGACATAACTAGCAGCATTAATAGTATCCTCAGGTTCAAGAAAATCTCCCCAACTCTCTCCTTGTTGCATTCAGTTGATGCTGATTGAGGGTAACCACTTCCAACATTGCTAGCACCCATCCACCCATTTCCAAAGGTATGCAGAAGTCTCTAGTGAATTTCTGCAAGGGAGAAATTTAATAACAGCACGTTGACGAAACGAAATATCGTTGTCGGTCACTTTGTTAGGAGTAATACTGGTCACGTGGTGAAAGCTCCTGTGTTTTATATAGAATTTACCTTATTAAAGACGCGGTCCGAACTATCAGAATCTCAACTCCAGAGTTCCCGGGTTCGATACACAGTGGTTCGGATCCCACTTTGAACTTTAGATCCAGTCCCGATTAAAACAACAATTCAACTCCAGGGAAGACATCTTGCTCTACGAACGAAGGTAACTTACTTTAGGTGTTTTCGCAGGGATTGCATACATTTTTTAAAAATTAAACTGGTGAGCTACGTTTCTGTAACAGCACTGAGGGGTTACCTGATGCTCTAAGTCTCGTGCACAAACCTAAGGAAAGGACATGTTTATGGATTTCTATAAATTCAGCCGCAAAAGCATCTACCTACAAAATGGTACCTCCCTGTCCCTGTGGCACATTCATTTACCATAAAAGTATAGGCTCGAAGATGATTATTATCCCTGAAAGAGAATTGGAAGACAAATGATTGCCCCTAGAAAGATAGGCTCGTAGATTGTTGGCATTTGAATATATTTTGAAGACCGGTTCGTAGACGGTGAGAGAATCTGGAAATACTCGTAGATTTACAAGACAAGCTCGTGAATGATTGGCCTTGGGATAGATTTGCAGGACAGGCTCTTGGTTGATTGGTCCTGATATAGATTTGAAAGGCATCTTCGTAGATGGTTGGTCCTGGAATAGATGTTTCATACAGGTTCATAGATGATGATTGGATCTGGCATACATTTAGAAGACAGGCTCGTGAATGATTGACCTTTAAATGGATTTTGTAGATAGACTCCTACTTGGTTGGTCTGAAATAGATTCTAAATACACCTTCATGTACGATTGGTCATGGTATAGGTGTGAAAGTCATAATTGGCCATGATGAAATTCAACAAAAACTCATTCAGAAAATAAAAGGCGACTGAATTGTTGCAGTTGAACGGCCACTCATCACAGCATGCACTTCCTATTTTGTTGTAGCTAGATTCGATCTCAATAGAATCTTGGGACACTCCAGCGTCACTTCTCCACGGATCTCTTCCCAAGCTCTTCCCTCCGTGGCAATGTTGCCAACTTAGCTCTCTTGGAGGCATACCTGACTTTTTCGTCCACTCGTTTGGCTGTGAACTGGGGCGCCCGACCCCGTGCCCCACTATGATGCCATCACTAATTCCGGCCCACATAAACCAACTTTTGCCATTAGTATACATTTTGCACGTGACGTGATATTGTTATATTGGCTGCTTCGCACCACCCCTCTTGCCTCCCCAGCTACTTCTTTATAGCGTTGTGATTGACGTGAAATTGACATAATATTGTTATCAGGGAATCCTTTATTTTCGATTTCATACGACCATCCGTGGATTTTTGAGATGGGTGATGCCGCCTGATCTAGATGGTGAAATCTAAGAATAAATTGTCATCAATTTAGAGTTAACGATAATAGCAGCGCCGTCAACTCATTGACAACTAACATTACCCTATGAGGTACTTTATCCGGCCTTCGTAAATCTAACTCCTTGAAAGACAGTTTTAACCAAGGTGAAATTTAGTTCTTTTATGTGCATCAAAGTTGGCAACACTGCCAGAATGGCCGTAGACATTGCGCTTATGGGAGTATTATTTGATATGTTCTCTTGGAAATATCAAACTTCCAATGGCATAGAAAAATATATCAACCGTAACAGGGCAGTTTGAAGATGAATTTATCCAGCGGAAAAGTGGAAGCTTCCATTTGATTAGCCGTAACTTGATGTTGAATTTGATTCCCCATAAGGTATACTACATGATATTCCGAAAATTCTTATTTATCATATTTTTCAAACATCTTGCTTATAGCTTAATAATCAACATAAAAAAACTCTTCCACTTGCAACATGGGGAGAAATTCATACTCTTGCATACACCCAATTTTTTTTTTTTTTTTTAGCAGCAGTGCCCATTCGGGCGATATTGAAATAAATGCACAACTGGTGCGTAACTTTAACTCCTCACCTTAATGCAATTCTATTCAGCAGGAGGCAAGGAAGGATCCATTCTGTGCTACCGACAGAGAGCGGCTGGTGATTTGTGCAAGGGAATCGCGAAGTAGCCAGGATCCAAAATATTGCCTGTAGGCAGGCGTCGATTCGTGATAGTAATTTGTATGCCACGGTGTCAGCGTCATGACACGATGCATGCATAATCAAATTTCTAGTTTTTGTTTATTTGTTTTGCGTTTCTTTAGAGCGACTGTTCGATCTTGTACCGTCTGGATATTTGGAAATTTCCGACCAATAACAGCCAAAGTAGGTACCCTGCTCAGACACAATCCTTACGGGATAGAGAGGTCGTAGTGATTTAAATGTTATTGTCTGTGCCTCAGTGGCATATAGGCTAGTCTCGCATTTTACCATTGCTCTCTGTCCTATTATTAACAGCTACAATTTTGAACATCTTCATTCCTTAAGGGTGGTATTGGCACTAGGCGAGACTTAAAGAACATACATATCGACATATCGCACAAACTTTCACAGCGTATAGAGGTCATTATGGAAGACAATGTTTATTTTATTGACGCCTCGTATGGACGCCACGAACTCTTGAAAGTTTTGGCCTGAATGCATATGCAACCACGCAGCACGGTTTTTCAATTGCCACTAATCAGAGTGGATTGATTTAAATCAAGTTGATTTAAATCGCGATTTAAATAAATAATTTATAAAATAATGTACATAAGCATTTTGTAGATATCAGAAAGACTTTTTGTGAAAGTAATCATTGAATGGTGATTATTAGGTTCTAAGAAAGGAAAATAAAGGAAATAAAATATATTTACTGATGTGTGAAGCTCATACGAAAAGAAATGTAAACACAGAATTTATCTTGATTTAAAAGTCAATAATTTTATGGCCAAAAATAGGGAACATTTTGTGTAGAAAAATACCAATCACGTTAAACCATAGGTAGTGTCAATATCATTAACCTGTAAATAAACATGGCACATGATATTTTTCGAACTATCATTAAAAAATCTCCAAAAATTCAGGTACAAAGACTGTAAAAATATTTAAGTTAATATTTTAAGTTACAATTATAAAGTACATCCAGAATGTTTTAGTTTCACTGGAAGAAAAGTTACTGAAATTATTATTAGTTTCATTAACAAACTAAACAAACATTTCCATAGTAGTTACAGTATCAGAAACAGAAAAATGTATGTTTACGTATATTTTTATTTGCTTTAATCAAACGATTCAAATATTTTACAGGGGCATTTACTAGAAAAAAAAAACTTTCTATAAAAAACATATACCTATGTGCAAGGTGCCAGAAACCAGGCAAGCAATTTTCAGCGTTCTTTTTTTTTTAAAAAAAAAAAAAGAATCGATTTTAAAAAAAATCAACAAAAATTATTTTTTAAATAAAAATCGTGTTTTTATCCACCCTTCTACTAATGCACGGACCTTATAATTACTATAAAAAAGGCGTCGGTCTCGCTTTGACTTTATAGAGGTCCGTCACGTTCTCGGTCTCGTCTCGTCCAGTCTCGTATGGTCTGATCCGTATTCTCGCCTCAGTTTAACAAGCCCATTTCGGTACTATCTACAGTCGTTTACTATTCTGGAGAATTTTGATTCTGTGTCGACCTACTGGTGCAAGTAGTCTACCCTTTATACACAGAGAAAAGTAAATGCATAAGCTGAAACAAAAAAATGCATTAAGTCGGTAGCTCAGACCAAAGGTTTAATTACATCATCGAGGGAAATGCAGGATGTATAAGAAACGCGTGAATTGGTGCATTAAAATACAGATTGCCATAGACAGAAATACTCACTCGTCACTTTTGCATTAACGTTACAAACGACATACAAAAATGCATGAAACAGAAAACCTGATTCTTGTCAATGGCCTAAAAACACACTTTAGTGCATCATCAATCGATGCGTTTCTGGTGCATCAAATAAATGTGATACATATCGTTTTCTGTGTGTACCCACTCTTAACTTTCATATCACTCGGAAGATCAGTTGGTAGCCTCTTCATTGCCTTTTGGCTTGTGGATTAGTGGTTACCAGTGGCGTAGCGTTATATTACGCCAGTACGCCCGGCGTTCCCCGATTTAAAATTTCAAAAATGGGTAAATGCTGTCAATATAAAGTAAATCTTGACTAATTTCATATATGTCTGACCTTCATGGCATTATAATAGCTATTTTTCGCGATCCGCTTGCAACGCTCCACTAACAACACTCGTTCTAGCATTTTTTTCAATGCCTTTTCTGGCTGGACGCCGAGCAGGTTCGGCGTGCAGGACCCTATATTCCTTGCTGCCTTTCTGGAGGGAACGCTTGGATCTCTAAATCACGCGCCCAAATGCTCTCTCGTACGCCAGCGAATAGAGCCGAGGGCTACGTGATTGGTTCACGTGACCCTTCCTGCCTTCTGAAGCAGACGATAGCGGTAGAATGAATTCCTATCCGGTTCTTCGCGCTCGTGCCGCTCGTGCTATGTGATGCTACAATACGCAATACTGACTGACGTAACTTTACCAAACTGAAATATAGCACTTCTTAATGGCCACTGCATTGTATAATTTATCGCACGAACAGCGATGTGCATTAAAAACTAAGAGATCAACACAGTTTTTATCAAATAAGTTGGTGAAGTCCTTGTGGTAGAAGTTCAGCCTGTGGCTGCTCTACCACTTAATAAAAAAAAAAAGAATAGTTTTGCTGGTTATTATTTTTTCGTTATTATGTAACTGCTTAATATTGTGTCAATGGAAATGTTTAGCATTCATTTGAAAAGTCTTAACATCGAATGGTCTCTGGACAAAATTATTTTAAAATGTTTATCAGCATTCTCAAGATGTAATAAACAGTGGTCTGAATTACTACTCGGCACTGTTACGTTAGTAGAGTGTACGATAGTTGGATCATCCGCCCACTTCCGTGTCAGAGTGTTTTGCACAGCGCGCCAAGGCGATTTACCAAAAATGGTAGAAAAGCGAAGTAAAATAAACCAAATCAATCAGTAGTTGGATCATCCACAACAATGACGTCTACTGTTGTGCAGAGACGCTTGTGATTCAGGTAGGTTTTGTAATTATTTGCGTCATGCCGAAAGGTATAAAACACCAGAGTTCAAAACATTTGTTGCATAGTGAGGCATCTCATTTTCTAACTAAAACATGCATGGATGATGATGTTTTATTGAAAACCCAGCTGACTTCAGGCAAATAAACAATATCTGTGGCGACTAATACCATAAGTAAATTATTAAGCAAAGAAGGGCCAACCCTTCCTTCGGACTTGGCGTTCCCACCCGAAATGCCCGCCACTGGTGGTTACTACAATGTTTTCGTATGTTTCCGTCAATTAACGATTGCTGAAGGAACATTATTCCCTTGACTATTGTTCAGCAACGTTAACTAAGTTTCAGAGAGAATGGGGCACCTTCCGAGCCACTCAATTGTGTTCAGTAGAATCTAGTAGAATTGCAACTCTTATAACACTGATTCTATTCACTGTCTTTCGAATTTACAATATAGCGGTGTAAAGCCTCGACCTGGGTTCGAATCCAGGCTTAGTTGGCTTAGTTCCTATTGCTGTAATTAGAACTAGTAATTCCTAGTAGTTCCTATTGCTGTAATTAGATTAGTCGTAAAATAGCTTAAACATCCTTCTACTTCTTTAGCTGGGATTCTAGAATCTTCTAGAATATGAAAGTTCTTGCCTTCCGGTGCTTGTGTACTTATTAAAGTGCGTTTTGACGTTGCAGGCATTTTCATTTTTGGTACAGTCAGCAGTAAAGATGACATTAAGAAAATCGCCCATCGCTCTTTTCGTTATTTATTATTCTACAGCCTATTTAGTGGTAGGGAATGGAATTATACTTATGCATTACCCTCACATTGTGGAAAACGGAGTGGATGAGTATTGTGATGGACAATGCATCTACTATTACTTATGCCGTCGACTGTACCACTTCTGTTACGCTGAATATGTGGAAACTGCAATGTTTTATTCTACCGAGTTGATTTGCATGAAAAGTTCATATTAGACTACTTCCAGGTCCTTTTTTGTGTCCGTCATTTTCAGCAAGTTTCAGTCTCGTCTCGAATCTTCAACGTTGTTTTAACTTTTTTGACAGTGGTTCGGATACCATTTTAAACTGAAAGCTCATTCGTGAGTAGGTTCTCAATGCTAAAAGAAGTGGAGAATTTAAATACATTTAGCAAACAACAACTCACAACAAATTTAATCTGATTGCGACAAGAAAAAAGGGATGTCTGTTTCTTAGTGTTATTGGTGTAGGTGCTGTTAAAACAGGAGTAATTATTTCTACACACGTCAGAGAGTATCTTCTTGAATTATGACAGTGACAAATCACGCAACGTTGTTTGGGAGAAATAAGAACGTTTAAAATAATAATGAAATAATAATAATATTGTATTCTGGGTCTTAATAGGGAGCAATTGTAAGATCGAACTGAAAAAACTGATTTAGTACTCCGAGTGCCATCTAGTATCCCTATGGTGAAACATAATCGGAAAGATAGATGATTGAAAAATAACACAAAAACATTCCAAAACAATGTTCTGATTAGTGAAAACGTTAAATTAAAGTAGGAAAGTTTTCATTCTCCACGAGAAATACACAGGAATTTGAGAACACCTCTTAGTCCTATTTTTAATGGCTTTAATCTAGCTTAAAAATCGACATGTTTGTAACTGTCACACGAGGAGAAATACACGCTGTATACGGAGGGGCTCTGTTCAATATTCGAACGTACGTAAACTTAATTGAAATATCGCTACGACACCAGGGGTTCTGGGTTCGAATCCCGGCATGTGCGTTCTTTGTGACTGTCCCTTAATCAATTTCATCATATCATCACTCATCCTCATCGTCTCGATTGGTCAAAAGTGTCAGAAAGGCGAAGTAAAAGAATTGAAATATGAATCTTATGTGAAACTGTAATTCCATTCCTTTAAACTTGGATAAATTCTGCTTTGTTTGTTTTCAAAACAGTTGTAACACTTTCTTTATAAAACTGAGTGAACTAGCGAGTGAGAGAGATAGATCTCATTTTTCCTTTAATTTTAAAAACTAGTATTACTGACCTCCAAATCAATTAGCTCCCTTGGGTTGGAGACTGCAAAAGTTTCATCAACACTCTTGCAGAACTGTAATTAAATATTAACATGGAAAGAAAGAGAAAGGGAATACAGACATTGCAAAAAATTTAAAAATTTGAAAATTTGGCTTGCACTCCTTTCCAACCAGAAACAATGTTGCATGACACCTAACAATTAAAATGTAGAAGAGCGACAAGGAAAAAATTAATGAAGCTTTCAAAAAGAAGAAAAAAAATTGGCGACGAGATTAGAATAATCGATTGTTTCTTTCCTCTTCAGAAGGAAAATGGGTTGATAAGGCTAGCGAAAGGAAGAGAATGAAGAAAAAAGCGAGGAATTAAATGGAAGGGGTAGAAAGGAGATGGAAAGAGTTAATTAGAAGCTGCT
Source organism: Lepisma saccharinum (assembly GCF_977018435.1). Lineage (NCBI taxonomy): Eukaryota > Metazoa > Arthropoda > Insecta > Zygentoma > Lepismatidae > Lepisma > Lepisma saccharinum. The sequence goes on from NC_139231.1 coordinate 32,574,739, forward strand.
TGAATGATAAAGGGGGACACGGCTAATTAATTTACAAAGTACAAGACAAGGGAGAAGAGAAGGAGATGTAATTTATGATGGAGAGATAAGAGTACACGCCAGCATTCAAGATATCAAGGTACGTGATGCGGTCAACTGTTTATTCCTAGATTTTCCACCATTTTGGAAAGCACTAAGGCTGCAGCAAAAACGAGCTGTGAACAAGCTTTGACGTTATTTGCAGAGAAAAGTGCCGGATTTTAAAATTGTCCATGATTCCTACAAAGTTGTAACCAGATCCAATCTTTAGTAGCTACATTGTGTTTGACTTTCCTGACTTAACAAGCTATAGCATAACGTGCTATGAACAGGCTATAGCATGACGTGCTGTGAACTGATTATAGCATAACGTGCTGTGTACTGGTTATAGCATAATGTGCTGTGAACTGGTTATAGCATAACGTGCTGTGAACTGGTTATAGCATAATGTGCTATGAACAGGCTATAGCATAACGTGCTGTGAACTGGTTATAGCATAACGTGCTATGAACAGGCTATAGCATAGCGTGCTGTGAACTGGTTATAGCATAACGTGCTGTTTACTGGTTATAGCATAATGTGCTGTGAACTGGTTATAGCATAACGTGCTGTGTACTGGTTATAGCATAATGTGCTGTGAACTGCTTATAGCATAACGTGCTGTGAACTGGTTATAGCATAACGTGCTGTGAACTGATTATAGCATAACGTGCTGTTTACTGGTTATAGCATAACGTGCTGTTTACTGGTTATAGCATAACGTGCTGTGAACTGGTTATAGCATAATGTGCTGTGAACTGATTATAGCATAATGTGCTGTGAACTGGTTATAGCATAACGTGCTGTGTACTGGTTATAGCATAACGTGCTGTGAACTGGTTATAGCATAACGTGCTGTTTACTGGTTATAGCATAACGTGCTGTGAACTGATTATAGCATAACGTGCTGTGAAGTGACACAGACTGGTGTCGTTCGCGTATATCCTAATGCAGTGGTTCCCAAACTTTTTCGTTTCACGGCGTCCTTAGTGTTTCCAATTTTTCCGCTCCGCCCAAGTCACATTCTAAGCCTATCTAATACTTGCAAGGCTCAGTTAATGTGGTTAGGTTGCTTGCCTTTAGTTAAAAAATAAACACATATTTCAAATTCAGAAACATTTTACACGTAAAAGGTACTAAATGAACATATATTTGGATTGATCGATGGTACGATTCTACAATGTAAAACCATGTGTACGGTAGACTGAGAAGTAAGTGTCACTTCAGTGGAAATATTGGAATATTTCGCGTCGCACACTTTGGTAACCACTGTCCTAATGCCTTGATAGATAAACTAAGCAGTGTTTGGAAGTAACTCAGTTACAAGTAACAGTTACTTTTTGAAGAATTGTAACTAGTTACTTTTGAAAGTGAGTAACTGTAACTGAGTTACTTTTTTACGATAGAAGTAACGTTTTAACAGTTACTTCTACAGTTACCTTTACAGTTACTTTGCGACACTTAAATTGCTATGAAAGTGTCATAAATTATTGAAGATTTACGACTCAAAGTGAGCTGGAATTTAGTTTCTTTGATACATTAATTCTTGCAAACAATAGATGAAGAAGAAAAGTTGTAGTAAATTTGTCTTTTGGCGGTGGTCAGTCGGTAGGTTCCAGTCAGGTGCCAGGAATTTCAAGGTTTATCGTATGTTTCATCTTTCTTTTGGTAGACCTGAATTCCATAGAAGAGGGGTGGATTTCCCAGAAGCGGGAAGAATTAGAGAATTTGTTCCTATTGCTAACAGTTTGCCATTTTCAGTTGTGTGCTGTGAAGTGTCTCATGTTTCTGTAGTTTGTTCCTCAGTGACCTCATAACTTCTCCCTTCTGTAAGCAGCATCCGATACTTTCTTCCTTTGCTATAATATCGGATTAAGCTGAAAAGGAACGTACTGCAATATTTCAGTGTTTTCATGAAAGAATTCAACAATACTTGTAGTATGAACCAAAGTGAAGAAGGCGAGAGCTAACAATTGCACATATGACTGGAAAACAATCCAATTGTTTCCACGTGATTTCATTTATCTCAGTTCCTGATAATTTAAAAATGAAAGTAAAAATATTTCCGGTTAGAATTCGCTTATTTACGATTATTTAGCATTTCTGGACATTTAGAAAAAGTAATATATTTTGGTAAGTGTTATTCGTTTAAGATTTAAATGAGAACCACTTTTCTTGAAATAACAGATACGACAGATCTCACCATTATTATTGATACAACAGTGAATTACAACACTCAAGTGGCAACCTAATGAATCAGAAAGACCCTAGCCATCATTCTTGCTTGTTTATGCAAACCTCTCAGAGAGAACTGAAGGGGTAAGCTTGCCATTCTCACCTTCATTCATAACGCACAATTATAGGCTACTACATTACATTTTTATCATTTTCTGGTTCATAAACACTTGAAATTATACAACAAATTTATTTCTCTCTGACACGCCCTTTATGTGAAACAGACCTCCCTTCTTAGAATATATTCTACGTAAGTGATCTCTCTCTCTCTTTCTATACAGTTTCTAGAATCCCCCCCACCACTCCAATGGACATTCCTTAAGAACAACAATGATAATAAATACAAATGTTTAAGTCGCAGTAGCTCAGGTCAACCTCCGTGGCGGAGTGGTTAGCACAACGCACTATATGTCAGGAGTACCGGATTCTTGTTCGTTTCGGACATAGATGTTTGTGTTTGTTACAATGAGAATACAGAAAACAGAAAATTGACATACGTGAAAATTGAGAAGATGTGGATAACGGGGGATACTACCGGACAGGGGTATTCCTTAAAAAAATGTCGTTTGGGTTCCTGACTACCATGCGAGAGACCCCGGGTTCGATCCTCGGTGGGGGAGAACTGAGATATTTTCCACCTGTTGAAGTGGCTACAGCGCCCACCCAGCGTCGTATAAGTGGGTATCTGGAGGAAATTCAGGAAGGGGGGGGGGGTAAAGGATGCCAGGGACACTTTGTTTTGTAATAAATATAAATATACAAAGACTTATATCCCCGGCCGGTTCAAATCCGGGAACTTTTCTAACGGTGGAAGCGGCCCCGGCGCCCACCCAGCGTCGAATAACATGGGTACCTGGGGGAAACCCTGGGGGGTAAAGGCGGTCAGGGGCGTGATGCTGATCACATCACCCCCACTCACGACCGGATCAAGAAAGTGTGGGGCGTTACCCCCACACCCCCTATACGCCTTCATGGCGTGGTGCTATGCACAGGGGAACACTTTACCTTTTTTTTTACCTTATATTATGTACAAGTAACATAAGTAAAAGACATGTTAGTCTTCACAAAATATGTTATTAGTAAGTTACTTTACAGTTACTTTCTGCTGAAAATTTTCTTGCAATCAAATTAGTTGTAATAAGTTATTACAATTAATGATCGATTTGTGTAATTTGGTTGCAAGAAAATTTTCAGCAGAAAGTAACTGTAAAAGTAACTTACAGTTACTTTTGAAGTACGTGTAACTGTAACTGGATTACTTTTTAAACTGTTACTTTTTTAAGCAAGTAACTGTAACTGTAACTAGTTACCTTTTTAAAAGTAATTTTCCGAACACTGATAAACTAGGACGTCATTTGCCATGCTTGTCACATAATTTTCGTTGTTTTTCCGTCCAGTTTTATTGATACGTTATTACTTGAAGAAGTATGTCATGAGATTGAAATCCAGCAATCTGAGGTACTGCAGGAGGTTTACCTGCGATTCTAAAGATTTGATAGTCACATCTTTTAGTGCAATGCAATACAATTACAATTATCGTCTGTCGATACTTTCCTATTGCTTATCTTCTGTTTTAGCCATACATACTTGCTTCATTTAATCCTTGTGTTATTCTTCGGGTTGGTCTACTTCTGTTGGCAACCTCTTGTGCGCCGAGTGATATTATATAGTGTCTCCGTCGGTTGGTGATTATTATTGGTGAGATTTCGATTTTTACCCTGTCATTGTTATACTTTGCTTCTTGTGTTTAGCTTATGTACAGTCTCTGGGACCGTCTCGTCATTTGGTGTTACTTGTAAAAAATATGCCACTGACTTGCCATCAAAATTGGTGAAATGGTGGCAACATAGTAGGCGCCACAATTGGTCCAACACCTACTCGAGTCTTAATATCGTCTCCATATTGGTGTTGTAAGAAGATGGTGCTGAACAACGTCAATTCCTAATTAGCACCGACAGTAGTGTTCTGTTTCCGAGTATTTGTAAGACCACGCTTTAGTGAATACTTTTGCACCATACTTTTTTACATACCATAAATAACCAGTCCTGGTACTTGTGGAACACGCCTAAGACATGAAACTTCGAGCCCCATGTGCCAATGCTTGTGTGGTGCAATAAAATATCGAGTCATAACGAGCAAACTATAAATATCTTGCCTTATTGAAACCTGTACGCGTTCCCAATATACCGGGCAACGTAACACCTGTCCCCCTCCTCCCCCTGCTACAAACCCGTAAAGGAAGCTGGGAATCTTTACGACCCTAGCTGCCATGTTAAGATGAATTATACCATCCACCAATAGTGTCGTCGTCTCTGTATATATGCGTGTGTGCTGTTCAAATTACCAATGTTGGACCATCACTGCCTGGAGGTGCTGTATGCCTCGTGTGTGGTATGTAGTGTGAGACACACGTGTGGGAGGAGACGAGAGAGTATTACAATGAAAGGTGTTGTTGTAAAATGCCGTCCGGGGCGTTTGGACAATGTTTATTGGGTCTTTGGATAGTTCCTCTGGTTCCCGAGGACCAGATGGGGTCTCTTGGAGCGTTGGACTACCCACGGCGTTGGCGTGTATATCATTGGGGACCTCTGGGTGTAGCTTTACACGTTTACAATGGCCGTGAAATTTCCTTGCGAGAGGAAAGGGGGATGTTGGCTGTGACATCATTAGAACGTCATAAACTATGGTAGATTTTCGTTTGCAAGGCGCGCGTGCGTGTATTTATGCTTGTTTATCACGTTGGCCTCAATTGGTGTCACTGATGGGATTGGTTCAACAAGTAAAGCAATTAAAATCAGTGTATTTGTAACACACAGAACGTTTTGTGGAATATAAAGTTGTAATTGCAGAATAGCTGTAGTAGGGAACATTTATTTCATCCCCTTTGCTGGCTCAATGGCAGAGCGCGTTTAGTGGTTCGATCTCACCACCGAAGATCCTGGGTTCAAGTCTGGGCCTGGGCATGCACCCTCATCATTATCATCTATTCATCACCCACTCTCATCGTCGTAATTATTCAAAAGTGAGAGAAAAACATGAGTTTTGGATAGCCCATTTTGGTCAAGACCTGGGTATGTTTTAGATATCCAGAATTGGATGTGTTTTGGATATCCCATTTTGGACAAGATCAGGAAACGTTTTGGATATTGAGAATTGGACAATGTTTCTGACGGCCAGTTCTATACGTGTTTGGGCTATGTATTAGATATCTAGAATTGGTCGAGTTTCAGATATCCAGTTCTGGATATCCCATAGACATCCAATGGATATCCAGAATTGGATATTCAGAAATGGATATCTATAGTATCCATGGATCTGACCTGGACATTGTGGATATCCATTGGAGATTTGTGCTGTATGGGTAAATAACAAAAAGAAAATGCAAATACTCTTGTGCCTTCATAGCACTGTGCAATGAAGAGTAGCAACATTGTTTCCGTTACTACACTGTTAGAAGTTATCGTGAAATTTACAAAAAAATTACCGTTAAAATTTAACAGTTTGGCTGTTAATTAACAAAAACTGGACTGTTTATTTTATTTAAATTTGAATATTTTATCGTGCATGTTCCATGAATATACTGTTTAGAAACTGAATAATTAAAATTACATTAATTATGTTAACGATAGAATGGCCATTAATATTATAACAGTAAATGTTATATTTTACGGCTAAATGGCAGGGGATATTGACGGTCCAAGACAGTAATTTTTTCAGTCAATTTTTTGCAGTGAATTCGCAATAATAACGTATCTGTAAAAAAAAATATATTTATACATTGATCTTGTATTATAATTTATTATTGTCTTAATATGCTAATGTAGTGGTTCCCAAAGTAAGTTCCAATACTTTCACTGAAATGACACTTATTTCAAATATGTGCATATTTAGTACTTTCTACATGTAAAATGTTTATGAATTTGAAATATATGTTTATTTTTTACTGAGGCAAGCAACCTAACCAGACTAACTTAGCGTTGCAAGTGTTAGGAAGGCCTACATTCTGATTTGGGCGCCGCCAAAAAAAATCTTGAAACGCCATGGGTGCCGTGAAACGAAAAAGTTTGGGAACCCCTGTGCTAATGAGATATTGTATAAAGTATATTAAAAAGATGGATTGCAAAACTGCCTCTGATGAAATCCAGCTGCGAACATATGCGTTGATATCAAGTGGCAACCTCACAAATTATCTCAACAATCCAATTTCGTGTCTTCCATTATAGATGTTTCCTCACAAGCACACGCTTCTTGCGTTTGTTCTAGTTGTCCAAGGTGTAGTATATATAGGTTGGCCAATAAATGTACTTTTTATGGCGGGGATGTTTTTGTGACGTAAATTTGCACAAAACAAAAGTGTTGCATTGCCTTATTCCAAATTAACTTCCAAGGATAATTTACACATGGAAAGTTAACTGCATAAAAATATGACACTAAATATGTCTCCTCCACGTGACGTCATATTATCGTGTTTGTTGAAAATCCCGGACGAGCCCCCAACCGTGCATAAAATCCACCTTGAGATTTTGTCCACAATCAAATCACGTATCACGATAATCAGGAACAGCCAGTGCAAATAGCAATCATATATTATGCCATTAGGAACATAGCTCTTTGGCACCTAGGTACTTGCGGACGGAGAAAGCATGCATGCGTAGATCGAAGGTCATTCGAGTTTGGAGCAGCTTGAGCTTGTGAGAGAGTCGGAGGAAGATGAGGAGGTCTAAAAAAGACGAGGATGGATCCGTGAACGGGCTCCTTCGTGACTGGCCGCATGCTCGTAAACAAAAGATCTCCAGTGTTTCTGGATGCAGGACACGCCTTGCATCGGCGGTCCCGAGAAAAGAGGCACAATGACGAAGCAGCCATCGCAAGAGTTAACACATCTCGCAACAGTGTGGCCAGATCTGCATACAAATTAGTATCGCCTTGATAGCTAAATAGAGGGAAGGATCCTTGCACGTTATTTTCCTTGCGCACGTTTTTTTTGTTTTTGTTTCTTTCTTGTTTCCGAAAAAAAAGAGCAGCGTGAGCTGCTAAAGACTGTCATCGATTGTAGGGGGCTGAATCGGCTACTATCCCCCCTCCCCTTCTCTCTCTCTCTCTCTCTCTCTCTCTCTCTCGCTGTAATTGTAAAGGACTGACAATGTGTGAACTGTGATTATTGTAGAGCAAATTCTGAACGCTATTTCATCATCTGAATGTAATTTACACCAAAAAGTAAAATGTTAAAAAAAATGAATCCCTGATGCACATAAGGGATGTAGAGGTAGGACTCCACACATTTTCGATCTCGTCCGTACTAGAGGTGATGTGATCAGCACCACACTCCGCCCACCTTTACCCTAATATACCCATTGATTAGAGACTGGGTGGTTCTGACAGCCACTCCATGCAGTGAGTGTCTGAAGAATTCTCACCCACGATAACAACACGCCGGGATTCGAACCCGTTTCTTCCACGTGCCAATCAGACACCCAATCGACTAGACCACCGTGGTTCAAATAAAGTAGTAATTTTAATTTAAATAATAAATTTAGATAAAAAAGATGAATAACCCGATGAATATAAAACGTTGCACAATGCAGAACTGCATAATATGTATTCATGTCTTCTAATATTACCATAATAAATTACAAAGATAATTTGGATGGGCGAGTCATGTAGTACGCATGGGAAACCTGATGGTAAGAACCAAGACGAAAAGAAAGGAACAATATATTCAGATTGATGCAAAGGAAATTGGCGAGGGATGTCATGAGTATAATGCTGCGTTGATGAAACTCCCGAGTTCAGACCTCCCCGATGGCGTAATGGTGACGTCGTCGCCTTGTAATCAACGGGTCCCGGGTTCGATACCCGGTGGTGCCACATAGTGGTTTAGATTCCACTTCAAACTGTAGGTTCAGTCCCGATTAGCCTTTTTGTGGACATTGTGGACAACAACTCTGAATTCAGGAATGGCAAAGTGTGATCCAGTTCTGTTTGAATTCCCTCAGCCACATAATTTATTGCAAAGCTTCAATTTAGGAATCCGCAAAATCACCTACTACGCATACTCCATGCTTCTATGAACAGTTCAAAGGACCATATTGTCCAACTAGAAAACAGCACAAAAGATATTTTCTTCATAATTGTTTCTTCAAAGCGATGTGTTTTGTAAGATAGCGGATAGCAAAATCCTCTGCTAATGGATTGAGATTTATGCAATTTTGAAATTTGGGATGTCTGAAAAACTAAGAGGCTTTGTTTCTCAGCTTGAATTACGTGCTGTACATAATCACAAGCAGTACCGATACTGGTCAGATATAGTATATACTGAATAGATCTTAAGGCTCGGTTGAACCTCTGATCGACGCCAGTGAAGTACTTTTTGAAATTTCCTCTCCTTTAGAAAAACCACTATGATATTCCATACTGTGAAAAGGGACACCTGGTTACAATTCATTCTAGAGCATCACGCAAATCTTCGTGTGGTTTCCTTTCGCAGTTGTCCAGATATTCGCAATAGTTTCGTGGCTACGTAAGCTTATTAAAATTATAATACAGTATAGTAAACTTATTGTTCCCACATCGAGTCTCCTGGGGGAAGGGTAGCAACTTTTCTCCTGAGATTTTGGCGTGGTCATTCACCATCGTGAGGAAATTGAGGATCTACGAATGAGTAGCTTAACCCGGTCATGGGAACCTACAAAAACGACTCGGGGTTCGTCGTGCTGACCACACGTCACCCCGTAACTGGTTGATGATCTCCCAGAGTGAGGACGGCAGTCGGTAGGAAGGCCATGGCTCTCACGGCCTGTTGCGCCAAGGGTTATTATAAACTTATTAGTGTAGTGATTTCTGTCATCTACAACAGTTTAAATGTATGTAATAGTCTTTTGGAATGTCCAATAACTTATCTTAGAATTAAGTATACATGCAATTTACACCGTCAATATTTTCTCCAATGTTTTAAAATGTTGAGACGAGCCGGACACTTTCGTGGCGAGAACGAGACGACACTGTGGCAAGCAGCATATCTACAACCCCTCCTCACTCCCTTAGACTCTAAAATAAGAAACCAAGCTCCCTCGTTGTAAAATATGAACGAAGGTGATCTTGCACACGGCCTGTATCTCCAGAGAGCAAGGGGGGAGAAAGAAGACCCGTTAAAAAGCATAAAGTCTCTTTTTACCAACATGAGTCGGCGAATGGTTTTCGCCATATCCTCCGCGCTCGAACGGTTTACAGCTGTTGGCTAAACTCGTAACCTCGAGATCAACGACCTTTGCATCGGGTGGCCAGCCAGGGGTTCCTCCTCCTTCCCCACGCACATTCCTCCGGCTCAAAGATCTTCTAAATAAACACTAGATGAACCAGGTCAAACAGCAATAAAATAATTTCCCTGTAAGGTGAAATTTTGCGTCACACATTACTAGACACTTTGATTTCATAATCGCACCGTAGTCTACACCACATTTATCTATGGAAAGTAGAATTGTTGCTATTCAAGTGTCGGGGAGACTGAACGACAGTGCTTCCTTTTACCTGGAGAAGAAAAATAAGGCACAGGTGATTTAATGAGACGTTACACGAACAAGAAAATTCAAGAGAAATCTCATTTGGCACTAGTTATGGGCATCATAAGATATTTATGTGGGGGCCGGCCCTTTGACATAAAACTGAATAATTGGAATTACAATAATCAAATAACAGTAATTGTTCAATAATGATAAACTTTTATTATATATTGCTAATTTATTATTGCGTCACTGCAACTATAAAATCGCACAGCTCTTGACGCTCATAGACACAGATATTGATGGAATTAGCAGAATCGGTTGTTTTTGTTTCGAAACAAATTCCTCCGGCAGTCTTTGGAATGATTATTTTTTGTAGCTTTTAAGGGGTGGGTAAAAAAATGGATTTTTTAAATAACTCTGAGACTTGAAATGGGGCTCATTTTTAAGAGGAAGAAGAGAACCAGAATCTTTGTGCGAAGAAAAAATTGAAAGTTTAAATTTCAAATTTGAATAGCCAATAATACTCCCTCGCCGCTTTCGATCATTTTAGTAGACTTTTTCACTCGATACACTAGACAAGTGAATCCGCCACAACTTCTTTCCTTTATTTTTTTTTCACATTTCTACTTAAATGCGTATTTATTCTATTTTGTAATTAACTTGTACAAACGAGAAAGATTTTTTTTCATGAAGATTATGTTGTGTGAACCCTGAGATCAGAATCTCATTCTTGGAATCTTGAAAACTCTGGAACCACTTATTCTTTGAGTAAAGTCGTTGAATATGAAAGCATGAAATTCTGACCTGCTTCGTGCATTTTATAATTATTTTGCGAGATAACTTAGTTTTCCTATCATTATTCTACTATTATCATGTATCAAATAGTAAGCGCTTTGCTTTTTTCGTGATTTCAAATGAATTAATTACTATTAGGGGGAGGGCAGCCTCCCCTACCCCCTCCCCTTGTGACACCAGAAAATTTTATTTTATATAACATAGACTGTGTATGGAACCTAAAACAGATATTGAGAACTTCTGGTGAATCTCAGTTCATTCCTGGACTAATTGCACATGTCAGAACTTCAGAAGGGACTTCAACCCAAACCCTGCCCACATCGAGGCTTCTTCAGTACACTTGCAATCTGGAAATCAAATTGTCCCTGATTATACATTTGCACCTTTTTGCGGACGGTGTTGGGAACTAATTGTCTCTGGGAAACACGCGAGGCGAGGCTGCGTTGCTAATTGCTATTTGAGGAGTGCGACTTGTAGCTAGCTGAAATAAACACATCCCCTGGGCTGCTACAGATATGCTTTGCATTGCTCAAGGTCTCGTTGGGGATTGGCACGCTCTTCCTGCATGTCTTTTGGGACTTCTTGGTGTGACTTGAATTGAAAGGCTTCTCTCTATCAGTCCCCTACCTTTCACAAGAATTGTTATTAGCTGTTTCCAGTGGGGACATTTTTGAACGTTTTCTCCTGGTACTGATCGACCGTCATGTTTGTAACTCTGACGTAGGAACAGTGGCGCCACCATCGCATGTTTAAATCACTTCGAAGCAGGGTGGATAAAAATCATTTTTGATGATTTGTTTTTTTTTTAAATCGGATTTTTTTTCTTAAAATCGTTTTTTTAATTTCTTTTAAAAGCCACGCTTAAAATTGCTAGTATGGTTTTCGGGACCATAAATATAGATATACCGATAGAATGGCTTTTTCTAGTAAACGGCCCTGTAAAACATTTGAACAGTTTGATTAAAGCAAATAAAAAAATATGTAAACATACATTTTTCTGCTTATCATACTGTATATATGAACCTACTACTATGGAAATGTGTGTTGAGTGTGTTAGTGAAATTATAATAATTTCAGTAACTTTTCTTCTAAAGAAAATAAAGCAGTCTGGATGTACTATATAATTATAACTTAAAATATTTTTAGTCTTTGTAGCTGAATTTTGGCAATTTCTTTAATGATAGTTTGCAAAATATCAGCTGCCATGTTTATAGTTTAATAATAATAATGACACTATTTACGGTTTAATGTGATTAGTATTTTGTATATTTATCTACACAAAATGTTTGTTGTTTTGGTTCATAAAAATTATTGAAATTTATTTCAAGAGAAATTTACGTGTGTTTACCGTGTACATATTACATTTCCTTTCGTATGAGCTTCATACCATCAGTACATATATTTTGTTTCCTTTCCTTTTCTTTCTTAGAACCTAATAATCACCATTAAATGATTACGAGATTAATGTACTTTCACAAAAAGTTATTCTGATATCTATAAAATCCTTATGTACATTGTTTTGTAAATTATTTATTTAAAGTGATTTAAATCAATTATTTTCTAAAAAAAATAATCGCTTGATTTAAATCAATTCACCTTGCTTGGAAGCATAGTACGTGTGTTTTCCTAGGGCACAGATGTCGTGATGGAGCTACAGCACTCCTGGTCCTGGCTTTGAAAGGGCTTTCTCGTATATACGTGTGGGCTACAGACCGAGCAGCGGTGCTGTAGAATTTTAAGGGAGGCGGAAAGAAGGGAGTGAGAGAGACGGTAGGCTTCGTCGGTTGCGTCTCTGCGCCCCTAAACTTCCCCCAAGACTGGAGGTTTCTGGAGTTTTCTCCCCCATTCCCCACGCCTTCGAATATGCTCGCTCGTGTCGTTCCGACATACTTTATGGAAGTAAATAAAATTACACTCTGTCCCAATAATGTCTGCAGCGAGCGAACGAAAACAAGTCTCTGCGCAAGTAGTGACTCGAGAGGGCTCGACCAATGAAAGTACGAGAGGGAATGGGGCTACATGGAGGGGGCAACGAGATTGGAGCTACCAGCCGTTTGCAGTGGCTTTGCTCCGCTCACTCAATATCTTCCCTTCTCTACTGTTATGCGCGACCTTCCTCCGCAGATGCTCGAAACAGAGGATATGCTATAATGTTCCAACGTACGGAGGTTCGGAGCGACGCGAAGCGCAGTATGGATGGACACTCTGAAATACAGTGTGGCTCAAAAAGTAACTTAACACCACCGGTACAAGGCCACTGCAGCGCGCAACATGGAAATGGTGATGTGATGACCAATCGTTATCAGGCCAAGGGGGAACCACATTGACGCCACCCGCGCGGTCGGCGGCCATCTTGAATTCAACTTCAGAATTTTAAATGGGAAGGGGTGATATGATATATCAAATCAGGCTAGAATTTCACGAGAAATGGAATGGTGAAGGTTTTTTCGACGTATCTTTAACCAGTAAAAATTTATTACTGAATTCTTGTACCAATTTGCTCCTTTTCGAGGTGTTAGAAAATGCCTTAAAATTTGTTTAGCGCATCGGTAATGCATCGAGATCAAAGTGATGTCTAGGGCACGGATACATCCACGAAGAGCTGCGTATTATGAATGGTTGTTGCGAACAATTTACAGTGTGACGCTTCCATTGAATTAAAAGTCCTTCACAGTGGCCTTCACACCCTGTAGACTGTAATTTGGAGCGCCATACCGGGCGACAAGCTTAAGTCGGCGGAGCAGTGGCGGCGATTAGGGGAGCGAGGGGGGGGGGCAACTACCCCTTCCACTTTTAGCCACTTTTGCCCCAGCACTATACTAAACCTTATCTACAAAGGGAAATATACTGTATTTGTTCTCCCAGAAGTTTTGGAACCCAATCGCCGCCACTGAGGCGGATTGTCGTGTCAGTTTTGTTTGAATCTGTCAACCGAAGTTCTCACCATCATGCTTACTTATTATATCCTTGGACTCGGCCCACTCACTGCTATTTACCTAAGGAGTGGTAATGACGGATTTATACATAAATATCACCGTATTATTATTTTTCAATTTTGATGACAATTGACCAGTGGCGCAACAACCCTTGAGGGCTATCCTTCCGACCGCCGGCCTCACTCTCATATGCCTCAGCAGAGGTGGGCGGCCATCCAACCAACTACGAGATGAAATGTGGTCAGCACGACAAAACCCCCCGTCGTTGCTGTAGGTTTCCGTGACCGGGTTACGCTACTCATTCGTAGCTCCCCAATTTCCTCACGATGGTGGGTGGCCACCGGTCCCAAAGACTGACCGAAATCTCAGGAGAACAATTATTAGGCTTCACCCAGGAGACTTGAAACAACCCATACAAAGTCTGACGCCTTAGACCTCACGACCAGGTGAGAGACATGGTGACAATTAGGGAGGCCAAATCCGGATAAATTCTATCCAGATATCGGATATTCTGATCGCCGGGTATCCGAATGTACTCATTATTAGGATAGTTTTATAGTTTATATGTTTTACGCACAATCTGCATATTCTTTATTCGCCATGACTAGGTCTCGGAAGTTGAGGAAAAATCATTTTTTTTCCTAGTGTCCGAAGACGAGGCCCAACATAATATATGTTCATTTTGGGTCATTGTAGGCCAGAGAGAGGTGGGTTTTATTTGTCCTTTTTTGCATTTTTCGGCGTTTTTTGGCTTACTGGTCCTTTTTTAGCCTTTTTTAAAAGTCTTAACGGCTTTTTTTTGCAACTTCACCTTCTTTGGACTACGTTTTTACTGCCCATTCTCAATTCGAATCATCATCAGTTCATCACCTCTTAAACATCCTTTCTGTAGTAAAGAAATAAAAAGAAGAAAGAAAGTACATTTGAACCATCCCTGAAACGAGAGAAAAACATTTTTGGACTGAAAGAAGATGCATTTCCATTCATATAGTTTTTTCGCACTGTGTGTTCCATACCACCCGAATGTTGTATTTCTTTCATTCATTAAATATATAATTAAAACAAGTTATTATTAATTTCGATCACATTTATACGTCTTTTTCTCCGTTTTTAGGTTCTTTTTTGATATTTTTAGGTCTTTTTGGCAATTTATAGGTCTTCAACATGACGGTATTTCTACCTTACAGATTCTCTACAATAATCTATTTTACGTATTTTTTAATGCCGTCCATTTGTGCAAATATATTTTCGAACCTTTAAATTATTATAATGAAATAATAATTATTTTTTCAGTATCTCTAGATAATTTTTACCAGAATAACTGGAAAGTAAATAGCAATCCGAATATCCGGGTTATCTGAATATTAAGATATCTGGATTATTCAGATATTCAGAATTATCCACATTATTCTGAATTGTTCTGAAAGTCGGATGGTCCGTTGCATCTAAAACAAATAACGGATAATTTGAAATCCAAATATCTATTATCCTTAATATACTTAAAAATGACAATCAAAATCAATAAGGCGACCTTCGTGGAGGAGTGGTTAGAAATCGTGCTACAATGACATAGGTCACGGGTTTGGATTCCGGACTGGGCATAGGCGTTCTTTGCGGGTGTCCCTTCATCAGTTTCATCATAGCATCACTCATCCTTATCTTCGCGATTAATCAAAAGTGGCAGAAAAGCGAAGTAAAATAAATAAAATGTAGCAATTAATCTAAATTGATATATTTACATGCTGTATTCATATTCATATACTCGTTTCGGAATGTTAACTGGTTTGGCTTTCTCGCAATTAATTGTTTCGGATTCCTTCATAAGCATGCGCAGACAAAATTTATTTAGCGCTGCCTTACGGGAAGTCTGTCTGGATAATGTTAGCCTAATTGTCATAACTTAATGTTCCTTTTTCAAAGATGAAATTTTAGCATTGTAGTCTCCGAGTGTTCGTTATCTCTTTAGCACATTCTTATTAGTGTGACGATATAGTGGAAGTAAAGAATTGAACAGCTGAATCAATGTCAAAAAATAAATCTGTGCTGGACCATTAGGCAGGGTTGTTAAAGGTTCAGGAACACCAAAATTCTAATGGGTTCTGCGGCAGGATCGGAACCTTTTTTCTCGCACAATTTAAATTCGGTCCAAGTTGCGTTTTGTTTCATTGAAAAAAGGTTCCTGGACCATAATTAAATTGATCCGGGAAAAAATGTTCCTGGATCGTATTTAAATTCATCATGAGAAAAGGTTGAAATATTTTAAACATGAAAAGGTTCGTTACGGCCTACAACTCATTTACACTTGCTGATTTTCTCTTTTGGACGGGAATTGAATTTATTTATAATTCCTGGAAAATTAACAACCCTGGGGTAGTTAAAGATCCAGAAATCTGTGCATTCTAATTGATTCTATTGGGTTCCGTAACACGACGAGAGCCTTTTTTCTCCCACAATTTAAATTCGACCCACGTTGCGTATTGTTTCATTGAAGAAAGGTTCCTGGACCTATTTAAATTGATCCGGAAAAAAGGTTCCTGGACCGTATTTAAATTCAGCCTGAAAAAATGTTCCTGGACCGTATTTAAACTCATCCGGAATAATGGTTCCTGGACCGTATTTAAATTGATCCGGAAAAAAGATTCCTGGACCGTATTTAAATTGATCCGGAAAAAAGGTTCCAGGACCGTATTTAAATTGATCCGGAAAAAAGGTTCCTGGACCTTATATTAAATTGATCTGGAAAAAAGGTTCCTCGACCGTATTTAAATTGATCCGGAAAAAAGGTTCCTCGACCGTATTTAAATTGATCTGGAAAAAAGGTTCCAGGACCGTATTTAAATTGATCCGGAAAAAAGGTTCCTGGACCTTATATTAAATTGATCTGGAAAAAAGGTTCCTCGACCGTATTTAAATTGATCCGGAAAAAAGGTTCCTCGACCGTATTTAAATTGATCTGGAAGAAAGGTTCCAGGACCGTATTTAAATTGATCCGGAAAAAAGGTTCCTGGACCTTATATTAAATTGATCTGGAAAAAAGGTTCCTCGACCGTATTTAAATTGATCCGGAAAAAAGGTTCCTGGACCGTATTTAAATTGATCCGCAAAAAAGGTTCCTGGACCGTATTTAAATTGATTTGGAGAAAAGTTTCCTGGGCCGCATTTAAATACTTTACTGATAAAAAGGTTTTTTACGGTCTAGGAACCACTCACGTTTGCTGATTTTTTCTCCTGGACCGGAATTGAATCTATTTAAAATTCCTGGACCTTTAACAACCCTGCCATTAAGTATGGGTTGACCCAAGAGCGAGAGTGGGGAATCTCAAATGAAACGAAATTCCTTACTTTTTTTAAATACGGATGTTATTTTCATTATTTTAATGCTAGTTTCTACATTCTTCATTTTTTGGGCACATTAGGGGGGGGGGATGCGTTCGAAGTGGTTTTCGTGGAACAATACCATGGCAACGGTAATAGATGTGGCAGGTTACAGGCGGTCATGAAGGGTTCAAAAGTGACAACCAGCATATGTGACCACTATTTTCCTATTACTCCAAAAGAGATTATTTTGAGATCAGTTTTGACTAAACCGTTACAGGAGTGCAATCGCACACTATTGTACGTAGCTATTCTTGCTGAGTCGGAATTGGGACCCTGACCTGAAGATTTCGACACTCTCACGACCCATGGTGGTTTTATTAAGTGAGAATTTAAATAGCAGAGCCGCATCCAATTCGCACCAAGGCCACCATGTTTACAACGTCACGGAAATTCCAGAACCTTATGGTACCATCAGAATGATCCATGCTGGCATCACGCGAGAGAGGAGGAGGGACGGGGGACATATGGGAACATTGTCGATGCCATGGCATGCATGTTAAGTAGCATATGAGGCTGTCTGACAATTCGTCTCCCTTTACACATCTTCATTCCAGCGTATGCTCGTCCAACCAGCGTCCCTCGCATGACGGATACCTGCTGTCACGCCGAGACAAAAAATGTCGAGATTAAAACGAACTGTGAGGATCGATTTTTCATAGCTTCATATCGCGGTTCCTCCTCCCCCGTGCTCGTGAAACATCTCCATACTCCTGGTTTCCACGTGGGCGCACTTTGATGGAAATCGGATGGAATTTCAGCTCGGTTGCAAGCTATGGAAAGATATGCTGTGTCCTCAAGTGAAGAACTTCCTTCTTGAGTTAAAGGTGAAGGGTAATCACAGAAAGGAAGGTAAATATGAAATGTGACAATAAAATTGTAGGCCTAAGGCTTGTTTGTTGAAGCTCACTTCGTGCTCAGATAGGTTAATCAAGAGTGGGCCGAAGTTTCGAGTGGGGTCCGAACTTCTGTGCAACGTGTCACCACAAGAAATCGAACCTGCAAACCATTGATTACAAAGCAGCACCGTTACTGTTACGTCATCGGGAAGGAGACCTCTGAAATTGGAAATAGACATTGTAATTGAAGAAATTGTAGTATTTGAATATTTGTTATTTTATTCGTTTTCCTGTAACTTTTGGCTAATAAGGACAATGTTAGATGGACATGATGAAGGGACAGTCACAAACGGTCACGTACGAGCTCTAACATACAAATAAAAAAAAAATATTCACAATTGTCTATTTTCTTAATAATAAAGCGAGTAAGCAATAACCGTATCAAGATAGTTAGTTAGATTTCTTGTATAAACGAATTCAATTCAATAAATTGGAAAAGCAATATATATATATATATATATATATATATATATATATATATATATGTATATGTATATATGTATATATGTATATATATATATGTATATGTGTATATATATATATATATATATATATATATATATATATATATATATATATATATATATATATATTCACACTTGTAAGCGTAATTGGAAAATAATTGTTGTCCGTTATTCCCATGAAATTCCTATCTCTCCTCTGTAATAAATTCTGATGCTCATATTTTGAAATTCGAAAAGTCTAGCAAAATTCCCTTACAGTAGTTTTCGGGTGAAAATAAACTTTCTTTAAGTTCGCTAGCACCGTTCGTTTCCATGGACAACAACAAGCACGGCAAGCTGTAAAGAATTGTTTGTTATTATACGCTTAAACATATTTAAAACAAGTACGATGTAGATATTTTCGCATTGAGTATAACAATATATGCGTAATTGTATCTGGACTGAATCTTCTTCTTATGTAGATGTCACCCTTGTTTGAGGCGCCTTTTCAAAAGCAGGAGTTCATTCATCTGTGTGTGATCTGTGAGAAATATAATGTAGCTTGACAATTAAGAATTAAAGGAAACAATGTGAGCAAAAAAGAAAAGCCCTGGAAACGGTTGCTAAGGACGTAAAAAAACGGCCAATTAAGGGATTTCTTAATTTTCTCGGTCTTTTGGGACGATTTCATGGGGGGTCGTAATCGGGCATTTTTGGCCTCCGGGGCTTCCTTCATGGAGAACATCGTATGTCAGTGAGTCAGTCAGTGGTGGGATTAGGGCTCTATATATATTGGAAGGACTTGCAACGGTGAGGGCATCAGTATCGGTCCAGTCCTAATTAGCATACTTCACTACGAAAATGCGGGTCATACCAGAAATTCTTGTTATAAAATTGAATAGTAGAAACCATACTGAATTAATTATCATAAATAATTGACAAAAAAATATTATTTCATTGCCAATATATTGTTATTTTTTTCCAAATAAAATGCCGCGCCAATCCATTACCTTCTTTAAACATCGTCTTAATTAAATTCCGTGGTCATACAGCCCTTACAGGCCCAGGACCTACCAAGCGTCTTTTCATCGGATGATATGTGGCCAGCGCATCGAATCCCATCGCCGCTGTTTCCTGTAATTACTATTTAGTCTTGAAAATTTACCATTTGGCTTGTCACTTCCGCTATCGTGCCAGTATTACGATCTTGATTAGAATTTCATATTCAGCACTGCGTACTGTCATATATTGAACTGGTTTGCATATCAAATTCTAGTATTTACAGCCGGCCTCCGTGGCGGAGTTGTTAGCACCTCGCGCTACGACGTCGGGGTCCCGGGTTCGAATCCTGGCCTGGGCATGGATATTTCTGAGTGTCCAATCATCAATTTCATCATATCATCACTCATCCCCATCTTCGCAAATTAGCCAAAAGAGGCACAAAAAGCGAAGAAAAATCAATCAATCAATCAATCTAGTATTTACAATGTAAATATTTTATATATTTGTTAACCCTGATTTGCTTGATATTTACCAATTGAGGTCTAAAAGTGGTAAACGTTGTAAGTGCCAAAAGCGAAAGTGTTTGGAAATCGCTTCGTTCAGCACATCAGCCCGTAAGAACGTTCACACTAGTGACCTCTTTACACGCCCTTTGAACTACTTAGAGGGCTACCAGCCACATTTCACGTTTACCACATTATAAAGCATGGCACATTTCACAGTTTAACGTGGAAAACTGTGTTTGAATTATTGTGGCACTTACAGCGTTTACCAAATTTAGTCTTCAATTATTGTCCCGCTGTGTACTTTTTCTTGAGGTAATTGTCAGAATTGTATATGCTTAATAAGATTTTTCCTCTACAATTGTTACATCTTAGTATACTCCAACATAATTTTCAACCTTTTGGCTTTCATAATTCCATTATTACGTGTTGATAGATGACAAATGTCCGATTGTAGTTCCTGACTTCTCCCCTCACGTGCCCTTTTAATTTACGTACTTATTATAGCTGTATCTGGAATCTTGTACGTGTTCATGCGTGTACATTCCTTATGTTCAGTATTCTTTCCACTGTTGCCACATGCAGGGATCAGGCCCGTACCCAGGATTTTTTTGAGGGAGGGGCCAGATTCGTGTTTATACACACACACACACAGTGACGGCTATTTGGGGAATCTGGGGGCATTTGCCCCCGACTTTGCCATTTTTACCCCCGTAAATGCTTGTCTACAAACAGAAACTAACTGTCCTTGCCCCCCCCCCTCCCCTTACCCAGTTTTGCCATCAAATCGCCGATACTGGTCAGAAGTATTCGGATAGTTCTGAGTTTCGTAAATTAAAAATGTTTACAAATTTCCTTTATTTTCTTATATCAGAACCATTGCACAGCCACGATAATTCTGTGTTTAGAAAATGTATTTATGAATTAAATTATACGCATTAGCAATTATTCTTACAATAAATATATATAAATGTGAGTTCACCCATAGCCCGCTACGGAGGATCTTAGCGGGCTATGGTTAACCAAAGAAAAAAAGAGAGAGAGACATTTTCACCTGGTAGCCATTAGCGGCGATTGGGTGCCAAAACTGAGGGGCAAAGACAATACTTTCTAGTAGACAAGTTTGAGTTTTTGTTTTAGTTCAGTTGTATGCACAGATAGACTAATTGGGACTGAACCTACAGTTTTAAAGTGGGATCCGAACCATCGGATCTCGGTAGACAAGTGGGTATAAGACTCAATGTACCCAATATCGCAGACTGCAGACTTCTGGAGACTGCCTCTCCACACAACAAACACATTCATTTATGCAAGGACAAAATTGAAATTTTTACAAGTTTGAAAAATCATCGATGTTATTTTCGTAGCTTCTATAGATTCACATTTAAATATTTCATGGCTCGAGGGGGGGGGTGCATGGCCCCTCCCCTGGGCACGAGCCCGGAAGGGATGTTTCTTTCGACGCAGGGAAATTGAGATAACATTTTAGGCGAAGAGAAAAAATGTCAAACTTCCAGGAAAATGTGAAGACAATTTGTTCACATTAGATTCAAGCATTTGGAAATGGGAAACACATTTCCCTTTTCTTTCGTCTTGTAATTTATCTCCTCCTCCCCACCAAAACAAAACCATAGCCAAATTAAAATTTAGAATAGACTTGAGAACAAGCAATACCATTTCCATAATCTGTGTTAAAATTTTTGCAATCATATATTTGATTTAAACATACAGATACCAATAATGTTTATTTTTAAAATTATTTATTCCCTTAATTCCCTATTTCCGCCGTTTGACGTTTCCTGTGGATCTAATAATAATGACAACAATGGTTGGAGTGTTGTGTTAGCGGATATAATCGGACCAAAAGGGAAATTTTGCACCTTGACGAGGGAAATTGTGGTCTCAGATTGTGGCAACACTGATTCAAGTATCCAATTCTTCCTCTGTACTTTATTTACATCAGTTCTATATTCTATTCTGGGAATCATTGGAGCAATGCCGCGAATATAGAGAAGGGGGAAAGCGAGTGGGGGTGCGAAGCAGTACACGCTGCTGCAAAGGCTAGTAGCTGCAGTCGTCTTTCCCCATCCACGCAATCCCATTCCCTCGCTCTTGTTCATTGGGCGAGCCCTCTCGAGTCACTACTTGCGCAGAGACTTGCTTTCGTTCGCTCGCTCCAAAGATTCCCAGAACAGAATATATATTGCATAGCGTGCCTCCTCGATGGCGCAGTGGTAGCGTCCTCGCCTTGTAATAAGGGGTCCCGGGTTCGATACCCGGTGAAGGCACATAGTGGTTCTGATCCCACTTTAAACTGTAGGTCCAGTCCCGATTAGCCTTACTGTGCATAAAGTGGACTTAAAACACCAAATCAATCCAATCCAATATTCCCGTGTTTCTCTTAGCCGTTCTCCGTCATCCTAAGGCGCTACGAAGCCAAAGGTCCCAGGTCCGTCTCATCGCCTATTTCACCATTTATCACAACCGTCGCGATTAACCCAAGGGGTACAAAACCTACGTAAAATAAACAAATAGAAAGAAAGGGTTCTCTCCCTTCCTTACTTTGGGACGTTAGAATATTTTTACAGGGGGCTCGGGGAGAAGTAGATTGAAGTTGTTGACGAATAAATTTACAAAGTTCATAGGCACAGGCTTCAAACTTTTGACCCTGAATGGTATTATAGCTATACTGGTGTAACGTCAAAAAAAACTATGTTGTTATTTTTTAATAGTTTTAAGGGTCACGGGAAGGGAGAATTCTAAAAACTAAAATGTGTATGGAGCTGTGTATCAAAGCATGGTTGAATTTTTTGAAATTCATAAATATTAATTCAAATTTCCTTGAGCTATCAAATTATATTTCTATTATTATACATATATACTTACTTTACTTTTACTTAGTCGATCCTCTTCTACCGTCAGGTGTAGAGGTTTTGCAAAGAGCTCTCCATCCTTCTCGGCCCCTGGCTAACATTTTTGCCCTGTTGGTATCCAATCCTCTTCTCCTCAAAACTTCTTCCATCCAGCCGTCCCAGGTCTGCCTTGGTCTTCCCTTTGGTCTCTTTCCATCTACTTTAGCTTGCCATATCTTTTTAGGTATCCTTTCTTCACTCATTCTGTGAACATGACCAAACCACCTCAACTGCGACGCTTCTATTTGTTGTTGTAAAGGTTGGGTCTTAAGGCTCATTCGAATTGTCTGATTCCTTACTCTATCTCGTTTTGTTTTTCCTTCTATTCTTCTTAGGTATCTCATTTCAGTTGCTTGAAGTTTGCTAGAATAATTAGTTGTTAGTGGCCATGATTCACACCCGTAAATTAGTGTAGGTGCATACGTTGTTTTGTAAACTGTCAACTTTGTTTTCTTCGTAATTTCCTTTTTATTTATGAAGTTTCTATTTAGAGCATGATATAATCTTCCTGCTGCGGCAATTCTATTATTTACTTCTTCGTCTATTTTCCCACTGCTGCTTATTATAGACCCTAAATACTTGAACTTTGTTACTTGTTCCAAGCTCTCGCCTTCTATCTTAATGGTATGAGTTCTATGTTCTCTACTTATTATCATTGTTTTTGTTTTACTGGTGTTAATTCTCATATTTACCTTTTGTAGTTCTCTGTTCCATACATCTAAATTATATTGTAAGTCCTTTTCAGTTTTAGCAAATAAAACGAGATCGTCTGCAAAAGCTAGTTCTGATATTTGTACAGGTCTCATGAGCCAATTCCCAACAGTAAAGGGTTTGATCTTTCTTTTGCAAATTTTTGTAATTTCATCAATTAAAATTATGAACAGAAGTGGACTTAAAATGCAGCCTTGTCTTACTCCAGTTGATGTATAAAATTCATCAGATTTTATGTTACTTGTACGGATGTAGTTACAACAGTTATTGTAAAAGCTCTGTATGCTAGCGATCAGGTTATCATTCACTTTTCTTCTTTGCAGAAGAAACAGAAGTTATGAATAGGTGGAAGGAATATTTTATGGAATTGTTAGAAGGTACAAATATGGAGGAACAAGCTGATGAAACAACTCTAGAAGTTATATTGGAAGAAGATGACACAATTAAGGAAGAACAACTTAATAATGCCATAAAAAAGGTAAAAATCGGTAAAGCTGCAGGTCATGACAGGATTACACCAGAAATGGTTAAATATATGGGAAGTACAGGAAAGAAATTATTACTCCATACTATTAACCTTGCTTGGAAATACAAAAAGACACCAAAAGACTGGAGAATTGCAGTGATCACACCAATATTCAAAAAAGGAGACAACCGATTATGTTCAAATCACAGAGGAATTTCATTGTTGAGTGTCCCAGGTAAAATCTATGCAAGAATATTGGAATACAGGCTCAGGCAAGAAATTGAACACCAACTAGAAGAAAGCCAAAGTGGATTTAGACCAAATCGAAGCTGCCAGGACTTAATTTTTACACTAAGACAAATATCAGGAAAAGTGATAGAATATAATAAAGAAATTCATATGTGTTTCATTATACATATATTCTAAAATAAAAGAGTGAAGTGGGAGACATAGGGAAAACAAAATTAAAACAACGTTTTTTGCTTCTAACTGTCAAAATACAGAAATCCTAGTGACCTCCAGCAACCACTACGATCGCCAAGATATTCAGCTCAGCAGAAACACTTCTTCTGGCAGTCTTCTCAATCTACAAAGAAATAAAACCCTGTTATTATTTCGCAATATTATTGCAAGGATATTATTATAAATTCAAGTTACTTGTTATTATGCCGAGAAATAAATTTGCTACGACGTACACAAACCGTTCTGTTCTGTCACAAACAAGGTGATCAATGGTGCTGCCACCTAGTCTCATCAAATGCAGCTGCTTCGGCAATTACCCAGTGAAGGCAGGCAAGGAAAATATTTCCCGAGAGTTGTCGCATTTAATACACTGAGGAATGGGAGGGAGGAGAAGAGAAAGAAAGCAAGCAAAATAGGGAGGAAGGGAAGTGGAAAAGAGAAGAAAAGAGGGAATGGAAATAGGAAAGAGAGAAGTGGAAGAGTAAGAGTAAGAAGACGGAATGGAATTAGAGGATTATTGCTAATAAATTCAAGGCTTTAACCAGAAATTTCCGTCTGAGGGGGTTCATATTTAGGGGTGGAGTAATAGAATAAATTTAGAGCCAAAATTACCTATATTTGGGAAAATCTTTGGGGTGTTGAGGAAATTAGGGCATGTGTGGATACACAACTGAACGTGAAGTCGTCGCTTTGTAATGAAGAAATCGATGCTCGTAGGGGGCATATAGTTGTTCGGATTCAATTTTAAACTAAGTGTATAGATCCAGTCCCGATTAGCCTATCTGTTCATAAACTGGACTTGTGGAGTGCATCATTCCCACCCCATCACCTCTTTGTCATCGTCAGTTTATATTAAAGCGAGAAGGGACAATTTCCCCTAGGTCTTTCTCGCTGGGGCAGCTGCCGATCACTGTTGCCAACTTCGCTCTTTTGGAGCCAGATCTGGCTCTTTGGTGCATTCGTTTGACTGCGAACTGTGGCACCCGCCCTCTGCCCCAACATGATGCCACCACTTTCTCCGGCCCATAAAGACCAACGAGTGTACATTTTGCACGTGACGTGATATTCATATATAGGCTACCACACACACACCCTCTTTCCTCCCTATTTTTATATATAACGCTGTGACTAAGGTGAAGATTACAATATTATTATCCGGGAATCCTTTATTTTCGATTTTATATGAACATCATTGGATTATTGAGATGGGTGATGCCGCCAAATCTAGGAGGTGAAAACTAAGAATAAATTGCCATCACTTTAAAGCTAACGGTAATAGCAGGGCCCCCACCCCTCTGACACTTAAAATTACCCTAGGAGGCACTTTATGCAGCCTTCGTTAATCTAGCTCCTTGAAAGTCATCTTTAGCTCTATTAATGGTGAAATGTAGCTCTTTCATGCACATCAGGTTTGGCAACACTGCCAGGATGGCCGTATGAGGCAAGGAGAAATGCATTAGGTTTATGGGATCATTATTTTATTCGTTTTCTCGGGAATATCAAACATCCAATAACGTAGAAAAGTACATGGCCGGAAAAGGACACATTGAATTATGTCATAGTAGAAGGAAAAGTCGAAACTCCCATTTGATTAGCCGTAACTTGAAGTTGAAGTTGATTTCCCATAAGGAATACATGGGATTCTGTAAATACTTATTAATCATATGTTTCAATCATCGTGTCTAGCTTACTAATCAACTTGAAAAACAGTTTCCACTTGCAACATGGAGAGAAATTCATACTCTCTTGCATACTAAACATTTTTTTTTTTGAATAGCAGTGCCCAATCCGACGATATTGAAATAAATGCACAACTAGTGCGTAATTGTCCCTCCTCGCCTTAACCCATTACAAATTCGAGTTCTATTGGTGTTAACTGCGCTCAAGTACTATTGTAGGTCTATATTTTGCACATTGCCATATTTTTTAAAACTAGTTTCTAGTCTATTTTATCATTTTCATATTTTTAATGTCGTAGTTGGGTGTGTTGAGAATTGGCATCAGTTTTTATTAACGCATTGTTTAATCATTTCGTGTTGTTTTACCCACATTGAATAAACCAATGTACAGTCACCGGCAATAAAAATGGGACACTTAGATCCTGAAATATTAATTACATTCCCTGAAAGGCGTTATGTGTGTTGCCTAACTCAACGGCTGTGGTAGAAGTTGTCACTGAAAAAAAATTACAATCCATTTATTGCCTTCGAGTTAGGCAACGCACACAATGCCTTGCAGGGAAGTGAGCATTTCAGGATATAGGTGTCAATTTTTTATTGCCGGTGACTGTACCTTCTTGATGACAAACAGGTTGTCGACTCCAACACTATATACGAGGGACAGTCGGAAAGTAAGTTTCCCTAGTCTGCCATCTGCATAGAGTTTTATTCTGGAAAAAGAACATGACATGGGCATAAAGAGGTTTGATTACACTATTTTTCCATATAGTTCCCAGCGACATTCAGGCACTTGTACCGTAGAAAGCCCGTTCCTAAAATTGTGTGCTTCCACTTTTGCTGTTGTGGTGAACCGCTTCTCTCCCAGTGCATTCTTCAGAACAGGGGTAAACTGGAAGTCACTAGGCAAGGTCAGGACTGTAAAGTGGTTCCCGGCAGTCTCGAAGTTGCTGACACCATCGCCGCACCATTTGCTTTGACGCGCATACACTTCCACCAGCCGGTTATGAATTTCCGTACCGGAAGTCCCACGTGCCCATTCGTAGCGAACAACAGCTCGCACTTCGTACTTTGTCCACGATTGCAACACACCTCTGTTCTCCATGCCCATCGGG
The DNA here is from genome assembly GCF_977018435.1 of Lepisma saccharinum. NCBI lineage: Eukaryota > Metazoa > Arthropoda > Insecta > Zygentoma > Lepismatidae > Lepisma > Lepisma saccharinum. Next base: position 32,601,828 of record NC_139231.1, read on the forward strand.
CCCACACTTCTCAACTAATCCTGTCTTCAATACAGCAGTACGCTGGCGCCCTCTGCAAGGACTTTTTCAGTGTGATGACTTTTTCGACGCCCCGACCCCTTGAAAAAGCGGAATTTTATGCTGAGTATATACGCAACCGTGCAGCGCAGCTTGAAAATTACCACTAATTGATTTCACTACAAAATATCACATATAAACACACTAGTACACATTCTTCTGGTATTTCCGAAAAAGTCGAGTAAATTTGATTTAAGATTTTGGTAAATTTTTCAATATCGCACTAAAAATCTCGAACGAGACAGTCTCTTGTCTCCATTTTCGAAATGTCTGTCTCGTTTTGGTCTCGATATTTACGAGACCCGCTCATTTGATAAATATTATACATCCATCAGTCGTAAAAGCTATTTCATCAGTCTCGAGGCACCACTTCATTTCCTTTAAAATATTGTTTTCCGAGGAAAACGTTGGATAAAAATGGCTGATTTTCGCTCGTAACAGTATCTCCCTGTTCTTAACAAACTCCCTCGTCCGAATGAGTTGCCTCAACAAATCTCCCTCGTTATCTTCTTAATTACCAGGAAGTTAATTCTTGTCTGGCAGTTTTGTTTCAGATTTCTTGTTCTCGGGGAGGAAAAGGAGAAAAATTGCACGCCCTGCCTTGGTAACAGGGTGGAGAGTTCATATTTCACATCGATCACGGAGATCTTGACTTCCACACTGTTTCTTCTTCATTCCTCCCCCGTCGTTTCTTAAGAGACTTCTTTCTTTATGCTGAGTTTGAGAGGAGCTCGCTGTCGTGGAGACAGTGAAATATGAAAAAGTGTTGGAATTCAGGAGGAGTTGGGATGGGAAGAGAGGGAGGGAGACTGCGATTTTGTATCTTCGTTGTTCCCCTCATTCGTTGAAGAAAAGGGTGGGTAGCTAGAGTGTTGAAGTGATACTCCTCAACAAGTATTGGGAAAGTTAATTTTCAAAAAGTAGCCCAGTTACTCCTTTTGAAATGCTAAGTAGTTACTCTTATACTTAACTTTTTTCAAGATATATATAACTCTTATGGCGTGTCACATGCAAGAACAACAAGCAGAATGTTTTTCTTTTACTGATGACTCCACCCCTTACTCCTTTTTAGGTTATTTTACTGGTTTCTACCTCTTGGGTTAATCGCGACGATGAGGATAAACTGCCGAAACGAGTGATGAGACATCCATACCTTCACGAAGAACCCAAAATGACGCAAGTATGTTGGCTCCAGTAACACATTAATATGCATGAACTGACATACACACAGAACTCGACCCAGCTGTACTTTAATCAGCTGCTTTTCCGTGTGGTGCATCAACTGAGATCTGTTGGGCAGTATGAAGCGAGTGGATAATGCATGGACTTCATATAATATACCGAAAACGCTAATATTTATTTAAAATAAATATCGTGAAATTAAAACTAAGGTGCAGCAAATAAAGCTACACAAATGTTAATACCGTATAAGCAACCAGACACCTTGGGGTGTTAAGTGTTTGGCTCACGATTTTGCCATCGAATGTTCGGGGTTTGAGTCCCGGACTGGGCATGAGTGTCTTTTCTCTCCGTCATCCTTCATTCACCTCGTTGCGATTAACCGTAAGTGGAAAAAAACGACGCAGACTAAGAAAGTACATGCTACAAGCAACCGGATTACAGCGGCTTATAACAATGAATTGCAAATGAAATATAGGTTGCAAAACTGACTGAAACATAATAGTACTATTGTTGATTTTTTAGTTTTTTTCTACTTTTGTCGTTCCCGTCTTCGCCAGTTGCGACGATGAAAATGCAATCGAGAAGAGATTCCATATCCATGCTGAGACTTGAACCCAGAACCTTCGATGGCGATATCGTGAGTCTATTACTCAAACTTCTTGGCCACCGAGGCCTCTAACCTTATTAACTTACCTGGAATCCTCGTGGCATCATCATCTTGCAATCCATCCGCGTCCGATGTCCTTGCATTGTTCTCCGAGTGAAGTTCTTCGTCTTACTGCTTTTGTTAATGTTGTGATATGATTGGATTCCAAAGGGCGCTAAGTAAAGAAGGAAAACATACATTACTTGTCAGCAAGAAATATTATATTGCTGCAGCCATGTATAAAACAGAGCATATCGTGACATAAAGCGCGTGTCTGTGAACATTGCTGCGACCTTTCCACCTTTTCCTCTTAGGTCAGACAACACGTGGATGACCTTTGGCCGCATCGTGTAGCAGAGTTGGAAGCATTGCAAGTAGAGACATCTAGTGTATTAATGAATAAAAAGAAAGGCCGGCTACTATACAAGCTTTGTACTTATTTTTCAAGTCTTTTCTTGGCTGTCGTTTTACTTTCAAGCAATAAATGAACGGATTGTGTTGAAATATTGTTTGGTACGCGTTCTTCATCATGTTATTAGTCTAAGTAAGGATTATAGTTTTATTATTTACTGTGAATTTTCTCCAGCTTTATTGACTTATTGTCACGATCAGGAATCCTGGATCGCTCTCTGCCTCAAGGCGTCGCCACCGGGTGGGCGAAAGTGGGCTGAAGCTCTTCGTGAAATAGTCTTAGTTTATTGTCCTGCCTACTCAAAGAGCCCACAAGAGAAATTTTGTGAATGATTTAGAGCAGAGAACGAATCACATACACGCATATTCACTGATAAATTAAGAGAAAAAGAGAATGAATGAGAAACTAAAAGAGAGGATGTGGTAGAAGATAATGGAGAAAGATGGAGAGCGAAGTATTTGAAGTATTTTATTTTACTTCTCTTTTTCGTCACTTTGGACTAATCGTGAACGTGAGGATGGATGGATGGTGATGAATTCGATGAAAGGACAATCACAAACACACGTGAAAAGGACGCGAGGCTTACAAAAGATTAATTGGCAGCGAGTCCTAAGGGCATCCCGCAGAGGGGAAAGAAAGTAAAAGACAGAATAGGAGGGAGAAAAGTCAGAAAGAAAGAAGGAGATAGGCAGATATAGAGAGACAGAAAGAATTGAAGAGGAGGGTAGGAGAAAGCGAGCGAGGGAGAAAGAGAGAGAGAGATAAAGAAAGAAAGAAATAGCTATAGAAACACAGGAATAGAAAAAAGAGTACAAGGAAGAGAAAGAAATTTAATGTTATACCCTGTCTCGGGAATCTATGGACCAAGGTCGCGCATATAGGGAGAAAGCGAGTTGGTGGAGGAAAGCGGTGTGCGCTGCTTCAAACAACTGGTAGCTGGTGCAGTTGCGTTTTCCTCCCATGCACTCACTTGAAGTCCACGCGTTTACTTCGTTAACGTCGAAGAACTAAATAATCCTTCGCCACGAACGTGGGTGAGGATAAACAGCGGGCGAGTTGTTTTCGTCTAATGACACTCAACCTTCAGCCAAAGTACGCAGCTGTCATTCTGCTCGTCTACTCCACGTGGAGTCTCAGTCACATGACTGAGGATAAGCTGTTGCCGTACTTTGAAACCTCAATGTGGAGACCGTGGAAAGGTGGTTGTGCGCGGAGGGACAAGGTGGCGTAGAGTAGATGTGTGGCAACACTGTGCGTTGAATGTGATTGTTGCAACTGGTGGGCGCGCTCCGTCGACTTCAAAGCCAGCCTGTCGTTAACGTACCAAGCGCGTAGACTATACCGTCTCACGCGTTCATTGGTCGAACCCTCTCGCTCGAGTCACTATTTGCGCAGAGGCTTGTTCTCATTCGGATGGTCCTGAGATTCCGGGGACAGAGTATAGTAACCAAACGGAATTCTGTGGGGACCGTAACTCGTCTTCATATAACTCAATAATGCTTAGGCACAACAGACAGCAATGCTATGTTTGATGCGTTCGTTACGTATGCTACGTTCGCTGGAAACTACTATGCTTTGTAGTCAGGGACACTTCTGAGTTGTAACGATAACATTGACTTTCAATAGAGTTGTTACAACTCAGAACTGTTCGTGACTGTACGAAACTCGTATGTTCTATTAGCGGTGAATATGCTCTGGGATTATGATTCTGACGACGATTTGCTTTTGTCACTTTTCGTTACGTAAACGTAAAAGAAGTAAGTAGGAATTTGTAAAGATACAAGTTTGATGAATTTCGTCATTTGATAAAACAGTTAAGCGAAGATGAAGTAAAATTTAAAGTATATTTTCGACTGGGTACGAATGAGTTTGATAATCTTTCATTACTATACGTAAGTTGAGTTTTTGTTCTTTAAGTCCACTTTTATGCACAGATAGGCTAATTAGGACTGGACCTACAGTTCAAAGTGGGATCTGAATCACTATGTGCCTCCACCGGGCATCAGAGTTGGATTTCAGCAAACGCAGATTGTAGCCATTACTGAAGGAAAAGTATTGGTGGCTGAGATGTCACGTAGCAGGCATCTGAGCGCGAGGCTGCATACAGCGTATGCTTGTCCGCCGTGGAGTTTTAAAAAAAATAGCCGAGAATCAAACATTCCTGGATGCAGCTAGAAAGGGGTTACGTATACTTTTTTTAGTAGTCAAGCCTCACGTTGCAATCAATTCGTCTTTGGCGTTATTATTTTTTAGGAATACTTGGCCACAAGAGGGTTATGGCCCCACCAAACCCCCTTTGGGCACGACACTGTGTAGTCGCAGCTTACTTCGCATAGTAAAGCTGTTTTTATTCAGGCCACATACACTCAGATAACTAAATGCATCATATCGATTGATGCACCGGAATGCATCGATTGATGCACTAAAGTGTGTTTTATGGCTTCTTCAAAGAATCCGATTCCCATTTGATGCATTTGGGTGCATATTTGTATGTCGTGAAAGAAACACCAAAGTGCATCATTTGATTCAAGTGAGGATTCCTTTCAGTCGAGATGCACTTCAATGCATCAGTTGATGCGTTTTGATGCACCTTCATGCGTTTTGATGCACCTTCATGCGTTTTGATGCACCTTCATGCGTTTTGATGCACCAGAATGCATCTTTTTTGATGATGCACTTAAACGTTTCGTCTGAGCTACACAAACTCTGTAGCTCAGACCAAACATTTAAGTGCATAATCAAAAAAAATGCAGGAAGGTGCATCAACGAACATCAACTGATGCATTGAAGAGCATCTCGACTTAAAGGAATGCACCCAAATGCATCCAAATGCATGAAATGTGAATCGGATTCTTTGAAGAAGCCATAAAACACACTTTAGTGCATCAATCGATGCATTCTGGTGCATCAATCGATATGATGCATTTAGTTTTCTGTGTGTAGTACTTCACATTCAGTCAAGTACTCGTTACAACACGAAAAAAAAATCCACGTTTTGTCTTGCGAAGAGCATTGCCCCACTAAAGAAGCATTTCTGGAAAGATTTTTCTCGTCATCTACCCCGCATATCGTTACACACCGTGTGGAAATCTTTCAACTGTACTCAAGCTACAAGAGTGGATAAATATTTACAGAACTCCTGTCATCCTTCCGTGGGGACCAAAAGCAGTGGTCACGAGGGTTCTAAATGAATTGCCCCTTTCCGAAAACGGGTCCGCAAGAGCAACAAATGCTTCAGTAAAGTCTACCATAATTTCGAACAAGCATCCCTGATCTTTCATCAGCCTAGGTCCTCAAGCGGTTGGTTTGTTTTATTCGCAGCAGAGTAGACACCTCGCGTTGAGCACTAAGAAGGGACTTGTCAAAATATTGAATGTTTACACTAACTGTCCAAGAAGTTCGTATTTTAAACGTCTCAGAGGAAATCCGATATGTGGCCCACACAAGAAGCGTTTTAATCACAACCTCTTCACACAAATACGTAGTAAGCACCTCATCAGGAAGTCACTGTAATGTTACAAATATTGTATATGGTATCGAATTTCGCGACGAGACCGAGACCATTGTCGAAACAAGATACACCGTGACGTTCGAGAATTCGATAAATTAGAATTTAGTACAGGGTGACCATAAAATCTGGTACCAAATGAAAAAGCGTGCGTGACTGGCTGGATGACATGGTTATTTGAGAGAAGGAAACCCTGTAAATGGGCACAACGGTCACATGGCCCAAACCCCACGCAGTTTACCATATGGGGGATTTTGAGATCTGGAGTGAATGCTGCGAAAATTATGGATCTGTATCGGCTACACTGGATCCTTATATTTTCAAGGTAATTCCAAGGACGTGTTAAAACTTTTGGGGAATTGTGTTGAGACTGGTGTAACACGTTTTTCATCAGTTCTTACATTGGTTCCAGACTTTATGATCATCCTGTATATAAAAATTACAACTGCATTGGAGATACTTTCTACTCCACTTGTTCAGAGATCTACCAAAGTGATGACTGTCACTTATTTAATGTACAGAATTTGAAATTTAGTTTGTTTAACAAGTATTGTTTACATTTTTGTACAGTCGGATGCACAAGTGTTGCCCAGACAAATCTCCACGCTTAGTTTCAATAATATTCTCTTACGCCCAACGTGTTTTTATGTAATTGATGTTTACATACCCCGGTGCGGAGGGTGTCAGAAGCTTCTTTGACGTTTTGTTTCAATTATTGAAGCTGTCATTGCGTGAAACAGAAGCACGATGCTGGGCAATTTGCTTGGTAATGCTTGTGCATCCCACTGTATATGTTAGTTCAAGACTAGATACGAGACGAGTTTTTCATCCCTTTGAGACCGAGACCTGCACTGAAAAGACATTCTCAACTCGAAACGCGGACGAAACGGACTTTCTTGCCCTGTACCTAGTCTCGTTTTGTCATGTACAGTCACCGGCAATACAAATTGGACACCTAGATCCTGAATTGCTCACTTCCCTGCAAGGCGTTGTGTGTGTTGTATAACTCTACGGCGATCAGTGGATTTTACTAGCAATTTTACTATGGAAACTTCTACCAACGCCGTGGAGTTAGGCAACACACACAACGCCTTGCAGGGAAGCGAGTAATTCAGGATCTAGGTGTCCAATTTTCATTGCTGGTCAGAGAGAAAAGTTTATGTTCCTTTAATGTCCACTATATGAATGAATGTGACATACAGTTGAAAGTAGAATACGAGTCACTAAAATTAACAATAATGATAACAGTAATCCAGCTAACTCAATGATGATTTCTCTGCAATCCCTAAACGGGAATTTACCTTGGCGCCTTTAAGAATTAAGAGCACGAATCTCGACCTACAGCAGTCTAGGCCTCATCCAAATCACGTTTAATCAAATTATGGTGTGTTGTCTGCAATCGACCTCCGCCTGTTCATCCATTAGTGCTAGGGCACCTACACAGCCACGCTCTCCCGTCCCGGTCACATATATTTCCCAGGGAATCTCCATTCCCGGCATGTAGCACCGAACCAAATGCCCTTCCTATATCGTGGAAGCGATGTGGGTGAGAGGGACAAGATAAAGCTATTTAAAATACTCTCAATAAATATGTCTTTAACTTTTACCTTCGTGTTCTTCGAGATGTATCTTCGCATGGGAGATGAAGGCCAGCATATTTCACATTAAAAGGACAGGTTTTTCGTGGACGCTGTCGTCTTGGATTGAACGTGTGGATGTTGTCCATCTAGCATCGAGAGAGTTGGAGGAGAGTCTTCTGGGAAACATGTAGGAACTCTGTTTGCAGAGACTTGTTCCATGGATACCAAGTGAGTAGATTCAGGAAGGTATCCATAGGAGTACGCTATCATCCCCATATGTTGCTAATACCCAGTGGCGTCGCTGAAGAATTTAATTCGGGAGAGAGTCAGGGGTGGATGGATATTTTAAGAGGGGTCTGCTTCATTGATCATGGCAACTCACCTTCTCTTCCTTTCTTCCATTATATTTTTATCTTTGTATTTTCTCCTGTATTTTCAGTGCTTCACCTTCCTACCCTCTTTGTCTATTTCTTTGTTTTCCCTTTGCTTTTCTCTATTTCATCTTCAGTTACCCTCACATCTCCCTCTGCTTTTATCTATTTCTTCTTCAGTTCCATTCTTTATCTCCCTCTGCTTTTCCCTATTTCTTCTTTAGTTGCCATATTTCACTTTCCTTCCGATTTTCTCTACTTCTTCTTTAGTCTCCATATTCCACTTTCCTTCCCTCTGCTTTTCCCTATTTCTTCTTCAGTTTCCGTATTTCACTTCCCTTCCGCTTTTCTCTTTATCTTCAGTTTCCCAACTCTCTGTATCTTCTGCTTTTCTCCATTTCTTCAATTTACCCTATCACACTTTCTCTGTTTTTCTCTATTTCCACCGTTTTGTCTCTTCCTTTCTTCCTGGTCCCTATCGCTTTATCTCTATCAATTTCTTTGTGTGATTCTTCACTTTAAATGATTGTGAATCCCTCATATATTTGAGTAAGAGGGCGCTAAGAATGTTTCACGGTGTGTCATAGCCCACCCGGTGGCGACGCCCCTGCTGACACCCCCGTAGCCATTCAAGTAGAGATCGTACCGAGACCAACACAGCCTTTTAAATATCGGTCCGAGAATGAGTTCAGAACTTTCCACATTTGTCGAGACTTACTGTTCGAGCGTCTCGTCTCGTTCTAGACTTTAGATCGAATGAATTGCTTTATTTTACTTTGCTTCTTGTACCACTTTTGGCTAATTTGCGAAGATGTGGATGAGTGATGAAATCGATGAATGGACACTCACAAACATCCATGTCCAGGCCAGGATTCGAACCCGGGACACCTGGCGTCGTAGCGCGATGTGATACCACTCCGCCACGGGGGCCGGGATAGACTTTATAGTTTCGTTTAATTGTGTAAAAAAATTACTTAGTTGAGACATACCAGAGGAGTAGCTTTTTGATTATAGATAGAGTACATGCTTTTAATGTGCACAAACTTATGTTCTTTGTTCCTTAATAGTATTTTTATACCATTTTTGTATCTTATTATTTCAAGACGAGAACGAAAATAGTCTTTCCATGTCCAGACGAGAATAAGGCAGGCATGGAACTCGATACGAGAAGGTATTTCTTTCCAGTCCATTTTATGCACAGATATGCAAATGGGGAATGAACCTGCTGTGAAATTTGGAACCGAACCACAGCGGCATATGCAGCGGGAATCGAACCCAGTCACTTAATTACAGGGCGTTAAGGTTACCTCTATGCTATCGTGAGGAGCCGAGGAACTTTCTGCGCTCTGTCACAGTGACGAAGCAAGAAGGGTAGAAATATGCTAAAATAGGGTGGGAAAGTGCGTTACATTTTATTTGGGAACTTCCGTTAACAGCAACTGTTGATTTACCTGATGGTTCCGAGCTCCTTTCCTTTTCTGCACAGGGACCGATTTGCCAGTCCCTCCCTCCCAGCATCCTCTACCTGTAGCTTCCGCAGAGCAAACCGATCTCCTCGGAGGGGAGAGTTTGCTCTCGCGATCCGATACCGTGGGTATTTGCCAAGGGACAACAAACCATCTTCCTCTCGGCGAAAGTTTATTTGCTCCGATAAGGGTGGCGGCAATATGTAAGATCTTCGTCCCCCTCCCTCCGAAAAGCGCTATCCGTTGGGTACGTATTCTGTGAATGAAGAAAGGGCTGGCAAAACGTTCAGGAACGATTGTGGAAGAGGGAACTGGATTCGGTTCTTTTAGAAAGGCACTCCCAAATATGCTTCGCCCTGGAAAGTAGAACAACTGCAGGTAGAAAGGAAATGTGATAAATATGAGAAATAAATATGTAGATAAATTATTTTAGTACACTATTTATTTATTTATTATATTTTTTTAAAAAATTTTTAAGGTGAATTTTTGCCACCATTTTCCAAGATGGCGGATTATCCCCAAACATTTGGATGGTGGATTTTTAGAATATTATTCACTATACCATTCCGCACAATCTGGCACAAAAACATTTGTGTTGCAGGTATTTCCGGGTGAAACTGTATATTTCCTCTAAGAATATCTAATCACTAAAAAGAACTAGTAAAGTTCTGAGAATGCAAGGTGACGAAAATGCAACCAGGTTGAGGGATTGAATCAGGTTTTTTTACTTTGCTTTCCAGCCACTTTTGGCTCTTCGCGACGATGAGTGATTAAATTGCTGAAGGGTTATTCACAAAGAATGCCCAGGTCGGGATTCGAACCCCTGGGACCCTTGCCGTCGATGTGCTAACCACTCCGATACGGAGGTCGGCTCACAAAGAGATATAGCTACCGGAACAACATAACCTCAAATAGCTACTGCTCAAGTTACGTTACAGCTATGCTAGTCGATGAAGAGTTGACTTATGAGCAATTCTGTACTTTTCTTTAAGAGCCTAAAAAAATCTAAAGGGAAAGTGAAGAAGAAATAGCGAAAAGCAGAGAGAGAGAGAAAGAGGAAGAGGGAAATTGAAGAAGAAATAGCAAAAAGCAGAGAGAGAGAGAAAGAGGAAAAGGGAAACTGAAGAAGAAATAGCGAAAAGCAGAGAGAGAGAAAGAAGAAGGGGGAAATTAAAGAAGAAATAGCAAAATGCAGAGAGAGAGAGAAAGAGGAAAAGGGAAACTGAAGAAGAAATAGCGAAAAGCAGAGAGAGATAAAGAGGAAGAGGGAAGTGGAAGAAGAAATAGCAAAAAACAGAGAGAGAGAAAGAGGAAAAGGGAAACTGAAGAAGAAATAGCGAAAAGCAGAGAGAGAGAGAGAAAGAGGAAAAGGGAAACTGAAGAAGAAATAGCGAAAAGCAGAGAGAGAGAGAAAGAGGAAGAGGGAAATTGAAGAAGAAATAGCAAAAAGCAGAGAGAGAGAGAAAGAGGAAAAGGGAAACTGAAGAAGAAATAGCGAAAAGCAGAGGGAGAGAGAAAGAGGAAAAAGGAAACTGAAGAAGAAATAGCGAAAAGCAGAGAGAGATAAAAAGGAAGAGGGAAACTGAAGAAGAAATAGCGAAAAGCAGAGAGAGAGAGAGGGAAAGAGGAAGAGGGAAATTGAAGAAGAAATAGCAAAAAAACAGAGAGAGAGAAAGAGGAAAAGGGAAACTGAAGAAGAAATAGCGAAAAGCAGAGAGAGAGAGAGAAAGAGGAAAAGGGAAACTGAAGAAGAAATAGCGAAAAGCAGAGAGAACGAAAGAGGAAGAGGGAAACTGAAGAAGAAATAGCAAAAAAGCAGAGAGAGAGAGAGAGAAAGCGGAAAAGGGAAACTGAAGAAGATATAGCGAAAAGCAGAGAGAGAGAAAGAGGAAAACGGAAACTGAAGAAGATATAGAAAAAGCAGAGAGAGAAAGAGAGAAAGAGGAAAAGGGAAACTGAAGAAGAAATAGCGAAAAGCAGAGAAAGAGAAAGTGGAATAGGAAAGCTGAACAAGAAATTGATAAAAACAGGAGAGGGAAACTGAAAGAAATAGATAAAGAGTGTACGAAGGAGAAAGTAAAAGAGAAAATATAAAGAGAAAAAGAGAATGGTAGAAGAGAAGAGTAAGTACATTTTCACGATCATTGAACCCCAGTGACAAATGTGAGGAATGGGCTGACGAAATGTTATTATATTATTTACAAATTTTGCACGGTTTTTCTTCCTCGGACTATGAGGATCGACGACATCGGGACTTGAATCCGGAATCATCCGTGGCGACTACTCGGCCCATTCGTCGACCAGAGTTGAACTCACGACTTCAGATTTCGCAACACGTTAACTAACCACAAGAGAGTAAAAAGTAATATCTTTAAAAACTAAAATAATAAATGACCCTAACACCCTTTAACTATTTTTTCGAGGGGGTGGTGGGGAAAATACGAGGGCACAGCAGGGCGTTCTGCACATGTAACCAGCCTTCCTCAAGATGTGCACAATATCAGAAGAGTTTACCTTTCACCTTCGCAACGACAGCTACAGCGGCAACGAAAACATCTGCGCATCGCGAAATAATATTGCTGCCGTCACGTGACTACCAGCATGATGATCCTCAGCCGCATTCATTGGTCCAAAAAGAAGAAGCAACGGAGGGGAGAAGAGTACACGTTTTCGACATTTTTGCCTTTTACAAAAATAACTCCCTCCTCCCGTTCTTCCCAGCCAGTTTGCTTTCGCACTGTCACCGTCAACGCCGTTCTCATACGAGGGTCGTAACTCGGTGCCCCTGGGGGTCGAGCAGGGGTCCCTCGGAGCGGGGGCCTAAACGACACAGGAAATTTTTGCAACTTCCGGTCTCGCCATCACGCATCCTTCCACCCCAGCTGCGTGCACATGTGTGGGAGGTTCCCGGGAGACCAAAAAATGTGCGGAAGCTTATGATATCCCATGCACGGGAGCACAGGAACAGTTACCGTTGACCTGAAAGTCTTCCTGCAGGAGATCTTCCCGGTTATTAATGTGGAATGAGGTCACCTCAGACAGCTGGAGGAGATTTCCGGGCGACAATGTCCGCTGGGAAAAGGGAATTCGTGTTCGACAATGCCCCGAGTAAGATCATGAATCTCGTGGACCCATCATGCATGCTGGTGTCATCGCACATCAAGATGAGAGCTTCGATCCTTCTGGAATCCTAAATGAACTGGGAGACAAGGACCACACACGCTCTCGCACTCTCTCCAAGATAATTTGGGCGACATTTTCAATGTTTGCTCCACGCATTCTCGTAACTTACACCTCCCAGCCTTTCTAGTTGTACCAGCAGTCATGGCAGGGAGCCTAGTGGATCGAGGGTCATGGGGTAAAGTCCTCCTGCGCTCATTCAACCCGAAGACTTATGATGAGTTGGGATTGTACATGGTTTATTGGAAGGGGTGATAATTCTATTTCGCTTAAGCGCAACGTCTACAAGAAGCTTTCCGTGGCCGTTGCCACTATTGTCTTTCTACACTGTCATTCTCAAGAAGATGGTAAACGCTGAAATTTTGGAGTTCCTACTGGAAATCATACCCAGGGTGTGCTTGCAACAAAGGCGAGAGCTAATCATTCAGGTACAATGGACACTTCCTTGTACCTACTAACTTATCGAAGTTTCATTCTCTAAGGTACTGCAACATGGAAAAATAATAAGAGGGAAAGGAAGGAATGAGCGAGAGGGGAAGAGCGAGAGAGGAAGGAACAAATTAGGGAAAGAGCGAGAAAGGGAAGGATCAAATGATGGAAAGTGTGCGAGAGAGAAAAAGCGAATGAGGGAAAGAGCGATGGAGGGAAGTAATGAAAGAGGGAAGTTTGGAAAGAGCGAGAGAGGGAAGTAGTGAAAGAGCGAGAAGGGGAAGTAATGAATGAGGGAAGGAGCGAATAAAGGAAAGAGCGAAAAGGGAAGTAATGAATGAGGGAAGGAGCGAATGAAGGAAAGAGCGCGAGAGAGAAAAAGCGAATGAGGGAAAGAGCGAGGGAGAAAAGTAATGAAAGAGGAAAGTTGGGAAAGAGCGAGAGAGGGAAGTAGTGAAAGAACGAGAAGGGGAAGTAGTGAATGAGGGAAGGAGCGAATGAAGGAAAGAGCGAGAAGGGGAAGTAATGAATGAGGGAAGGAGCGAATGAAGGAAAGAGCGCGAGAGAGAAAAAGCGAATGAGGAAAAGAGCGAGAGAGGGAAGTAATGAAAGAGGAAAGTTGGGAAAGAGCGAGAGAGGGCTGTAGTGAAAGAGCGAGAAGGGGAAGTAATGAATGAGGGAAGGAGCGAATGAAGGAAAGAGCGCGAGAGAGAAAAAGCGAATGAGGAAAAGAGCGAGAGAGGGAAGTAATGAAAGAGGAAAGTTGGGAAAGAGCGAGAGAGGGCTGTAGTGAAAGAGCGAGAAGGGGAAGTAATGAATGAGGGAAGGAGCGAATGAAGGAAAGAGCGCGAGAGAGAAAAAGCGAATGAGGAAAAGAGCGAGAGAGGGAAGTAATGAAAGAGGAAAGTTGGGAAAGAGCGAGAGAGGGCTGTAGTGAAAGAGCGAGAAGGGGAAGTAATGAATGAGGGAAGGAGCGAATGAAGGAAAGAGCGCGAGAGAGAAAAAGCGAATGAGGAAAAGAGCGAGAGAGGGAAGTAATGAAAGAGGAAAGTTGGGAAAGAGCGAGAGAGGGCTGTAGTGAAAGAGCGAGAAGGGGAAGTAATGAATGAGGGAAGGAGCGAATGAAGGAAAGAGCGCGAGAGAGAAAAAGCGAATGAGGAAAAGAGCGAGAGAGGGAAGTAATGAAAGAGGAAAGTTGGGAAAGAGCGAGAGAGGGCTGTAGTGAAAGAGCGAGAAGGGGAAGTAATGAATGAGGGAAGGAGCGAATGAAGGAAAGAGCGCGAGAGAGAAAAAGCGAATGAGGAAAAGAGCGAGAGAGGGAAGTAATGAAAGAGGAAAGTTGGGAAAGAGCGAGAGAGGGCTGTAGTGAAAGAGCGAGAAGGGGAAGTAATGAATGAGGGAAGGAGCGAATGAAGGAAAGAGCGCGAGAGAGAAAAAGCGAATGAGGAAAAGAGCGAGAGAGGGAAGTAATGAAAGAGGAAAGTTGGGAAAGAGCGAGAGAGGGCTGTAGTGAAAGAGCGAGAAGGGGAAGTAATGAATGAGGGAAGGAGCGAATGAAGGAAAGAGCGCGAGAGAGAAAAAGCGAATGAGGAAAAGAGCGAGAGAGGGAAGTAATGAAAGAGGAAAGTTGGGAAAGAGCGAGAGAGGGCTGTAGTGAAAGAGCGAGAAGGGGAAGTAATGAATGAGGGAAGGAGCGAATGAAGGAAAGAGCGCGAGAGAGAAAAAGCGAATGAGGAAAAGAGCGAGAGAGGGAAGTAATGAAAGAGGAAAGTTGGGAAAGAGCGAGAGAGGGCTGTAGTGAAAGAGCGAGAAGGGGAAGTAATGAATGAGGGAAGGAGCGAATGAAGGAAAGAGCGCGAGAGAGAAAAAGCGAATGAGGAAAAGAGCGAGAGAGGGAAGTAATGAAAGAGGAAAGTTGGGAAAGAGCGAGAGAGGGCTGTAGTGAAAGAGCGAGAAGGGGAAGTAATGAATGAGGGAAGGAGCGAATGAAGGAAAGAGCGCGAGAGAGAAAAAGCGAATGAGGAAAAGAGCGAGAGAGGGAAGTAATGAAAGAGGAAAGTTGGGAAAGAGCGAGAGAGGGCTGTAGTGAAAGAGCGAGAAGGGGAAGTAATGAATGAGGGAAGGAGCGAATGAAGGAAAGAGCGCGAGAGAGAAAAAGCGAATGAGGAAAAGAGCGAGAGAGGGAAGTAATGAAAGAGGAAAGTTGGGAAAGAGCGAGAGAGGGCTGTAGTGAAAGAGCGAGAAGGGGAAGTAATGAATGAGGGAAGGAGCGAATGAAGGAAAGAGCGCGAGAGAGAAAAAGCGAATGAGGAAAAGAGCGAGAGAGGGAAGTAATGAAAGAGGAAAGTTGGGAAAGAGCGAGAGAGGGCTGTAGTGAAAGAGCGAGAAGGGGAAGTAATGAATGAGGGAAGGAGCGAATGAAGGAAAGAGCGCGAGAGAGAAAAAGCGAATGAGGAAAAGAGCGAGAGAGGGAAGTAATGAAAGAGGAAAGTTGGGAAAGAGCGAGAGAGGGCTGTAGTGAAAGAGCGAGAAGGGGAAGTAATGAATGAGGGAAGGAGCGAATGAAGGAAAGACCGAAAAGTGGAAGTAATGAACGAGGGAAGGAGCGAATGAAGGAAGGCCGAGAGATGCATGAGCGAGAGAGGGAATGAGCGAATGAGAGGGGGAAAAGAGATAGAATGCAAGAGCAAAAGACAATAATGCCGAAAAGAATTCATCGCAATGAATTAAGTGCTTTCAAAACATGGCTGATCTATTTTCTGTTAGGTAATACAGTTTATCATTCATTAATAATTCCATGCAGAACCAGCCTCTATAAAACCGAAATATTGATAATCTAGTGAGTAAAACATAGCCTCGCTTTGTATTTCTAGTCATTGTATTCTTAAATTTCAGTATCATCTTGCGACTCGACTTTTGACAGACAATTTACCGTAATTGGGATGGGGATACAAAACCTTTCCTGGGCGGTACAAAAAAAAAAAGGCGCAAAACTTGTAATGTTAAATAGACTGAGTCCATGTTGCAGCTTGACGGAGCTTCTGCATAATGTTGATACGTTCTCACAGATTAGGGAACGGATTTCTACGTCCATACCTATTTTTCCTACGACCTAGGCGTATGCTATTTAGATATCTTTGCGTTTCATACATACAGCACCCCTCTACTGAAATTCTAGAGGGCCTAAAAATCACTAAATGAACTATAAATTCCTATAAATGCCTAAAAGCCCTATTTTGACTTGAAAAGCTCCTTTCAAACCATTCACTTAACTTCAAAATTGACTTTTATTAAAAGCGACCCTTAATTCCCACCACAAAGGTGGGAGTCTTGAATTTTGAGACCTTGAACAGCAAATGAACCAATGCAACAGCAAGGGGTGTCAACGTCTGTGCAAATTTCCACCATCTTCAGCTTGCATCACGAAATTGGAAAAATGTGGAGCGAACTGACTGGATGAGGCGTTTTCCGTTGTTAAACGCTGTACATTCCAGGCAATTAAACAAACAAAAGTGTGGTCTGTTTTGGGACAGAATCCTAGCTACAAAATCACTCAGTTGTTAAAGCAGGGCTAGCATTATTCTCGGCTTCGAACAGTGTAAGAGCTCGGGAAGATTCCAACAATATGGAATTGTCAAGTGACCAATCACGTCGCCTATTTCCCCCATTAGCACAACAGTCAGCGAAATGGGAGGGTCTGTGCCGGAAACTACAACTGCCCTAGTATAGTGGCTGTTCATAAAGGAGATAATACCACTGCGAACCTGCCTGCGCGAACCACTATGTGCCTCCAACAGATATCGAACCTACGACAACTTCGTTACAAGTCGACGATGTTACCACAAGCCTCGGGGAGAACCAAACCTGCCTTGGGAATCAGGAGCAGTTGTATTTATGAAATTTGCACCAATGGCTTCCTGCGGCGTGGAGAGAAGGTTCTCCATGGAAACTTCTGGGTTGTAACGATCACATTACAATCCAGAAGTGTCAGTGACTGCTTAAGCGCCTGCCTACTCAAGAACGACTGTAAGAACTTCACCGAAAAGCATATGGTGGCACAGTGCTTACATTGGACAAATAGTATATTTTATAATCAAAGAATAGTATTCATTGCACTAAAAATAGTAACTTTTGTACGGGTTCCATGCGTATGCTGGGTCTCCTCTATCGTTTTACTGAAATAAACAACCTGTCTGCTTTCGGCACGTTTTACAAATCTTTCGTTTCACCTAAACTTGAATACTGTTCTCCGATCTGGTCTATGGCATGCCCCTCAAAATTAGATAGACTAAATTCTGTTCTAAATTTCTTCCTGGCCATTGTTCGCCACCGAATTCCATCCACAAAACATTTACAAAAGTCCATCCTTCTGAAAATGCTAAATATCCATACCCCTCATGATAGACACATACTTGCAGACCATATTTTCCTCCATAAAATAACCAATGGGAACATAAGAAGTGATCGCCTTCTTCAAGAAATTCACTTTCGAGTACCGTCCCGCACCACAAGGAGCACTCAGCTTTTCACATATCAGAAACCCAGATTAAGCCTAATACAGCGTTCTCTCTTCCACAGACTACCCGGCCAATACAACACTCTACCAAACCAAGTTGATATTTTCGAAAACCAGTCACGTTTTAAAAAGCTACTGTGTAACAACATGTAATCCACTTTATCTCATATGTATGTATGCACAAACGCGAAGTATGAAGGGGAAAAATTAGATATTTTAGTTTATGTTATTATTATTTATTGTTACTTCCATTGTTATTTTTTGTTATTTCCATTGTTATTACATTCCAATGTAAAATGGCCAAAGCTGTATTTGGAATTCTCTGGTAAATAAATAAAATAAATAAATAAAACAAGTTATTTCATACAATTATTAATAATTAATAATTATGGCTATTAATTTATTACATGCACCTAAAAGTAATAAAATGTAGTTTATCAAGTTCTAAATCCTTCTTTTTTAGCACCTAAAAATCCGTTCCCTAAGAATGAGTCATCCTCTAAACCCTTCCACATCAGCTGAGGCAAGTGAAGGTCTTCTCAGCACTGAAGCGAACCAAAAAGCCTGACAAATGATGGAATAATCCATGTTGTCCGTTGTTATGTTAGCTCCAACATGGGAGCAGACAGAGTAAGGTGACTTTAACAGGTGGTGAGTGCGGAGTCCCTCGAGTGTGACCGCTGGGAATGTGGTCTCCTGTTTCACCGCCCGGACCCCAAGCAGCTGATTCGCAACCATGTGTGTCCTCACGGGTCGGAAGGGTCACGGATTGACCAGGCGGTCAGGCCATGGGAAAATCTCTGCGCTCAGCCACCGTGTCCTGCCACTTCATCTGTCTCCCTCTTCCAGCATGCCACTCAAATCTGGGAAGAATCCCAGGGTCCAACGTGGTGACACTTGTCTTACCAAATTGAGGAAATACATAAGTGATTGCGATAGAAATATTGACATGCATTGTGGCTTGCCTTAAATTATTTCTATAATAACACATGTAGTTTTTTCCCCTTTGAATTTGAATAGGCGGCAGCTACTGTGGTGAAACATGACCGTTCCATGAAAGCGCTTTGGAGTGTGTGTGAAGCCCCGAACATTCTCGATCTCTGGCAGTGTTACCACAATTATAATGTACAATTTTCTTTTGAAACGTGCAGAATGCCCCATTTTCGCTCAAATATTTCCCTTATCTAAGAAATACTGAAACTTTATCAACTTTTATTATTATTAACTATATAGTAGTAGAATAATTACTACTATTTCACTGACGAAATTGATGGAAATCAGGGTATAATTACACTTTGCAAAAATTATACGTAGGTAATGCCAAGATGTTCACTGGGATTAGATATATCGAATTATTATCGTACAATAATTTTAAAAAATTGATATGATGATGGGAAGATATTAATTTTCCCAAGCCTCATATTTAATAATATATTTAATTATATTTGTGGTATCAATTACGATACACAGAAAGGAACTTTTTCACACTTGAGTCAGCTTAACTTAATTCCCGTTTCGCCTGAAATTCGACCTGAATTTCCGTGCTCCAGGCAAACTTCCCTTCACGTGGCAACACTGACAGTCAGAGTGAAGGTGATGTGATGAACACCACGCTCGGCCGGCTTTACCTCCCCCTGTTGATTAGAGGCTGCTTGAACCCCAGAGCTGCTTTACGAAGGTACATTAAGCGTGAAAAAGTCTCATTTGAGATCTTCAACCTCGGGAATTGAAGCCGGACCTTGGCGTGTGAGTAGTCACGCCTTCGATGCTTTGGTCCATCCGGAAAACGGCGACGATGGGACTCGTTGCACTGACCACCCAATGAACATCCAAACACCCGTCTCTCCGCCGATATGATGAACGCAACTATCTTTACCTGCACATTCACCCAAGAGAACTTAAACAATTTATCCATTGATATAGGCTATTGTAAAATTCCAACAGGATTTTCCATCTGTGATTCCCAGCAGATTGAATTATATTCCCCAACATCACCATACGGAAAATTACCTTCAGACCTTAGCAACTGACGTACTTTCACTAACACGGACTGTATAAGCAGAAATCAGTCTTCAGAAGCACGGGCGTACTCAGGATTTTTTTACCGGGGGGGTGGTTGGAATTGTAAAAGTGGATATCACATAGTTGTGTTCTAAGTAGGGGCAGTATACACTATAAAATATTTCGTAATTAACATTTTTAACCTTGAAAACTTGTTCAAAGACAAAAATGGTAACCGAAGATGTACACTCACCGCCAATAAAAATTGTAGACCTAGACACTGAAATACTTGCTTCCCTGCAAAGCGTTGTGTGTGTTGCCTAACTGACGGCGGTGTCGAAGTTGCCATTGAAAATTTGCTATTCAAATCCACCCATCTCTGTAGAGTTAGGCAACGCACATAAAGCCTTGCAGGAAGCGAGTGTTTCAGGATATAGCTTTTCCATTTTTATTGCCGGTGACTGTACATTAAGGGGAGTTTGGATTTGCCACTTTTGTTTTTCCAGAGGTCTTTACTTACGCCAATGTTTAGAAGTAACGAGTTACACTTTCGAGTAATGGTAACTGTAATTACTTTGTAGGTAACGAGTAACGGCAGCAACAGTTAATTTTCTGAACAAAAGTATGGTTTGCTAAGAGAAAGTAGAAATACAATTTTAACCTCCATGTACATAAATTGTTACTAGCAACAATCTTGCGTGACGCCATTCTTAGAAGCATAAGAGTTCACTTTCAGTTTTCTTACCTACATATTTTCATGTTTAAACTTATTAAGTTTATTACAAATTAGTAAAAAATAATTTTAGTCTTCTGCTTACAAGTTCAATGTGTGAAAACTATGTTGCATGTATGAGTTCTGATCTAGAATACAGTTACTTTTTAAAGTAAATGTAACTGTAAGTGAGTAACTTTCCGAACACTAACAGAAGCACAGATCATAGTAAGTAGCCCGCCCATACATCTCCAATTCTAGAGTGTGAGCGTGCCCAGAAAAATATATTCGGGTAGAGTTTTGACAGGGCCATATTTTTTATAAACCGTGTGCATATGGAATTGCAACAAACTGTACTGAAATATTTTCTGCGTTTCTGAAACTTTCCATGCATTTATGTTGCAGTATGTCGGAGGGATGAAGAAAAATATATCATCTGGAAGTATTCGCAGCATACAATGAAACTTGCTCAATTCGAGGCTCATATAATGACTTGTAAACAATTTGAAATGTGCGAGAACATTTTCTCCGTCACTTGAGGGGCAAATTCAAATTAGTTACACTCTGCGTGGGAGCTGGTTAACTTCTTACCTATATCCTCACATTATTTGAATAGATTTTGAGTTAAAGAAAGCTTTCGTAGCATCACAGTAGAGTCGGCGTTTGCATAACATGAAGCTCCATCTGTGGACAATAAATTGATATTTAGGTCTCCCCGATGGCGCAGTAGTATCGTTGTCGCCTTGTAATCAAGGGGTTCCGGTTGTATACCCGGTGGAGGCACATAGTGGTTCGGATCCCACTTTGAACTGTAGGCCCAGTCCCGATTAGCCTTTCTGTGCATAAAGTGGTCTTAAAATATCAATTCAATCAATAAATTGATATTTCTATTGCGACGTAATTATTTCAATACGAGAATCGTCCGTGCTTTACTGTCAGTACTACTATTTCAGAAATATTTCTCGGGAAGGTTGAACCTGAAATTTCAAAAGAAAGGGGGACGGAAGTTACACTTTTTTTTAGCAATCAATCCTATATTTTTTCTAGTCAGGTCAAAATGCAGGTTATGACCCCACACCCCCACCTGGGCACGCCACAGGTTTCTACACATTCTGCATTATAAATATGTACCATACAAGTGCAGCGGGACGATATGTCCAACCCGTCGTAAATTAACCGGTTTAAACTTAGAATCCCTTGTGTTAACGACTAGCCATGGTCGACCAGAAACAATGGAACAGCTCTTTTTGTTTTCACTTTCTTCTTCTAGTGTCCCTCGGTCGCGACAATATAAGTAAGCGTGTAGCATTGTGTGTCGCTCTGGTTATGTAATTTGCAATTATAATGCGTTTCCGGAACACAGATCATCATCATCTTCTTTTTCATACTTGCGTGAACATTATACACGTCATGCGTTGCGTCACTTCCTTTCGTCTGCTCCACGGGAGACAAAGGGGAAAAAATAGGCCTCGAATTTCTCACAGAAGGAATTGGATTAAGGCATCGGGACGAGCCCGGCATTCGTCTCGTCTCGTTGAGATTGCACAGCGTGAGACAGCCATATCCAGCATCAGCATGAAAAGTCATCTACATATTAGTCGCATGCTACAGGGTTACGATCTCTCACCTCGAAACAAGATTCGAGACCCCACATGCCAATATGCAGGAGCACGAGACAAGACGGGACGGGACGCTTAAGGGCCTACGCGTCGAAACAAGACGGGACGGGACGGACCCGTAGGAGCCGTGTTGAAACTAGTACTATAAAAAAAGGCAAAATGATGTTGAAATGAAATTCACCCATGTAATGTGAGCACATTTTAATAAATATTTTCCTTGTCTAAAATTTGCTCTCAATGATCACACTAATTTATACGCAGTGACAGGGGCTATCAGGAGTGAACCCGATCATAGGCGCCTACTTTGGGGGATCAAGGTATTTTCTACCCTCCAAAGTTCCAAATATCACCCCCCCCCCCACTCCTTCTAATATTTTTAATTTAAAGTTGACACTACTGAAGCCACCTTGTTCTGGACCTTTAGAAATTATTAGTATTCCTACGGTACAGCCACGACCCTATCAAGGTCTGCCTGGATTGTGAACACACCACTAGAAATATAATCGAAAACACGCTACTGCTTATCCATATATTTGAAGTAAATTTATGTATCCCTATTATTTGTAAGATCCTGTTGTTAGAGGCAGTAGCAGGTTACATCTGTAACAAGTACTTATGCTACTTTTTGATACCATGCAAGTTTCCTCAGAATGAAGCTTTAAGAATGGAAGGTCATGCAAATAATGTCGTGACACCATGGTACTATCTATTATCTGTACTCTGTAAGAACGAAGTCAATGTAAACAAATGCGAGTGGCTTGCGAGGAATCCTATTGGTTGTTCGAATGGCGACTGCGCAGGAATCTTGCGCGTAGGAATATAGTGCACGTGATAATGCCATGCCACTTAATGTAGCTGCTACGTTGAAGTTTTGGGACCTTATATTATGAGTTGTACAGTGCGGTGCACAAGTATTGCTCGGCAAATTGTACATGGCCACTTTCATTAAATTTTCTCTTCTTTGGCGCTTTGTTTCTATTCTTGAAGCTCTGACTTCGTAAAGCAAAGAGTAAACATGGTGATGGACAATTTGCTTGGTGATATTTATGCATCCCATTGTACAGCTACAACCAATGGGCAAAATAACACCAGAACTAACACACAGGAAAGGAACTATTTCTCAGAAGTCTTCAGAAGTAACTTATTTCTTGCAATTGATGGAGTAGATTATAACGGCATTGGCCATAACCGTTTCTGCATTTTTCAGGAAGAAATTTTCCCAGGGGTATCCGCCAAACGTAACACACCATGAATATATAACAAGCCTGCCTGAATGGTTACAATTTGGTTTCCATCGCGAGTGTAACGGTTAAGATGAAAGCATCTTCAGTTTGCTTTGCAAACCACAAGTGGCCATTCACAATACAAAACCTTTATCGGGGAAAATCCGTACTTTATAATCGAATCTGAAAAGGCATAATAAGATTTCGCTATCGGATAGTATAAGCTTTTCTGAAATACGTTGGTCAGGCCGTTTTACCTGGCCTAAACTTCAGGGTGCGGACCGATAAAGAAAAAATAATTTTTGATAGTCGATCTGTCACCCGAAGAATATACACGCCGCGGTCAACGCCATTGATGCTTGGGTCCAGAGGTTCTACATTATGAAAAACAGATTGTAACATATGCAGGGGAAATATATGGTGGATGTGGATAATTTTTACGGTCCTTCCATTCCTTCTTCACCAGTTGGAAGTCGCTCCCAGGTCATGAGCGGTCGTAAGTCACCCATTGTGAGCGGTGACCAGCGGAGTGGACATTTGCATTTTTGCCATTCATTTATGGTAAACCGAGATTTTTCCGAACAGGGGAGCGGGGAAGATTTGAGTTTTGGCGGTCTGAAAGAAAACTTGGTATTTTTCCCACAGTTCCGAAAGTTTCGACCGCGGTTTATTAATATTCAGCAAAAGTTAAGGGATATGGTCAGTCGGGGAGCATCTAGTAATAAGTGGTCCGTATCAACCGAGAGGGAAGTTTTTAAAGGAACCGATGGTAGGGGGTGAGTCAGGAGAAAAGGGAAAAAGGATATTTCTACCCGTCTCCCCTAGTTTGACCTTTGGGTGCCTTGCAATGTGACTAGCAAGTGGGGGCTGCTGGGGGGTTGCTAGAATTCTGGACGTCCGATAAGTTATGCAGAGGGGGATCTCCAGTGACGAAAGTTTGCCATTTCGAGAAGAGGCATTTTTAGAAGGGGGAAAAAATCCTCTGGGGGTGAGGTCCGTGGGGCGGGGTGCTGGTAGGTAGACGCCATTGTTGCCGCCGAACGGGAGGCTTCGCATACGGAATGATGGAGTGCGGCTTCGGGATCTGCAAAAGCCGGCTGATAGATTTGCTGGGGGGCCTGAGTCTCCTGGACACAAGCTCCCCTTTTGAATGCCGCTTTGTGCCTTGACCGGCGTCTTTCGCGGCCGAATGGAAAGATGTTCAAAACAACCACAATGTGATGTCCGAGCAACGCTTCTGGGGGAGTCTTTACGGGATCAACGGTTCTACCTTTGTGAGCCCAATGCAATGGACCCTCTACCAAAGAGAGTATTTATCCGATATTCACATATATTACATCAGCTTTGGTGTGCATGAGCAAGTACAATGTGAAACTCTAAATTCGAATCCCGACATGGGGTTTAAGCATAAGCTTTTCGCAAAGTGCTCAAATGTTAATCTTTCTTCCATGCAATACGCCGTCGCCTTATAATCAAGGGGTCCCGGGTTCGATGAAGACGTGGTCGTTCGGACCCACTTTAAACTCTAGGTCCAGTCTCGAGTAACCTATCTCTGCGTACAGTGGATTTAGAACAATAACTAAAAAAAAAACTCTTTCCACGCCCTGGAAACAGTTTTTTTCCTAGCTATCCAAGATCTGGCGCGCCGATCCACAACCAGTAGATGCTAATTATAATCCTCCGTTCAGTTCACAATCACTTCACAACCAACTGGAGAGATATATTTTCTGGATTATGAAGCAGATATATTTTTCAACACTCCTGATGACCAGTTCAGTGCAGAAAGGAAATTACAGAAATTAATTAATGGCTCAAGTCAGAGCATCCCCCCCCCTCAATAATGCCAATTTCAGAGGAGGGAAGAAGATAAGAAATTATTGCATGGTAGTAATTCAATCTTTCCTTACTGACAGTGTGATGGTTTGTGGTTTGTAACCATGTGCAATACTTTATAGATTTGGCAATAGCGATTGTATTGAACAATAGGAAAAAAGTTTTATTTTAGTGGCATATATTCTCGGTTAGTAACACTGGCAATCGAGAATTTTGTCAGTAGACGTAGTTAACATGTACCTAAGTACTGAACATACAAACCCATGAATTGGGCTATTAATCAATTTATGGAATGCTATGTACGGACTGGTCTAGGAGCCAAAATAAATTTAAAATATGTCAATGTACGACTCTTCATAAACCAGAAAAATCAGTGCAGACATTTTTTACAATTTTCATGTTTTTAAGTGCGGACCCGACTTTTATGTAAGTACATATTTTTTTGCTTTGCATGTAGCCAAACAAAAAATGACAAATGTCGGCGAATTACAATGTTAGGAACGATGTATACATGAACTTCATGTTTCATATTTCTACACATTACATGTTTTCCATTTAGTGTACATATTTTTCACAACATGTGGGATGTAAGTAAGTAAAAATTATGGAAATTCCATCGTGAGTTGCTTCACCAGGTGTCTGTCTTAGCGATAATAAGCCAAAGGATTCTGGTTTCAATCCGGGGTAAGGCATTTCATAATTATTTTTCCTTCATGATTGTTTTCTGAATTTGCCGTTCATAATAATCACTAATGTGTGATCCTCTTCCACAATATAAGGCAACAATGTATAGGATAAGGCATAGAATTGATGATTCCATGGTAACAATATTAAGTGAAATGCTCTAACAGTATTGAAGTTCTCGAAGTATCGTAATTTCCAGAAGTCCTTTGCGGGAAACATGTGAGTGTAATATCTAGAATAAGATTAATTTAGAAACATATGTGTCCTTGATAGATTAGGTATCTTGTGTTTTCCAGGAACGTTCCAGGTGCGTACGAGCATTGTGATTCTGATGCTAGGTAGTTGTAAGCTTATGACAAGAAGATTCTCAGAAATGCATTCTGAATCTGTTAAAAAATCACCATAAAGGGCACCTTTTCACTTAAGCCATATAATCGCCTGTCAGAAACCCATCAAATGTTGCACGTGACCTGTATTGGTCGCAAATGACAGATTAACATGGCATCAGACATGTAATTATAACCCTTCGACAATTGCTTGTCCATTCTTCTCACTGAAAAGTGCATTTATGGAGAACAAAATTTAACGCTGCCTACCGCCAGTAAACTGATAAGGTTAAGCCTTGATAAATATCTCAATGGATGATAGAAAGGTAAAGGTACCCCTGTGCACTGCAGATACGCCATGGAGGCATATAGGTAGAGCTCCACATATTCTTCATCTCGGCCATATTTGAGATGTTATCAGCATTACGCCTGCTCTATCATCCGAGCTACAGCGGCTCATCTCAATGGATGAGGCTTTACAACACAGAAAACCTGGTGTACATATCTCTTACGTTTTTCATGTTACAGGTGATCAAAATTTGGGTTGCATGACTTTTGAAACACGCTGTATTATGCCTGCATAGAACTTCCAGGCTCATAAGCCAAGCAGACCCTTGGGTTTTCAATCATATTAAGCATCTTTGCAATATCCTGATTTTGAGACGAACAGAATATGTAGACAAATACGAGTGCCACCTCCTAGCCATTTCTTAATGGAAAATCCACTGAAATAACTGACGGCTCGAGACGAGTGTGTTAGTTTTCGTGCGCTGGATACGTCATAGTGACGTCAAAGGGTCACGTCGATGACCCCGAACGACGTCTTGCCAAGTTGCTCAAACGAATCCTTCACAGCCAATTGTTTCCAACAGTGGCACCTCGGCAGGCTAGCGAATTCTTCACTTTGCAACCTAGAGGTCCCAGGTGTCAATTATCAGTTGGGTAGATGTGTGTTTTCACTTCCTCTTTTTTTTTTTTTTTTTACGTCCATTTTATGCTCAGATAGGATAATTAGGGAGTGGACTTGTAGTTTAAAATGCGATGCGAACCATTGTACAATGGGAATTGAATCCGAAACATCTTGATTACAGAGCAACTAAGTAATCGGGGAGCCCTTTCATTTATTTTTTTCTAAATCGTGCTGTATTGTATTGTGTGTATCTAATATAAACTTAACAAAGTGCACAAGAATTGTTTGAGGACCATGGGTTGCCCAGTAGTAGTTGCCCAGTGATAAATGGTCTGCACTTCGAGTCCTATCGCAGTTTCCACTTGGTTTTTTGTACACGGTAATAAAATTCAGCCAATTATTTTCAAGTAGCTCTCCAGTTATCCTCATGATGCTGAGCGGATGCACATTGCACAGTGGTTCGGGTCCAGCGGCGGTCCTGGGATGCGATTCAGTGTAGATTGAGAGGATTGGGGTCGGAGAGATCTTTTAAATTTTTAATCAATTTGTTTACCGCAGTTAATAACAAAGTTGACGTTATCTTTTAAAGTAACATAAAGCAAGAATGGACATATGTGTTGCAGAAAGAAATGTACAAGTTAAAAATACAATTTCAGGACCTTAGCAAAAGCACAGCCTTGCACCGTCAGTGAGTTTGGAGGGGAGAGGGGCGCGTGCTTATACGTGTATTGTTGCGAGAAACAGAAAGGAAAAAAATTATGAAAACTGGACACTTTGCTCCATATCCTGAAGTCTTTCCTTACATAAATGACGTTTCGGGAAGGGGATCCCACTTTAAACTGTAGGTGCATTTCCGATTAGCCTATCTGAGTACAGAGTGGACTTTAACTATGTAAGAAGTCCTCGAGTCGCAAGCAAAGTCTAACAAGACTCCGTGTAATTGAACGGCAACGATTATACACAGTCGATCGGCTACACTAACAACATTCTTCTCCCCATGCTGTGCGTTAGAGAAATAAACCGCGAGTCTCCCGTCCTATCAGTAAGACCGCTCACCCGTGCGGTGCAGCCACACTGTCAACACGGGCAATCCAAGTCATTAGCGGGGAATCCAAAGTCGGCAATAAGTCAAACAAGCGGCGTCTTCAATCAAGCAATCGCGGACCAAAGTGGAGGAGCTGAGGCATGAAATCGCAAGTGGTGGATGCAAGGATCAGGATCTCGGATGTCAACTCGGAGTTTCGCTCCCTTTCCCGAGGACAAGTAGACCTACGTAGGGCCTTTGTGAACTATCAAAGCGCCCTTGCAAGGGCCGCAGATCCCATGGGTCCTCCGTTGCTCGCGACGAGTAAACTGGCGTTAGAATCGAGGTGGGGAAAAGTACCCCGTGGAGAACACGGAGATTTCGGTGATCGCTAAGTCTGTCTGTGCGTACCCAAGCAAGAGATTTGCATGTTGGTCGTTATCGTAAGATGGAGCACCTGTTTTGACATAAGGCGCACGCTTGACTGTTTTGTCTAGCATCACACAAGAACAGTATATATGCTGGTAACAAGATGTGTACAATATATTATAACGATCAATTTTTGCTTAAGCTAATTGTATAACCTAATAAATTAATTTCATCGTAGTAAGAAATGCCAATTAAACGGAGGTAAACAGCAAAAAATTGAACTTTTGAACCACTGAACAGATTTGAATGAAATTTTAAACAGTCCTTTATCATATCGTAATCGTCGAGATTTCCAAAGCACAACTTCATAGGAGGCGAATCAATCGAGAAAAAGAAGGAAACAGAATAAGGGTGATAGACAAAAGGTACCTAGAGTGTTCGGGCAGGAGAGCGGACGATACACAATAGCTTCTGCGACATGATAGCCTCTTCGGAGGTGCCAATGAGAAAGGGTCAAGGAACTCCCAACAGAACAGGCGATCATAGAAGGGTTGAAAGACACGGTTTCAGTAAGATTTAACACGGCCTGAACCAGGAGGCTAGAACAACGACCACTTTGAATTCGAGGTTAACAAGGAGAAGAGACAGTCTTATCATACACGACCTTACGATACTCGCATGCGGTCAAAAGACCTGTGTTTTCCAGGAATACCGATTCGTGTTTGTTTGTTGTTTCACCCGGGAGTGTGTCAAGTCGAAATGGAGTAGAGAAGAAGAAGGAGCCGGTGGAGCGCCTTACCTATTCGGAGGATGCTTATACCTTCGGTAGATGCCTGCACATTTGTGTGAAGCCGTAACAGGAAGAAGCTTATTCATCACGCCGCCAGCAGCCCGCAATCGCCCAGGATGGATATGCCGACTAGATCCAGCAAAGGTAAGCGACAGTATGTCCTGAATCGCCCGAGAGTGATTTGCTTGAATGAAGAGACATCTTTCACCCGCCGTTAATTAATATCGCCCGCTGAACTCGCCGAGATACATCCGTTAATTGGCATTGCTTATTGCGACAGTTAGTATCTTACTTGTGATGACGATTATTACTTTACTCATAGCACCAATTTCAATAAAAAATCATATTTGCATAAAATAACGGCAACAGTAGTATAAGCCGGAGACACATTAAACTCGGTTGTTTTCAAATAAAAATCATTGCTACTTACCTCATATGCATAGCGGAAGATTTTTCAAGCTGGCGATAACTTTTTTCCATGAAAAACACGTTACTTTTAACATTATAATCATTTATTGGTCGTTGCTAATTCGGCGGGCAAATCTTGACTCACGTTGTCTATCGTCAGCTGATATGCAGTATCGTCAGCTGATGTGCAGTGTTTACAAACTTATGAACCGATAAATGCCGCACAAACTATTCACAAAAGGTTTTTAAGCGAAAATTGAGGCTAAACTGTACTTTACGTCCTTATCTGCATGGTGATTGCTTCTTTGAGTTCGCGGTGCGCCGATAAATGCCGCACAAACTATTCACAAAAGGTTTTTAAGCGAAAATTGAGGCTAAACTCTACTTTACGTCCTTATCTGCATGGTGATTGCTTCTTTGCGTTCGCGGTGCGCCGATAAATGCCGCACAAACTATTCACAAAAGGTTTTTAAGCGAAAATCGAGGCTAAACTCTACTTCTTTTCACGATAGCCCCACTATCCATTCACGGGGTCGAGGTATGCCTACGAGGTTAGGTTAGGCCTGTTAGGTTAGGTTCCATTAGCACTCATTTCACCCCTAAATATGTGCTTCATTGTCTAAAAAATTCCTTAGTATGTTCATTTACGAATATCCGGCAACATCGGTTTTTCTCGATTTACTCTTTCAGAAAATTTTTCCTACCTTTGGAATTTACGTTGTTCAATTCCTTATAAAATAAGCTTTCCAACGATATATGACACGTATTCCTTAGGAAAAGGACGTAAACTAGAGTGTTACCTTAAATTGGAACAAAAAACCCGCTCACACGTCATCTTGTAAAACTACCGCGTGGTTGCTACACTGTGAGGGGGTTACATAACCGAACGCACGGAACATTTGATTCACGTAGTCGACAGTAATGGCGGCACGAGCTATCGCACAACGGAGATGCATGATTGACGAAAAATACCTTATTTACAGGCAAAATACGTAGCACGATTCTAAAAAACAATATCTCCGGCTTCAGAAAGTCCTCAAGAACACAATTCTGTAAGTACTTTCTCGTCTTTTCTCCTGTAAATTTTAAGAAATCCGTCTCCGACTTATACTACTGTTACCAAAATAACTTTCCAGATTTGTTCGGCACTATCAATCGCTAATGTAAACAGAATAATTGTGATAATTTTTTGAATTATAAGAGTCTGATGTAATGGTATAATAAGTAATTTGCATTTATGGTTTCATAGAGGAGTAGTGTCAAATTTCATTGACGTATAACCTACAACCTGATTACAAGTTATGTAAAAAAACGCGAATGCATTAGATATAACCGTCACTGCATTAATTACTTAAATAACAGTCATAGTTGTATTTCTTATTATGTTTGAAATGCAGAAGCATGAGAGAGTATGAATGAATGAATGCAAGGGGCATTGGTGCAATCGTATTTCATGTTTTGTCTTTAACTATCAATTATATAGTATTAACTAAATTAATCCTGTTGTTAGGGTGATTTCTAGCAGTAGTAATAGTCTACCCTCCTATATCAATCTCTTGTGTTCCGACCGCTAGGCACTTACCTTGGCGAAGATGTGAATAATCATAATTGTTTTGTTATCAATGAAAAGCAACCCCGGAGTGTGACAATATTGTTCGTTTTTTCTTTTAAGCTCTAAGCCAATATGTGTGTTCTACAGGATCGTTCTTTGCTAGTGAACACAAAATTTCTCAGAAATTATTTAGTAGAAAATTTACATGGACAAATCGTACTTCTATCGGAGCAGAACATACACATTCCCTCAAAAGATGGGACTGTACCGGTGACCTTGATAAGTGACTTCGTGTACTTTGTGTGTGCCACAAGCATGTACTCAGCTGAACAGCGCGTGTTTATTGTCAGTGAATACTGGCAAACGAATTAATTTATACAATGTCAAAGGGCATTTTTCCAAAAAGAGAAACTGCACCCGTTTCGTGTATCTGTGGCCAAATCGTCGCTTCCAACGGACTTAGTAAACCGTGAACGATGTTTTTTGTGCTTCCAATGTTCACTTCTGGAACTTCCGGGGATTTTGGACAATACATGGTTCATATGATGTCATTCGTATTACGGAATGGTAAGACGTAACAACATGGAAGAACAATAGCTTCATTTCATTTATATGTTCACATTTGTATTTTAAACTAGTATATTCTTTTACATGGAAAAAGTAAATTTTTCCTTCTTTCTTTCCTCACTCCTTTGTTTCAATTTACTTTCCTCATCCGTCCTCTGCTTTCCAACATCTCTCTCCTCGTTCCTCCTCTGGTTTCCATCTCTCTCTCTCTCTCTTCACTAGTTCCTCCTCTGCTTTCTATATGTCTCTTTTCGTTCCTCTTCTGCTTCCCTTTCTTGCCTCGTGCCTTCTCTGCTCCCTTTATTTCATTTATAGAAATTAATCCTCAAAAATCACACGCGAACAGAGAAGTCGATTACAAGTGATATCTTTGGAAAGGCATCACGAGATGAAGGACGGATCCTTTGGTATTTCTAGATATTGTATGGGATCATAGTAAAGTTGGGTAAGTTACTCACAAAAAGTAAAGCTTTACAGTTTTCTCCCAAATGCAACGCATTATCATACAGTAAGACATGCAACTGTTTACACAAGTGTCCCATCTTTTATCTGTAGTGCATGTTTTCGCAGTGTAACTTTACATACGCAAGTTTAAAACAACAGATGTTTCGTCCTGCCAATTAAGTCTGTCAATTCTGAAGTTATCAAGGTAACGCAAAGTAAAGAAATACCGTTATGATTACTCGTGTAATTTCTTACTGACGGAAGTGCCAAAATTTTGTGCTCTATTTTGGTATATTTTCCTGTATTCGGCGTTTCTTTTACAAGGTATACGGGTCAAACCTCCACTATGTTCCTTAATTTGGTAGTATCGTCAGTATTTCATGTTATTAGGGAAGACCTTAGACCAGCGGTTCCGAGAGTGTATGCCTTGGTGCCCATTGGCTCGCTTACAGGGCCGCGAAATGTTCCAATATTTTCACTGAAATTTGTTAGTCTTACATGGTTTTAGTACTCTTTACATATAAAATATTTCTGAATTTGAAATGTGTGTTAATTATTTTTTTAAGCAAGCAATCTAACCACACAAACTGAGCCTTATAAATGTTAGAAAGGCTTACATTCTGACTTGGGCGCCGCGTTAAAACCTTGATAAGGGTGCCGTGAAACGAAAAAGTGTGGGAACCCCTTCCTTTTCCCCCTATGGATCCTGTTCAGATCACTTTAGTAGTTCTGCAGGCAAATAAGAGCTTTAATACCAGAAACACTTCTTAACCTCTAGCAACAAAGCTATTCCTAGAGGGATTCCAAAGAGATTCCTAAAGGCATTTCTCTGGAACACAGATAGCACTACATGGACGGTGGCTGAAGCTGAAAGAACACTGAAAGCCTTCGAAATGTGATGCTACAAGAGATTTCTGAAGGAGACGTGTACAAAGTAAGAGAAGTCTGTGGAAATTGATCGTCCAGAGAAGATGCTGATAGGCCATATCTTGAGACATGACGGAATATTTGAATCGAAGGAAAAATAGAAGAAAAAACATATTCGCAGGCTCAGAATACAGTATATAAAGATAATCGTTCAGGATGTGACTTGTGAAAGCTGCAGATAAATGAAGGCATTAGCGGATGGGAATATATTGTGGAATGCAACAAATTATATTCAGTTGCACGGCCCCCTTCCCTAAATATAGATAAACGGGAAACAAAGGAAAAAAAGGAAAGGAAATATAAAGTCAGAAGGGGTAGTCAAATTTTAAAATGGGAAAAATAACTTCAACCTTATGGCTGAACGTGAATTTTGACAAAAAAGAAAAAAAAAAAACCTTTGACTAGATGAATCTCGCCAAGAATAATACAATGATACCAGTAACAAATAACTATAATATAAGTATTATTATTGCTACTACTATTAAGTTTTATATCATCAACCTAACCCCCTGCCCCTCAATTTAGAAAATCCTGGCGATGCCCTACAATCCTCAAATCCACGGATCAAGGAATTTGCAGAAAGTTCTTCACACATCCAATAATATGTGTGAGCAGACTTGAAACAGATTGATGGGGAATGAAGTAGTGTGTTATTTTCATGCAGCTATTAGAAAGTCTGCACATACTTCCTGTTCTCTTAATATGGAGACGAAGTCTCTGTTCGCTTCGAATTGTTGCACGATCACTGTTGCCTCTAATTATGACCTGCTGTCCATAAATTGCCATCAAGACACAACCGACAAGAATTTAGTACAACAGCGCATAAGTTACCGCAAGAAAGTTGTCCAAACCTGGGAATCGCTGTTCGCTCCCTCGGCCCATTACGAAGATAAATCAAGATACGTTTTTATCCGCAAAAGAACAACAGGCCAATTGAAATTTACGAGTGTTGTCACGTTGAATTTTCCGCCATTATCGGGACCTGCTTTTCACGCATCTTCGTGACTTCGGCAACGCATGATGGACGCCTCAATGCCCATGTTTCGGTGCTTATTGAGGTACAGAGATCTTGTCAGGCTGCGATGATTTATATGAGGAGATGCTCGAGTGTCGTACGGTGACTCAGCATGCATGTGTGGAGGATGTGCTGGTTGCTCGGCCCTTCCAAAGGTCTTTGGCCCTGTTCGGATCCAGCTGTGTTTGGAGACCACGTTCCTCCAAGTACCCTCTCTCCCTTGTTTTTTGGTCCACTCCAGCACGAAACAGTTTTTCTTTCTTGGTCGTACCAAAGCAGGATGCTCCTTCACCATCTGGGCAGTGGGTTTCATTGATGGAAATGGGAGCAAGGACAGGTTGTGGAAAGAAGTCCATTGCGGCTAGGATCTAGAATGGCCCGGTACCATCGTTTACAACGAAGTGGAGGGTGAAAAGGGACAAGGTGTCAGTGACGTAGCGCGCTTTCCTGCCCTCTCTTCACTGGTAAAATGTGCAAGAACGCGCAGATATTGTACTCGGTACTGGTCCCACAGTTTCAACTGGTATCGGAACCACTCTGAATAGAATAGAATATACTTTATTTCGAGTATGAACCTTTACAGCTGTACAGTCACCGGCAATACAAATTGGATACCTAAATTCTGAAACAGTGCTTCCCTGCAAGGCGTTATGTGTGTTGCCTAACTCTACGGCGGTGGTAGAAGTGCCATTGAAACTTTGTTATTAAAATCCACTTTTCGTCGTACAGTTAGGCAACACACATAACGCAATATTTCAGGATCTAGGTGTCCCATTTTTATTGCCAGTGACTGTACATACCATACAATGGAGAGAAAATTAGTACATTTTCTCTAACCTCTCCTTGTCTCAGTCTCCTTCCATTCCTGCTTACTTGAGAGTTTACAACCACAGTCTTTCATTTCCTTCACTTTCACTAAATTCCTAGCTAAGTGATTCCTAGAGATTTTTAGTAGCCCCTTTTACTAATTTTCATTCCCCCACTGATTCTCTTAGCTCTCTTTCTCCAGACACAGTCTAGGAAAGTTCCAAGATTCCTTATTTGCGCCTCCTCCACCTTCGGTCTCTACGTCCTAATAATGGTTATCATTTTATGTATGTCATATTCATATATTTCCCTAATATATTTTTGTCTTGCCTCCCCTGTTTCTTTGCACTGGGGGAGGATGTGAAATTTCGTCTCCTCTTCCCCACATAGTGGCCAATCTGCGCTTCTGTTCTCCCGCTTGAGTTTAACGTGTGTCGAACCCCTCATCCTAAACCAGGCCAATTCTGGCCTTTGTTGTGCCCCACATAGATCCACGTACTTCCTTCTTCCCCATTCTCGATCCATATTCACTATTATTCATGATGTTAGCGATATTTTCTCGCCGCATTCCTCCGAAATTTTGTTAGTTACGTATGGCCTCTAACGCCTGTTTATCAATTCTCCCCTCTACCCCCTACTTCCAAATCCACCCTAGCCCTTCTGTGTTTAATTCTATCTTTACCTTTGCAACCCATTGCCTTTCATTTCCCCCACTTATATTTCATTGTACACCAAGTTTCTTCAGATTTACCCCCTCCGTAGTCATCAGTTTTGCCCAATATTTAAAGCTCCTCATTTTACTTCCACTTCCTCTCTTAATTTTCCCATTTCCCCAAGCGCCCCATATGTTCCATACCCCTTCCAGCACATAGCCCTTGTTTTAGGAATCTAGAACCACTGTGCAATGTACCTCCACAGAAAGGCGACAGCGTTAATATTTCGCCATCGGGAGGCTTCATCAGAGATAAGAGGTAGAAGTGAAAACAGGAAGAAGAGCAAGCAGCAAAGTAAATAAGAGGCAAAGAAAGCAACGAAGAACATGAAGAAGAGAAAGCAGCAAAAAGCATGAAGCAGAGAAAGCAGAGAAAGCAGCAAAGAGCATGAAGCAGAGAAAGCAGCAAAGAACATGAAGCAGAGATAGTAGCAAAGAGCATGAAGTAGGGAGAGCAGTAAAGAGCATGAAGCAGGGAGAGCAGCAAATAGCATGAAGAAGAGAAAGCAACAAAGAGCATGAAGCAGAGAAAGCAGCCAAGAGCATGAAGCAGAGAAAGCAACAAAGAGAATGAAGCAGAGAAAGCAGCAAGGAACATGAAGCAGAGAAAGCAGCAAAGAGCATGAAGCAGGGAGAGCAGTAAAGAGCCTGAAGCAGGGAGAGCAGCAAAGAGCATGAAGAAGAGAAAGTAGCAAAGAGCATGAAGCAGAGAAAGTAGCAAAGAGCATGAAGCAGAGAAAGCAGCAAAAAGCATGAAGCAGAGAAAGCAGCAAAGAGCAAGAAGGAGAGAAAGCAACAAAGAGCATGAACAACAGATAGCAGCCAAGATCATGAAGCAGAGAAAGCAGCAAGGAGAAGAAAGCAGCAAAGAGCATAAAGGAGAGAAAGCAGCAAAGAGCATGATGGATTGAAAGCAGCAAAGAGCATGAAGGAGAGAAAGCAGCAAAGAGCATGAAGAAGAAAAAGCAGCAAAGAGCATGAAGAAGAGAAAGCAGCAAGGAGCATGAAGCAGATAAAGCAGCAAAGAGCATGATGGATTGAAAGCAGCAAAGAGCATGAAGGAGAGAAAACAGCAAAGAGCATGAGGAACAGAAAGCTGCAAAGAGCATGAAGCAGATGAAACAGCAAGAAACGGGAAGCTGAGAGAGCGACAAAAACTGGAAACATAAAAAGTATCAAATATAGGAGCGGCTAAAATAGGAAGAAGAGTAAGTTTCAAAAAGGGGAAGCTACGTAGTAAACAATAACAGATTGTTGTTAAATCCACTTTATACACAGAAGGCTAATCGGAATTGGACCTGTTCCTCTACAGGGTATCGAACCCAAGACCCCTTGATTAGAAAGCTACGACGTTACTACTATGCTATCCCGGAGGCCCTAAACAACAAGAAGCAGAGAAAGTAGCAAAGAAGAGGAAGCACTGAATCAGGATTCAGAGAAAGAAGGACAAATAAACATGAATGAGGAGTAATACGGGTGGAAGTAATTGTTTTTTGTTTTTGCTGCGTCTTTCAGTCGATCTCATTATATCATGATGCATCATAGTACTACTAATAATTACCAATTAACCCCCTTGCCTTCGTAGTAGACACAGTTAGTCTTCTGTCAACATATTTGTTACTCAAAATTCGATGCAACATCGAATTTGGGTAAAGTTTAGGTTGTCAGAACCTTCACACCAAATACAACTGGTCCTACTTCATTCAAATAACAGACTTCAGTTGACACCAGAGACATCTATCGCACGAAACGAAAAACAACGACAGAGAAGGCAGTCGCGTGACAGAAAACGTCACACAAAATGCACGATACGTTTGTTTATTTGCTGGAGAGAGAGAGAGAGAAAATTCCAGGGTACCAAAAGAAAAGAAGACAAAAGAGTGCGTTAAGGGAAAGGAGAGAAAAACGAAAGAAGAAAAAAAACAAAGCAACAGCGTCTACGATGGGTCCCTCCCAGCCAACCTGTTCGCCAACGATAAACGTTCCACAAGCACAGTGCGGGATGGGCTCCATAAATTTCCGAGCTAATCGTAATGATAGGAGACCAGTAATGAAAATACCCATTTGCGAAGCAATAACTGTAATTACACCCAAGCCGTGGGAGGAGGGGTTGTGTCCCCCCCCCCTCGAGTCAAGGAAGGAGAGGGAGGGGCGTCGAAAAGGACGAAGACGGGACGGAAGTTGGCTTAAAGAGAACCTGTGGGAATTCTTTGATAAAGTTTAAAAGAAGGGGGATATGAAAGTGAGGGTGGAACGAAAAATATGCGACGTGGATTTTTATGGCGATTGACTCTTATAGGGAGCTTACCATGTAATGCACGCGGCCTCATTGAAGTTCAATTATCGGATTTGCACTGCGTAAAATGCCGACATGTAATGTTGCTGGGAAATTATTTGGGATTGGGTTGGTGTAACAGGTTCAACAGCAGTGGCGTCGCGAAATAATTCTTCGGGATGGCGCTAAAGGGTGGAAAGTATTTCATTCACCCTTTCGATAGTCATTGCTGCTTAGACTTTCTCTATCTCCTACTTTTTCTATTCCCGTTTCTCTCTTTCAATTGTCTTTTTCTTTCTTCCGTTCCACTATTTCTCTATCTGCCTCTTTCGTTTTCTCCTTTCTTTACTTTATTTCCTTCTGTTTTTCCCTTTCACTCTTTTTTCTATCTGTCTCTCATTTTCTCCCCTCTTTCTTTTCTTCTGTATTTCTCTTTCGTTCTTTTCCTTCTGCTTTTCTCATTCAATCTTCTCTTTGATTTCTCCTGTTTCCATTTTTGTATTTTCCTTTCTTTCTCTCCGTTTTCTTCTTTCCCATTCATTCTCCCACTCTTTCTTTATCAACCTCTTTCGTTTTCTCCTTTGTTTTCCTTTCTTTACCTTCTGTTTTTCCCTTCATTCTCCTACTCTTTCTTTATTTACCTCTTTCGTTTTCTCCTTTGTTTTCCTCTTTCTTTACCTTCTCTTTCCCATTTATTCTCCCACTCTTTCTCTATCAACCTCTTTCGTTTTCTCCTTTGTTTTCCTTTCCTTACCTCCTGTTTTTCCCTCCATTCTCCCACTCTTTCTTTATCTACCTCTTCTGTTTTCTTCGTTGTTTTCCTCTTTCTTTACCTTCTGTTTTCCCTTCATCCTCCTACTCTTTCTTTATCTACCTCTTTCGTTTTCTCCTTTGTTTTCCTCTTTCTTTACCTTCTGTTTCCCCTTCATTCTCTCACTCTTTCTTTATCTACCTCCTTCGTTGTTTTCCTCTTTCTTTACCTCCTATTTTTCCCTTCATTCTCCCACTTTTTCTCTATCTACCTCTTTCATTTTCTTCGTTGTTTTTCTCTTTCTCTTGTTCTCTCTTTATCTTCTGATATATCTGGTGATAGCATTAGTAGATTTTTGTGAAATAGAAGTATAGTTCAGTGTTATTTGTACTAACGGCGTAAGCTTGAGAATTCATTTCCTTGAACAAAACTGTCACAAACGGGTGAAATTGATTGATTGATTGATTGAATTGTTGTTTTAAGTCGACTTGATGCACAGAAAGGCTAATAGGAACTGGGCCTACAGTTTAAAGTCGGATCCGAACCACTGTGCCATGTGTATCGAACCCGGGACCAAAAATTATTTTTCTGCATGTTTAAATTCGTACAAAGTCGTTTCATGTCTTACAGTGGACATGTAGTAGTTAAAAATGCTCTAATGCGATGGATGGTCCCGCTGCACAACCTTCAATAGCAGCACAAACCAACTGAAAGTACACGTGAACGCGTATTTAAGACCTACAGAATAAGTGGTATGGTATACAAACCTGTATGCAAATAAAATATAAATTAATTGCCTTTCACTCATTGCAGCAAAACATGCAACACATGCCGATTATTATGGACATCTTTACCTAGGTACACACTTGCAATTCTCAAAACTAGTATGAACGATATTCTGTTCTCCATCCACTGTACTATTGGCGGATTTAGCAGGAGGGGCACGTGCCCCTCATAAAAGCGATGACTAAGTATTATAAAAAGTGTTGATAGCATTATATTACATAATTGTAAAACAAGTTATAATATCCCACGGTAACGCCATACTAGTTTTTAAGGTATAAAATTTAGAAATTTCATTAGTTGATTTCCGTTCTAATGTAAGTTCATATATTGATACGACGGCAGGGGTCCCGGGTTCGAATCCCGGCCAGGGCATGGGTGTTCTTTGTAAGTGTCCCTTCATCAATTTCCTTCGCATAGCCAAAAGTGGCACAAAAAGCGAAGCAAAATAAAGCAAATCAATCAATCCTGTAGTAAATTGCAACACTTAGCATAGTGCATAGCTATTTAAAATTTTGCTGAGAGTTATATGTTGATGTTGACAATAAGTTTTGGGGTTTATCCGAAATTTTCCATTAGGGCGAGGATTAATGTTCGTATTTAGGTGTTGGGGTGTCTGACTAAATCACTGAAAATCGTGAATAACTGTAAATAAGTTAGTATGGTTATCATACTGATATTTATTCAAACACATGAGACGTTGCTGATGGATTGCAAACCTAATCCTTGTGCCAGACAAGTTTCTAGTACAAAATGGTGGGACCCCATGAAATTTACAGCACTTAATCAGTGGGCTCTAGCGAACACCAAAATAGGAGATAGGGATCTCACAAAGGCAGCTGTCGAAGATGGCGCCCATTAATAATAACCATCATTCTCCAGTAAACCTTTAGTAAAGTAACCTATATTTTAAATCACACATGTTTGTTTCTATTTTTCATGATATTAATTCCTCTATAGAAATCGGTGCAGCGTGTAGCCAGTGTTATACAGGGTGTTCCGTTCAAACTCAAAGAATTTTATTGCATGAAGAATATTCCTATTCTCTCCGGTAATGTCTTTGCACTGTAATGATTGATTTCG
Organism: Lepisma saccharinum; assembly: GCF_977018435.1. Lineage (NCBI taxonomy): Eukaryota > Metazoa > Arthropoda > Insecta > Zygentoma > Lepismatidae > Lepisma > Lepisma saccharinum. The sequence continues at coordinate 32,641,990 of NC_139231.1, forward strand.
TCTCTGCGCGCTGCTGCGGAGTCGCCATTGTGCTTTATGCGATTGTGGTGCTGCATAGTGAGAGAACGGTGAACTTCGAGGTCATGCAATAAAATTCTTTGAGTTTCTCTTTCGTCTAGTACCACTCACATTCCCTTATGTTTCATAACCTTTTAGCAATGATGAATTGAAGTGTGGGAGGTTTGAACGGAACACGCTGTATATCTATCACAAACATTTGATCAGTTTCTATTAACACTAATATCAAACCTCAAAAAATGATTCATTGAAGAACATTGTATTAAGGCTTTAATTCATCAATTGATTTAAACTAAATATTTACAACTGTTTTTGTTTTGGTATTAAAAAGGGTGACACGCCAAAGTTGCTCAATACCAACGAGACGGAAGTTGTACAGATACTGAAATGGTTTTCCGCCTGTGACTGTCTTCTACATTCACAAATAATCAATATTTATTTTATTTACACATGTTTATAAAATTAACAGGGAAACATTGAGATAAAGAACGCTGTATAAATGTCAATATTTTTAAAGTTGTTGTTGATTTCGATTCGTTTTTGCTATATAGGAAGATCGACTTAAAATTTCTCGTGTTAAAAGATTGCAAATGAGTTTACAGAAATATTTCAAGTGAAATAATACTTTAAGAAGCTAAATTGTGTTCTTTTTTATATAATATTATGGAAACCCAGTTGAGCGCTCGAGACCTGAAATTTAATTTTAAAATTGCATAATAGTCTGCTCATCCTTCGCGTACTGTATGGAGTATATATTCAGTGTAATGTATAGTTGCACGGACATGAAGGATCCGGCTATTGGCGGAGAAATTAAACACGTTATCTGATTCAACAGTAATAGTTGCAAGTTCATTGGCCAACGTCGGCGTGATAGGGAATTCTTACCTCATGAAAATCTTACCCAGGTAAATATTTCCCACAAAATTCCATCGAATAGGCTACATGCAGTGATGTACGTACCGTATACAAAGTCTACATATACTCTATCCAGAGAATCTGTTGAGCAAGACCGCGCATAACTGTAGAGAAGGGGAGAAAGCGAGTGGGTGGAGCAAATCAGTACACGCTGCTGCAATAATGGCTGGTAGCTGTAGTCCCTTTCCCTCCATCGCGTTCATGCACATCATAGGGTAAATTTTTCCTAGTGAATTCTTATCTCGGTAAAATGTCACTAGGGATTTTGTGTAAGATATTAAAATGGCCCAACAAAAGCCACAAGTCACACAAATGGAGGGGGGGGGGTTGAGATTTTCCTTGGAAACTATGGCCACTAGATACTCCTAGTATCCCAGATAAGGTTTTCTTGCTGTGAGAATTCCCTGTTGGCAAAAATAGTAAGGCAAAACTTTGAACAAAGGACGAACGCTTTTACCCTTCCCACCACTATACCCCTTCTATACGCGTTGCTCATCAGGGTAAAGAGAGAAGGAAGAACCTGCAACAGCATTTACGCAAAGTGCCGACACGGTGACGTCACAAAGTGGAGCCACCAGAGCGCGCCACAGTCCAGGTGGCCCCTTCACTTCAAGGTAACCTCTCACGTGGCGTGGCTATGCGAGTATACAAGGAAGTGCGCTTACTGAAAGAAGCTTTTACAACTTTTGACGTGTATTAAATTCGCTGTTGTTTTGTTCCAGCGTCCATTACTACTTTAGTTCTTCTTCTGGTGTTCCGTATTACTCTGTATTTATTTACACGGCTATTTTTGAGTACGATTGTTTGCGTTAATAGACTGGCACTTCATACAGAATTAAAAACAGGAAAGTTACTTTTTAAAAGTAATTGAAATACAGTTACTTTGCTCAAACAGAAACCCAGTAACTCTTATTTGCAGATACCGCTAATTTGCTTTTACAGTTGCTTTATTGTAGAGATGAGTCGCAGATTAAAATTCTATTTGTTTTTTAAGGAAACTGCAATTCTGTTCATTATTATTGAAACGTACCCTTTATTTCGTTAATTGTTACCTGAAAAAAAACTAATTTCAAAAAACAACTAGTTACTGTTACCTGGAAAAAGTAACTGTTACTTACAAGGTTCGACAGGCTTAATCACGGTTTTATTGCGATTTTTGATTGATTTGCTTTATTTTACTTTGCTTCTTGTGCCACTTTTGGCTAATTTGCGAAGATGGGGATGAGTGATGATATGATGAAACTGATGGATGGACACTCACAAACATCCATGCCCAATCCGGGATTCGAACCCGGGACCCCTGTCGTCGTAGCGCAATGTGCTAACCACTCCGCCACGGGGGCCGACTCGATCTTTGAAAGCACGTCTTTGTGCCATCCTAGGGCTGAATGGGTGCATACGTATTATTAGCAAGCAAATGGTCACCATGTCTTTCCTCTGTTTTACGCAGCGAGATCTTCAAGAATTGAAGCAAAACGCTAAACAAACTCTTGCCAAAGTCTACACCAACCCAACGAACGTAAAAATCCGTTCCTTAAAAACACGTAGGATTCAAGTGAAAAAAAAAATGATTAAAATAGCCATGGACATTTTGTCGGGTAATACTTGTGCATTACACTGTACAGTGTGCACTGATGTTTTAAATTCGACAATTTATTTGCTTCAATTATAAATCTGCATTTATAAATTTAAAATTAGACAATTATGCGCTAGAAGTGCGAATATTGTTGCCCAACAAATGAAACAAAACATAGCAGTGATATTTTTTTACGAAAGGAGGGGGGGGGAATTCCGCCATACCTATTACAAGCTAAAGTACATTCTGCAAGAGGAATATGTGGGACACTCCAAAAATAACATGACAGATTTGTAGAGTTCACAATATGAGTCTTGGGTAGCTCTAAGTGTGTGTTTATCTCTTAAAGATTTATTTGTCCCATAGACATACTTCTGATTCAAGATTTTTTCCCGTCTCCCCGCATTCTTTTCGGCCACATGCTGCTCGCACGTTTATTGCTGGTAAAAGTACGCTTGTCATAATTTTTTGCTTGTAAACCCCGTTTGCTAAGTGACAGGCTACAATCACCTGCGCGCTCTGTAACCACAGCCTTTGTAAAAAAGGGTCGTTCACCTTTTCGTTTTTAAAAGTTCTTTTTTGTCTTCTTCAAAAGTCTGTATAGCAGGTGAAGAATAATGCTGAACCTTGGCCGAGAGAACATCAAGTCCCATTGAGTAACGATTTTTATTTATTTTTTATGCAGTTCCACGGCATGCGTGCGTAATACCTGTCGTTCAAAGAGATTTGGGCTAAAGGTCTGCAAGATGCCCATCGACGCTAGATGTCACTACTTACCGGCTGCAGAATTCAGTTGTTTTATTGAGCAGTTTAATGGTCATGACTGCACTCATACCCTACGTGTAAGTGATTTGGTCTAAAGATCTGTAAGACGCTAGGTATCACTACTTATGCTGTGAAATTTAGTTGTTTTACTCAGCAGGTTGTGCACACAACTACGTCTACCATTCCATGTAAATTCCACATAGTGTAGTGTTACAATATTACAATTTGTGTTAAGGCTAGTCAATTAACATTTCTCTCAAATTGAAATATTGAAATTCATTGAACGGACGACATAAAACCGTGCATGTCCAAAAATTATCAACTCTAATATTCTTGGAATATTTACATTAAGTATGGACGAACAGCTATTGTCTTGCTATCTAAAAGTACTTGATTGGATTGCCGGTTAGTATCAATCGTGTATTTTACAAAAGGGACACTAAACTAACGGCGGGATTTTAAAATTATCGAGACTAAAGTAACTGCAAGACCGAAATATGGTACGGGGCACATTCAGCTCCTAACACTTTCTGAAAATCGGTTTCTGAAACATGCTGATAGGACAAAATTTAACCCTCCTAATCAATTTACATGCATTATTTTCACAGAATTCTAATAATGCCTACATTGTTAGGTTAGAAAGACGGGCTTAGGGTTGTTAGCAACCCATTTTCGCGACGTGTTAGCAGCTGGTTGAGCCCCGCACCCGATACTACGGATAAGCCCTGTAAATTGCATCACCCCACCCTTAACAGGCAACCTTTCAAAAATGCATCTCTTGACTTTTCTAAAATTACAGACTACTCCCTATCAGCGTAGCTCCTTGAGTGATTTGAATTATATATTTTAAAAAAAATATCAGTGGCGTACTTCGCTGCAGCCCTCTCATTCAGGAATTAAACTCTCGAGTGTCTATGCGCACGACACGCAACCACTTTTTTTTCTTCTTTTTCCTCTTTCAGGTCTGTTTCGAGGCATTGACTATCTGGTATCCTCAGAACTTGTTGATTCCACTTTAACTGGTATTTTAATTTTTTTCCCTCCATTGCTTCAGCCTTCCATTAATTTCGGATGTCTTCTCTTCTAATTTAGCCTCGTAAGGTTACTCCACTTAAAGACTGCAAAAATCTAATTTATTTTGGTTTTATCATGTTGGCGAAGAGTCCAACATTCGCTCTACCATACAGGATGTCCGGCTTAGACCTTTAACATTACAAAACAGTATAACTTTAGGTACATTCAATTTCAAATGAAACTTTTTGTTTGTAAGGGACTGGCAACTGTGGCCATTTGCGAGAATCACCAGTACTTCGGTTGACGTGACGCGCATGCGCGTGTAACGTATAAATTCCAAGATGGCGGAGTGGACGGTTCAGCAGAAAGTGCTCTGCGTTCTTTCATTGCCAGAAAACAAATCTGTGAAGTTTGTTCAACGTGCTTTTCGGCGTGAATTCAATCTTCAACGTCACGACAATGTTCCTTTCTATGTGAGTATTGTTAAGTGGGATAAACAACTAAGAGAAACTGGAAGTGTTGTGTCGGTGCGCGGGAAGTACACGAAGCGGAAGGTATCAGAGGAAAACATTGAAGTGATTCGCACTGCATTCACAAGAAGTCGAAGAAAATCAATAAGACGTGCAAGTTTAGAACTCAACATTCCTCGGCCTACTATCCATGACTTTGTGCACAAAAGGTTAGGTCTACGGGCGTACATCAACGAAATTATCCTGATGATAAACCTAAAAGACAGACGTTTTCGGGCAAAATGTTAACCGAAATTGACAACAACAATGCTTTTCTGGACAAGGTGTGCTTTTCTGATGAAGCTGCATTCCACACGTGTGGCAAAGTTAACAAGCATAACTTCCGTATTTGGGGAAGTGACAATCCTCATGAGTTTCGTGAAATTATGTGAGACTCGCCAAAAGTTAATGTGTGGTGTGGGTTAAGATAAGAGAAGATAATAGACCCGTTCTTCTTTGCTGAAGAAACAGTCAGAGGAACGAATTATTTAGACATGCTTCAGGATTACGCTGTGCCTCAAATGCCTCCAGAAACCATTTTCCAACAACACGGAGACCCGGCACATTTTGCTATCATTGTACGAGAATTTCTCGATGAGAATTTTCCTAGAAGATGGATAGGAAGAGGATCTAAACCACTTGCTTGGCCTCCGCGCTCGCCGGATCTTTCACCCCTAGACTTTTTCTTTTGGGGGTTCGTCAAGCATCAAGTCTATAGTATGCCCGTCGAGAACTTGGAAGATCTGCGTAACATAATTCGTCAGACGATTAACAATGTGACCCCTCAAATGCTAGTGAATACCTGGACGGAATTGGAATATCGGTTCGACATCTGCCGTGCCATATATAGGAAGGCTCATATCGAGGTTGTGAGAGATTGTGAGAAGTGCTGGTGCTGGGATAAAAACATGCATGAGTTTTTCTACCAAAACGTAATAAAATTCTGTTTCTCTGCAAAATTATGCTCTTTTGTAATGTTAAAGGTCTAAGCCGGACACTTTGTATAGAAAATCTAATTTGTTTACTGTGACAAATTCAAACTTGAAATTTAAAAACAACCCCTTTTACACAGGCTTGCAACTTAATAGTACCTCCCATCCGGTGTCATTTCTTCCGAGTTTGCCTTTCGGTTATCAATCAAAATAAATTATTCTAAATAATGTAATCTTGGACACGCTTTTGTTTATTTGCAATTGTTTTCATTATTTACTTCAGTGCAAAATGATCAGTATGTGCTGCATCAAAAAAATTTCAAGTTACGAAATGCACGAGAAATTCTGAATACCATTTATGAAAGAGAACAAAGGGAAGGGGAAGAAAGCTAAATAAGAGAGAGGAGGAGGAAAGGGCAAGAGAAGAAAAGGAAGATAAACAACGGGAGAAAGTGAAACAGGGAAAGAAAGATGCGGAGCCACCTGAAAATATCCGTCCACCTGAACGAGATTGCCTGGTGACGTCACTGACCCAACGTTAGCTGTAAAGGTGACAACAACATAGGGCGATTTCAGTTTCAAAACATAAGCATGGTGGTATTTGAAGGGGGCGTGAGGGTTGTTGCTCTTGGGGTACTCTTAGATACGTACTATCCTGATGCTTCAAGAGAAGTTGCTGGAATCACCTTCCCCAGTTGGATTCTTTGTACAGTCACCGGCAATACAAATAAGACACCTAGATCCTGAATTTCTCACTTCCCTGGAAGGTGTTATGTGTGTTGCCTAACTCTACGACGAAAAGTGGATTTTAATAGCAAATTTCCAATGGCAACGTTGCCGTAGAGTTAGGCAACACACATAACACCTTCCAGGGAAGCGAGAAATTCAGGATCTAGGTGTCCCATTTGTATTGCCGGTGACTGTACCTAAGTGAAATGCCATTGAACAATATGGCAATCACAAGGGTCGGAACAAGTGAACTCTTGTTCAAAGAAATCACAGTTTTAAATAAGAATACAAGAGCAGGGTTATAAATGCAGCTCACCTGTATCTTAAAGATACCCTAACAACTCAAGAGACGAAGAAGAGAAGTGGATTATTACTTTTGAAAGCCTTTTCGTTTCTTATTAATTTCACCCTCGACTTGATAGCATTATTCTGCTTGACTAGTTGTTCGAGCAGAACGACGTGGCGGCAATGATCGACCGCCTTCACCGCCGGCCGTCTTCTCAATTTTAACGTTTAATCGTCTGTCCTGGGACTTGATGAATGAATCAGAGCGTCACGTCTGATGAAATTCCGAGAGGAGAATGAGAGAGAATGATGAACGAAGGACAAAGGGCGAGTCAGAACTTGCATTCGATTTAAGGCCGCGAGAGAGGACGAGCTGTATTATAATTTCCCAAGAGTACAGTGGCCACTCGCACAGGTAGGCATTGTAATGGAAGAAAGGCTCTTTCGGGGCGGGGAGGGGGTGGGAAAAAATCGCCCATATTAATCACCATCTCGCGCCCAGACAGCAACAATCGCATCGCACCTCATTAAGACAGAGCGAGCTCTATCGACGGAATTCGTTAGCCATTTTTGTTGATCCCGGTGCCCCCTGGCGAGACATCCGTGAACTCCACGGAGGAGCAGGAAAGGGGAAGGAGGGATATTTGAAACAGTGTTACCAAAGCATGTGTAAATTATACAAAACGTGTTTGTTATAGCCGAGGAGTATTGAATTGTGGCAGATCGGACGAAAGCTGAACTAGACAGTTTTTTGTTGAAGAAAATTGAATGTCGAGTTGCGCCACACTATTTCTGCTTGCAGCCGAAAGAGCAGTTGCCAGTGACGTACGGTGATGTCGACACTTGGGGTAGCAATCAGTGGCGTGCCCAAGGGAGGTTGGTGTGGGTCATAATCCCCCTCCCCCCTTTAGGGCCAAGTATTCCTAAAGATAGAACGTCAAAGAAAGGAAAGGATTGCAAAATGAGGAAGGACTACTGAAAAGAAGCACGTGTTAATCCCACCCACTTTCGAAAATACAAAACATGTTGATTTGACTATTAAGCCAGAGATCCCGGGTTCGAACCCCGACCTGGGCATGGGTGTTATTTGTGTTTGTCCCTTCATCAATTTTATCGTACCATCTTGACGATTAGCCAAAAGTGTAGGAAAAGCGAAGTAAAACAAACCAAATGAAACAATCAATCAATGATTTGATTTATGCTACTTATCGTCGCTGTCAGATTTGGTTAATCGCGAAGATGGTAGCTACAATACAATTAATGAAGAGACAAACACAAAAAACACCCAAGGTCGGGGTTCGAACCCGGAACTCCTGGTGTCATGGCGTGCAGTGATAACCACTCCCCCGCGGTTGGTTGATTTGGTGTTTAAGTCCACTTTATGTACATAAAAGCTAATCGGGACTGGACCCACAGTTTAAAGTGGGATCCGAACCAGTATGTGCCTCCACCTGGTACCGATCCGTGGCCACTTGCACTCCCCCACGGAGGTCGGCCGACAACAAAGATGAGTGGAAAGCTCTAACTATTCGGATACGTGGGTATCGGTAAAGCAAACTGCGTATTTACTCGGTGGTACGTAAATTTCAATTGGATTTTTGATACACCATATTTGTATATGATTAACGTTTTTCCAAAAAATTTGCATTGCTTGATTTCCTTAATTTCTTCATCTCACGATCTCGTTACTGAAAGATCCGGGCTCGAGCCCTGGCCTGTGCATGAGTGTTCCTTTGTAGCCACTCTTCATCCGTTTAATTTAATCGACCTTCATCGTCATGGCAGAATTTAGGTAAAGTGATGGAAAAGCAACGCTAAAGAAAAGGGGGGGGGGTACAAATACGGGTAACTTCCTCCCAGTGCATCTGCAGGGCACTGTGAAATCAGGAGTCCAGAGTTCTCTGTTTAGGTTTGTCCTCGTGACTTCCATAAGCTCATTAGCTACTTATCGCGATTAAATCTATACAGCTAGAAAAAGCGATGGGAGGTGGCAAAAATTCAATATATTAGAGGAGATAAACAGGTAACAAAACACACTTTTTTCAACTTTCTTCAATGATATTCATTTGGCTTTTTGAGTTCTGGGATACATTTTTCTTTCCAAGTTATTTGATTATTCACTGCAGAGTACAACACAGAGGAACAAGAATGCGCGCTCGTCACGGGTTCGAATCCCGGCCTGAATTGTTCTTTGTGAGGACCCTTCATCAATTTCATTATATCATCACTCATCCTCATTTTCGCCATAACCAAATGTGGCAGAAAGGTGAAGTAAAATAAACTAAACCAACAAAAACAATTAGAACGCACGTTTTCTTGCCAAATTAATACATCCGTATTTATGACTCTTTAGCTTACCCATTTTTTTTATTGGAGGCCAAATTATTAGGATATTTAAATGAAACACTACTAAAACGAGAGCGAGAGAGAGCGTGAGCAAATATTTGTTATTTAATCATTATATATTCCATATTTGAAATAAAAGAAAAGAAACCATAACATTTTTGTCTGCACATAATACAAGTACGTTCCCATTTATGTACAAATAAAACTACATCCCATATTATACATACATATTGTACAACGTTTAAAAGGTTGTGTAAATACAGAGAACATAAGTACTGCAGAAAATTTTCCCCTGAGTTTTTTAGAGGATTTACAAAGGAATCGAAGGGAAACCTATCCCTTATCTGTCATATAGGAGATAGACTGGAGGACCTGAAACCACGGGCTTTCAACCATGGGAGCGGGCGTCGAGGCGGCAAGGGAGGTACAGGCAAAAATCTTCCCTTTGCCTTCGGGCGGTTGTCTATACCTGGAACTGGTAAGGCGGAAGAAGAGCCAGCTAGGGTATTCAGCCTTGCCAGCTGATCACATCGAGGGACGAGAAGCGCGTGTAAAGAAGTGTTGCATATGAACTGAGGCTTCAAGATAATAAATGTTGTGATTTGAAAATAATTAGAGACGTGAGATTGATTGATCTATCTCTGCTAGACTAGCTACTCCTCAGTGCACGTCACTGGCAGTTGCATTCTAAAATATTGGTCACAGTCCAGTCGCCAAAGTGGAACAATGTTCCTCTGTCTCTATATCCCATGCTTTCATCCTCTTCTTCTCTATCTTTTTCTTTCTTGCTTTCTTTGTATCTCACATTTTCACTCCCTTTCTGTATCTATCCTTTTCTCGGTTTCTCTCTTTCGTTTCATCTTTCTCCTTCCTCCTGCTTCTCTCTCTCTCTTCTTCGTCACATTTTCAGGTTATCAAAAGAGAATTCGTTCTGGTCAACAATTATTTGTTCATCGCCTATTTAAATACATATTTGGTTACCAGAAACCATTTTAGGATTTTTATAACAAACTCTTTCCTCTGTATATACTCTCTAGTTTATATAGTGATTATATCGGTCATGAAGGCGACGAGATGCAATGGTTAGCGCAATATATGGGGGTTGGGGGCGTAGGCTTAGCTTATTTTGATTTATGGGTAAGGTTTGTTCATCATATATTATCATTGTGGCAATTAATCAAAAGCAAGAACAACTATAATTAAATATAAGTTATGAATTCACAAAAATTACTCTTTACAATACAATTATTTCAGCTATTTCTATTATCACGAGATTATCAGTAATGCGTTGATATTTTTCTTATTTACGTCCCTTTTCTTTCTATCTAGGCTAACTGCGATGACGAGGATCATTAATGATTAGATGAAATTGATTGAACACTCACATAAGGTTTCCACATCAGGACTCAAACTTCGTAATATGTGTTACTTGTCCATTCGACGTGTAATGGTAAATAATTACAATATGTATTACTAACAACTACGGTTGTTTGTGTCATATCCACATAGTTGCTTTTATGTTTCTTATATAAGAAAAAAAATGAAGGATTGCATTATTTAGATTTCCATTGCATCTTGTTTTTTCAGTGTCCATGGTTTCTTATTCTCCCCGCAAACTTTTTAGTCCCAAAGTCTTCAAATCTTCCTACAATCCTCCGCTCCAATCCCACTCTCCAAGTCTTCTTGTGGTACCCCAGTCCTCAGTTCCCTTCTAATCCCCTCAGTCCTTCATTCCTTCCTAGTCGCCCCAGTCCTCAGTCCACTTCTATATTGACCCCAGTCTTCACTTCCCTTCTAGTCCCTCCAGTCTTTAGTCCTCTTCTAGTCCACTCAGTCTTCAGTCCCCTTCAGTAGTCACCCCAGTCTTCAGTCCCCTTCTAGAGTCAACCCAGTCTTCAGTCCCCTTCTAGAGTCACCCCAGTCTTCAGTCCCCTTCTAGAGTCACCCCAGTCCTCAGTCCCCTTCTAGAGTCACCCCAGTCCTCAGTCCCCTTCTAGAGTCACCCCAGTCTTCAGTCCCATTCTAGAGTCACCCCAGTCTTCAGTCCCCTTCCAGTCATCCAGTCCTCAGTCCCCAACTAGTCCCCCCAAGCTTTGGTGCCCTTCTAGTTCACCAGTCGTCAGTCCCCTTTAGTCTTCCAGTCCTGAGTCTCAAGTTTATTGTAGACCCGTTCGCGTTGCTTTGTTTCCCACATTCTTTTCTATTTCGTATCTGCTTGATTGATACCATTTACTCTTCTAAAATCTATTTGCCCGGCTAATCCAGACGCTTTTAATGCGTTTGAATTCTTCCTTTAGAAATACGTGCAGCAATAACTGTATAGAAATCCTAACCCTTTCCGTAAAAAAAAACAACCTGAACCCGGTCATGTGGAGGGATCGTGGATTTGAAGCATTCTGACCTGGCAACACTAGTGCGAAGACGATCAACCCAAGTGAACGAGTAATCAAGGGAGAAATATGAAAGCGCCCGCCGACCCTCGTCCAACCTTTCATTAATTTGGAGGCATCATATTCTTCCGCGGGTTCTTCCATCAGGATCAAGGAGCTGTAAATCAACCCCCTCCCCTACCTTTTCGAGGGGTTCATGTCGGAAGCACAGGTTTGTTAGCACCTCGACGGAGTTCCTTCGCCAATCCTCTCGTTCCCTTTTTCGCTTTTCACGCAGTCAGCAGATGCTCTCTCGCCCCCCTTCTCTTCCTTCTCCACCCTTATTTCTCATTCTAAGAGGTCGCTGTCGTTTTGATCTCTCGCTGCGGATGTCGCAGACCGAGCGGGCAGTAAAAACTGTCCTTCACAACTCCTGGCCTTACGTATTTACATGAAAATTGTCGAAGAGGTCAGCTTGATAGTACGACTGTTCTCGACGTCCCGGTTTCAGAGTTATTCAGCTTCGTAAGAATTGGCACTCGATTTTAGGCTGACTATCAAAGCACGAAAAAATTGCGTTGAATCCTGTCTTGGACGGACGCATTGGAACCCATCTACTCTGGCGTGGATGGCCGTGTTTCACCGACCAACAATTCGAACCAAATCATTTGTTTTTATCGGCGGAATTCGAAAGAAGTGTACTGCGGTACTACTTTTATATTTGACTTTTTGCATTTTTAATTTTGGGTGAAAATAGTGGACAAACAAAAGCTTTCTTGACTTGGTTTACGTTTTTAGATTAAATACGGGAATGAAAAACTCGGGAGGCAGAGAATAATAGAGGGGAGTTTGCAAAGCAAGCGTCGCTATCCCGATTTCGAGAAATGATTTCCAGACTTTTCGGAATCCCGAACAGTCAAGAAATTCCAAATGATTGTATTCTTTATTCCAGAAATGCAAAAATCAACCACTTGATAGGAAAATAATGAGTAGAATTCGAGAATACACAAGAATTATATTTCTCTCTTGTCATTGTTTTGAAGTATTTCAACAATTCCTACTTTCTTACTAGTAAGGACCTGCAATAATTCTTTGCAATTGATACACATATTATTCAAACCATGAGCGTTAACTTCGTGAATTTTTACATTATCGATACCATTTCCCCAATTATTACACATATAAACTTCAAAGATTTGCTGTAAATTCACAAAGCGATTACCTGTAACCAAGCTCATTAGAATTTGTATTATATTTTCGTTCATGATATCCCAGTGCCTTCACGAAAGAAATAAAATCCTTCAGATACACAAACTAGCAACTGAAAAATTTGCAATCATATGTATCATTGAAAATATTAGATATTTCGGTCAGGCTTTTTGCAAAAAAGCAAGATTGATTACTTTTTTAATATTCAACCAGAACTGAAGTCGACTGTGTCTGTAAAAAGAAGCGACTTTTTGACTACTAAGGGCGATACGATTACAGGTTTGTGTATGTGTAATCGCTCTGATTGATTGATTGATTTAGTTTCTTTTACTTCGCGTTTTGTGCCTCTTGGCTAATTTGCGAAGATGGGGATGAGTGATGAAATGATGAATGGAAATTCACAAACAACCAAGCCCGAGCGGGATTCGAACCCGGGACGATTGGCGTCGCAGCGCGATGTGTTAACTACTCGACCACATGGTCCGGCGTGTAATCGCTCTGATATTTCAGTACAGATATGGGTATTTTATACATATGGACTAACCATACTTACTGGCAATACGAATGTCGATGTTGACCACGGACCTCCAGATATATAAATCCGAACCTGGCTGCTAACATCGGCATTGTAAAATCTTGGAGTGTAATGTTCATCAAACCACCTCGCCTTTGAAGACATGTGACGACTTGAAAGTGGGGGATTTAAATTCTCACTGCACTAAGTACATCCTCCTTTCTGTGTGGTTCTAAAAAGACTGGAAATAATAGAGTTCATTTATGATTTATCGAAAACACTTGTTTTGAAACTACTTTTTTGTTATTGAATCAAATTTTGGCGAATAACGTCTCACTTTTGGCACCTTAATTCAGTCACACATTACTTTCAAAATGGCGCTTAAGGCTTGGCTGGACCTTTGGCATTCGAATGGGCAATTTTTTTCAAATTTTCCTCTCCATTCGAAAAACCTCTTGGATATTTCAAAATATGAAAAATTACATACGCTTAGGATTGCTTCTAGAGCATTGACGTGAATTTTCGTGCAGTTTTCTTTCAATGTTGTCTAGATATTATCAATAGTTTAATATACTTACGTAATCACGAAACTATTGATAATATCTAGACAACAGTGAAAGAAAACTACACGAAAATTCACGTCAATGGTCTAGAAGCAATTCTGAGCGTATGTAATTTTTCATATTTTGAAATATACAAGAGGTTTTTCGAATGGAGAGGAAAATTTGAAAAAATTCGCCCATTCGAATGCCAAAGATCCAGCTGCCAACTACAGTATTCAGAAGAAACGACCTGTGAATTACTAGTGCTCGTATCAAAATCGAAACTCTCTCCGTCTTTGGAATGATATCAGAAATGCATACCTAAACCAAATTTACTTTGATTACTTTGCAGCTCGAGTCTTAAGTGTTAAGCTTTGGAGACATACCAAGTGGATATATACCTGATTATTTATAAATAAATCACAAGTTTTGTTTATAATAATTACAAAGTCAACCAAGCAGTAGTAGGCTAATTGTTAGCTTGTGCTGCGTGGTATCAGCACTAAACGCTCCTAATATTCATTCTTTCGAACTCTAAAAGAAACACTGAAGGATATAATAACTAATATTAGTAATTGCCGAAATTGCACAAAGCAAATAATACAGGGTGATTGATTGATTAATTGATTTAGTTGGTGTTTAAGTCCACTTTTATACACAGTAAGGCTAATCGGGGCTGGACCTACAGTTTAAAGTGGGATCCGAACCACCATGTGCCTCCACCGGGTATCATTTCCGGGACCCCTTGATTACAAGGCAGCACATCTCAAAGTACAAATATGACATTCTTTGTCACGCCTCCGCGTTATTATTATTATTATTTATTGACGTCAATTCTAGTATTGAAGTGTTTGTATAATTTCTTAAAAGTGGTTATATGAACTAACCTGTAGATTTTCGGTTTGGGCATTAATGCTTGTGCATGTATTCTGATCCAAAGTACAGGGTGATCAAAAAGAGACGCAACATTTTGGGGAAATGCAGTTGATTATAATTTTCACTAGTTTTTTGCTTCTTAGGTGGTGAGTCAACTGCATAAATAGCTGATTTGGCAAACTTGTTGCTGTAGACAGTAAATTGACTGTTTTTTGTCTTGTTTTTGTGTTTGTTTCTTATGTCTTTGACGCGCTTCCATCATGCTTTACTTGGTGTCTGGTGTTCAATGTTACGCAGTCGCATCTTCATAATATTCTCTTATGACACAGTGAACAGTGAGTGACCGATACATACAGATGGTGCGAGAGTTCGTTGACACTATACAGGCAGACAGGTTACAGCAAACGTGGTTTCAACAGGATAATACTAGAGCCCATACCGATAAGAACGTAATGGCGTATTTGGTACACTGTTATTATAGACAAGAAATCTCTCAGGGGTTGTGGAAAACCTCGTCTCCATATTTATCCCCACTCGACTTTTTCTTGTAGGATTACCTCAAGGATGCTGCCTACGTAGTAACACATCCCCACGCAATTCCGGAATTGCAAGAAAATATTCAAAACTGTGATGATGCAGTTTCACAGCAAACGTTAAGAAGATTCCTTAAAAACATGATTCACCGTATTCACTTGTGTGAATCTCACAATGACGACAACTTCCAGCACTGATTGTAAATAGTGTACAATAAATCGTTTCCCCATAAGGTTGCGTCTCTTTTTGATCACCCTGTACTTTGGATCAGAATACATGCACACATTAATCAAGCATTAATGCCCAAACCGAAAATCTACAGGTTAGTTCATATAACCACTTTTAAGAAATTATACAAACACTTCAATACTAGAATTGACGTCAATAAATAATAATAATAATAAATAATAACGCGGAGGCGTGACAAAGAATGTCAAATTTGTACTTTGAGATGTGACACTAGTATTTATAAAAGTATTTGGCAACATGCATCTCCTATCTGGGGATGCCCTTGAACGTAAGAATTTACGACATCCACAGCCTTCAAATCGAATTAAGAGTCCTTTTATATGATCGAAGATATTTACGTCAGCTGTATACTTACTGGAATCACGGCAACGAGCGAAAGAAGAAACTCATTATAATTGGTCCATGCAGTACTGTATGACCCTGCCTGTTTATGTAACCCTTTGATTCGTCTCGTTGTCGAGGTCGCCTTACAGTCGATTCACAATTGCTTTCGGTTAACCACGAGCCCAACCTCTAAACCCCGTGGTACAGGCTTTCACAGGGGACGCTGAAGAAATCAATTGAATTGACCAAGTGCTGCCACGTGCCCGCAAGCACAACTGCGCAAGTGTTGTTTGTGTTCCACAAGAGGTCAACAAACAATTGTTCTCCATTGGAGAGGTGAGACCAATGGACCTCCAGAGGACCGAAGCAATTGAACTCTTCAATTCGGCATCCAGCGTCCTTCCAAGCGTCGGGAACATCTTTGGAGCTGATTTATCTGAAACGTTGATTCGCTGAATCGATGAAAGTTTTATCCAGGGTTGTTAAAGGTCCAGGAATTATAAATAAATTCAATTCCGGTCCAGGAGAGAAAATCAGCATGCGTAAATGGGTTCTGGACCGTAAAGAACCTTTTTTATCTGTAAAGTAGTTCACTTCGGTCCAGGAACCTCTCTGCGGGTAAATTTAAATTTGGTCCAGGAACCTTTTTTTCCGGATGAATTTAAATACGGTCCAGGAACATTTTATCAATGAAACAATACGGAACTTGTACCGAATTTAAATTGTGCCAGAAGAAAGGTCCCGGTCCTGCAGCGGAACTCAATAGAACCCATTAGAATTTATGGGTTTAACAGCCTTGGTTTTAACGCTGAATGCTGTCCTCCAGTTTGAATCTGTTCTGGGGAACTGTAGACATGGTAGAACGTCCTGTTGTGTGCAGACATGCGGGCAGCTGATTGATATCATATGCTAATACGTTGCAAGAGCATTTGTTACGCTGTTCAGTGTGTGTACCGCACGCATTAATCTTGAAGACTTCCCAACAGGAGAAAGATGACCGAACATTATGGCGTTATGTGATCTCTGAGATGGCCATGTTTGGTTTAAGAAGGAAGTTAGGACGATATGGTCAAACCTCAATCGTAGCAAACTAAACTTCGTGGAGCATTAATTGCTGCTATGAGTCATTTTACCTCGTTTCTTTCACCTCATTCTCAGCTAATTTCTAGATTCCACTTACAGTCAACAAGGTTGGGGTCAAGGGCTAAAAGGCTGCGGGTGGTGTGTAGTCAGCACATAGCTCCTTATATGGCTTTCTAGACCGGAGGACGTTATTTTTTCTCAAGTAGATTCATAATTTGTACTCACAGTGCTAGGTCATTATGGAAATTCGTAGAAGTTCCAATCGGGGGATCAAAGGGAAGCTAGTTAACTACAGTGGCTTACAGGAGCGCCGCGAAATGTTCCAATATTTAGACTGAAATGGTTTGATTGTTTCAAATATGTGCTTAGCCTATTTAGTACTTTTTACATGTAAAATGTTTCTGAATATAAGAACTTTCATTTTTAGACTACACCACATGCACGATTTATCTCTGGAGAAAATGCAATGCACTGATTTTGAACTATTTATATTATGTAAAACGTATTGAATGTTTAAGAAATACCTACCTGGTAGAGTTAATGCACTACACCAAACGAAGCTAGAAAACAGATGGGGATGTTCGGTCCTGAATGTCGTTGTATGGTGATACTCGACGCCATTAAGGAGAGCGGGTGGACATGCTTTGACACGGTATAGGCATCATTCAAAACCATCTGTGAAGCCGAGCGGGTTAAGGCGTTCACTCGTCTTGAGATCGTTCGCTGCGGGACGGCGTAGGTTCGAATCCGGCTCTGGTCGGAATTTATTCGGCCTACGTTTAGGGTCGGTGGCAACCCACCATCGTGAGGAAATTGGGGAGCTCCGAGTGAGTGAGCGTAATCCGGTCACGGAGACCTAGTATAACGGCTGGGGAGACGTCGGACTGACCCCCCGACTATTCCAATACTGGTTGAAGATCTCCACGCTTAGAGGTGACGAAGGAAAGCGTGGGAGGGAGACCGGCAGTCGGTAGGTATGCCTAGGCCCTTCATGGGCTGTTGCGCGACGGATTATTATATTATTTTATTATTATATTATGAAGACAAGGTTATCGAGCTGATAATTCGACATTGTGTTCAAGATATAAGAAGCTCTAAAGGGGAGGATTGAAAGGAAAATTTTCGCGAAAAAGTTCCCTTCGCGGTAAATTCTGCTCGTAGTTATTCCTTTCGTGCAAAATCAGTTTCGCTCTTAATGCTTTATGGCTTATTTTTCGTGGTTGTTCCATTTGCGAGGACGAAGCCAGGCTTCTCCCACTAGAAAGTATGTGTGAATGTGTGCGTGTTCCGAAAGGAAGAATATATTAACATTTTCACGGAGACTGTAAAGAGCAGAGGGAGAGAAAGGGGGAGGGAGGGAAAAGAGTAATTAGCATATTAATTTAAGGCAGAGGAATAGAAGACGTCCAAGGATTTGCTCTAAGGAGAGAAGGACTCCTGAAGCCCGGCTCCTCCTGAGAAAGCGAGATAAAGAACGAATCAGAATAGAAGGTCCAGGCTATCACCTATCTCCACTCCTTCATTTACTTTTTTCTTTTTTTCTATCTTT
This sequence comes from Lepisma saccharinum, assembly GCF_977018435.1. Lineage (NCBI taxonomy): Eukaryota > Metazoa > Arthropoda > Insecta > Zygentoma > Lepismatidae > Lepisma > Lepisma saccharinum. Next base: position 32,660,328 of record NC_139231.1, read on the forward strand.
CTCCATTTTTTAATTACTCGGCTGAGCCTCCCTCCACTAGCTTAACTTCTGAAAGCAAAACTTCTCATATATCTTGCAGGACCGATCTTTCATCCAACCCCTCTCTGCTTACACTAATTATCACTCTTAGTTTTCTTACCTCATTTCTTTCACCCCCTTTTTCTCGTGCTAATTTCTAAATTCTATTTATAGCCAGTAATGCTGGTTAGAACGCTTGCAGTCTCAGAGAAAGGGGGAGGGGTAGAAATTAATGAGGGTCTGTGGAGTCATTTGTATTCATAAACTTACACCGAAGGCAGGTCTGAAGTGCGGTCTACTTGTTATCATAGGAACTACACATTGCGAGGGGGCTTTATTCAATTGTACATTGAATAATGTAGATGATATTTCAAGAATCAATATTTGATTATCATTGGCTCATGGTGTGTATGGATAGAAGGGGTGACTTCCTTTCCGAAAAGTGTTCGTGACGTCCTCTCTAAGTATGGTACCGACGTTATAGTCGAGTCTCGAAACATCTCATTTGTCCATTTTACATTTCAATTCAATTAAGCAGTACCGGTACACAACAATCTATTTAAAGGGTGTTGCCGACATACATTTGCAGAGCGTAGGGAACATCAAAACAAGTAGCTTTTGTTAAAATTGTGCTCCTTGAAGTCTCATTTGGACGACACGAGTCTTCGAAAAACTGCATATTTCTGGTCTGTATATATGCAACCATGCTGTGCAGATTCAGGGTGGCCATTCATATTTATTTTTTCTGTCGCACAATGACAAAATTTGAAGAACGCCACGGACTGATCTTGTGACTAATCAGAGCAATGGCTGACATATGGAGTGTAAATTGATTGGTTTTATTTATTTTACTTCACTTTTCTGGCTAATCGCGAAGATGAGCTGAACTTGATCAAAGGACAATTACAAACACACACTGACAGCACAGAACGCTGTGAGACCAGACGACAGAGCCTCGTTAGTTTGCATGTTGTATGTGGAAGACACATTGACGCTTGGGTAAGTTCTAAAATGGTCACCCCCTTACAACCTATGCAGTGTGAAGACTTCTAGACGAAACCTATGAACTTATTATCACTGCATATACGGCGTCCCTGCAGGCATCATAATAATTTTCTTAGTATGTTATACAAAGAAAGACAAATGATAGTGCAACCATGAATCTCAGCCAAATGTGTCCTGGCGCCTGGACCCCAGCCAGGCTATAGCATACCGCCCACTGCGACACGGAGAAACGCGACAACAAAACTTCTGTTGTCTGCTTCTATTGAAATCAAATGGTGTAACGCCCATTATCGGGACAATGCGTGGAACCGAAGCGCGGAATTTCCGTGCCAGAAGTCTGCAGGTTATATGTTAAAGGTTATCGCTCACTGAGACGACGGAAACGCGTCTCAATGTGCGTTAAGCTTAATTCTGTTTTTTTTTGCGTGTTTATCCCAGATTCAAAATGCGGTGCGATCGAAAGAAATAAACTCAAGTGGGAATCGAACCCTCACTAACGTTCCAAGGCAGGCAGTCTTACCCAATTCATACACGCTTTGGTAGTAAACACACAAGCGACGTGGGAGTGCGTTTTCGATCCGTGTCGGCTCTTTTAATCGAACTCAACCTCACCAACTCTTCACCTTTGTGCCCGTTAGGTCATAAGTATGATTGTTCGGTTCACACACGTCACGCACTTCTCGCGTATGTCTGTGCCGAGCAGGTAAATCGTTACATCTCCCCTCCCCGCCTTTCCTTCATATTGACCTTATCGCTACTTTGCGTGTCACGAGTACGGGTCATATTAGACGAATTGCCTCGTATTAAACCTTCAGCATGCTCCGAGATTGCCAACGACAAAGTTCAGAACCCTGCGTCCTTCTGCGGTAACTTCATGTCATGTTGAGTAATGGCTTATGCTTTGCATTCAGCCGTGGTTCGATAGATTCCCACCTATATTTCCGCCTTACATTCTTTTCTGCTTCTCTAAAACTAAAATGGAAAATCGCACTGACGAAAAAACGACGATTCCCGCTAGCAGTAAACGGTCAAAGCTCCTTGTGTTAAGGAAAAGTGTGTTTTTCTTTTCTTGATCCCTCTTACATCATTCCTTTTCAATGTTTTAGTGGGCTATATATTTATTTACGTATAGTCCCTCTCTTCTTCATTTCTTTTCTCTTTTTCTTCTTCTATTTTCCGTCTTATTCTCTTCTTCATTCTCCTTTCCTTCTCTCACGTTCTCATATTTCTCTTCAGACCTTCCTCTTTGCTTCTTTATTTCTCTACCTGCATCTCCCCCTCTTGTATCTTTATTTATCTTCCCCTCCCTCATTTCTTTCTCTTTCGTTTTTATTCTGTATCGCTTCCTTCATATTTCTTTTCTCTCGCTCTCTCTCTCTCTCTTCTTTATTCATATTCCTTTCTTGTACCAAAAGATGAAAGCTTCGAGAATGGTGCTGGACAGGCAAAGCTAATTGCAGGTGGCAGCACTATAATTGTGTCCTTGCGCTTTGAGGCAGGCAACAGTTTTCCCATTTAAGTGCTTTTGTTACCTTAAATTACAGGTTGATTTGGCTTTAACATGAGAAATTATGTAGGTTGGTTGATCGCTTGCTTGATTTGGTTTATTTTACTTTGCTTTTATGCAACGTTTGGCTAATCGCGAAGATGGTGATGAGTGATGATATGATGAAGTTGATGAAGGGACACTCAGAATAAACACACAAGGCCCAGGCCGGGATTCGAACTAGGGACCCTGATGCCGTAGCTATTTCTTTGTGCGGCAAAGAAAATAGAATTAAATAGAAACATTACCATTGATAATAAGATATACATTCTAGCAGTAACAGAATAAGCTCAAAAATAAAATTTACTTTAAAAATACGTTCTCTGAAAGATAACCGGTAGGTTCATTTAATATCATATTCGGAAACTTGTGATTCGCTACAGCATCTAAAAGGTTTACAAAACACATTCGTATTGTCGATTTAAGAGAAAAACATTCACATCGGTGAAAATATCGTTTGAATAGCACACAGCATCCTTCGTCAATGTAAAGCTTAATGCAACCCAAACGACGAACGAAATTCTCTAAGGACACAACTATGCTGGAAGTTTGAGGGGTTTGACCCCTGTTTCACCCCTGTCCAAATAAAGTGGTACGTACACTATATAGGGTTGAAAAGTTGAAGCGTGATTTAAAAGACTAAGCAAAAGATCAAATATACATATATGGTGTGACTATTTTTGGACAGCATTCATCCGGAGATATGACTTTATTTCTGGACACCAGTCATTCGGCGATATGACTTTACTTTTTAAACCAATCATTGGAGATATGACTATTTCTGGACACCAGTCATTGAAGATATGACTTTATTTCTGGACACAAATCATTCGGAGATATGACTTTACTTTTAGACACCAATCATTGGAGATATGACTTTATTTTTGGACACCAATCATTCGGAGATATGTCTTTACTTTTAGACACTAATCATTGGAGATATGACTTTACTTTTAGACACCAATCATTGGAGATATGACTTTATTTTTACACACCAATCATTCGGAGATATGACTTTACTTTTAGACACCAATCATTGGAGATATGACTTTATTTTTGGACACCAATCATTCGGAGATGTGACTTTACTTTTAGACACCAATCATTGGAGATATGACTTTATTTTTGGACACCAATCATTCGGAGATATGACTTTACTTTTAGACACCAATCATTGGAGGTCTTATTTTTGGACACCAATGATTCGGAGATATGACTTTACTTTTAGACACCAATCATTGGAGATATGACTTTATTTTTGGACACCAATGATTCGGAGATATGACTTTACTTTTAGACACCAATCATTGGAGATATGACTTTATTTTTGAACACCAATCATTCGGAGATGTGACCTTACTTTTAGCCACCAATCATTGGAGATATGACTTTATTTTTGGACACCAATCATTCGGAGATATGACTTTATTTGTGGACACAAATCATTCGGAGATGTGACTTTACTTTTACACACCAATCATTCGGAGATATGACTTTATTTATGGACACAAATCATTCGGAGATATGACTTTACTTTTAGACACCAATCATTGAAGATATGACTTTATTTTTGGACACCAATCATTCGGAGATGTGACTTTACTTTTAGACACCAATCATTGGAGATATGACTCTTTTTGGGCACCAATTATTGGAGATATGACTTTATTTCTGGAAACCAATCACTCGGAGATATGACTTTATTTCTGGACACCAATCACTCGGAGATATGACTTTATTTCTGGACACCAATCATTGGAGATATGACTTTACTTTTGGACACCAATCATTCGGAGATATGACTTTACTTTTAGACACGAATCATTCGGAGATATGACTTTATTTATGGACACCAATCATTCGGAGATATGACTTTACTTTTAGACACCAATCATTGGAGATATGACTTTATTTTTGGACACCAATGATTCGGAGATATGACTTTACTTTTAGACACCAATCATTGGAGATATGACTTTATTTTTGGACACCAATCATTCGGAGATGTGACCTTACTTTTAGCCACCAATCATTGGAGATATGACTTTATTTTTGGACACCAATCATTCGGAGATGTGACCTTACTTTTAGCCACCAATCATTGAAGATATGACTTTATTTCTGGACACCAATCACTCGGAGATATGACTTTATTTATGGACATAAATCATTCGGAGTTATGACTTTACTTTTAGACACCAATCATTGGAGATATGACTTTATTTTTGGACACCAATCATTCGGAGATATGACTTTATTTGTGGACACTAATCATTCGGAGATATGACTTAACTTTTAGACACCAATCATTGGAGATATGACTCTTTTTGGGCACCAATTATTGGAGATATGACTTTATTTCTGGAAACCAATCACTCGGAGATATGACTTTATTTCTGGACACCAATCACTCGGAGATATGACTTTATTTCTGGACACCAATCACTCGGAAATATGACTTTATTTCTGGACACCAATCATTCGGAGATATGATTATTTCTGGACGGACACTAATCATTCGGAGATATGACTTTACTTTTAGACACCAATCATTGGAGATATGACTATTTTTGGACACCAAGTATTGAAGATATGACTTCAATTTTGGACACCAATCATCCGGAAACTGTTACTGAAGTAGGCTTTCTACCACAAAGGAGAATGAAAGTAGAGAAAGTCCCTTTCACGACAGTGTCACACAAGGCAGTGTGTTCGGGAATAGTTTTCGGTTCTGGACCTCCGCACATATGACACGCACGTCGCGTAACCCCTGCATGACCCGTTTCATCTCCATGCATTAACCTGCAAGCACGAACCACTGAGTTATCGTGCCGTGGCCGCCGGGTCGAAACTCCATTAGGAATATCGATGTTGCCGGGAGGTGCGTGTCCTGTACTTGAATGCGATAACTTCTCAATTGCTCGCTGGATGAGTGAGTGGAAGAGGTAGGGGGGGGGGGTTGAACTTTGATGTCTCAGCTGTCCGTTTTGCGATCTCCTTCCGTGTACGAATACTTTTGTATCTACAATGCGGAAACGCCAGTTAAAAGATTCGTGCTGAGTTATATTGTCTCTTCAATATACACCCGTTCATTTTACAGTGTAGGCCTACTTCGTTAACTGCGTAAGGTAAGAATTTTTTTAAAGAAAGGAATCGTACAATTGCTGAAAACACATTTTGAATGTGATTGTGAATAGTAAATTGGAATGAACTTGGCCTTACTTTCTTCACTGATTTGATGTTTAAAAAATTACTCTCGCTTCTCTATTT